>NC_137687.1:1376835-1494335 GCF_963989245.1 Nansenia antarctica
AACCCTCAAAAACCTTTAACATGGTGGAATGTTGATGTGTGCCAACATTCTGAGAGCCCCATTGTTACCTCAGCGGCGATGGAACTTTCACAACTCTTGAATCCAAACAGCAGGAGACCTGTATTCATGGAAAGATTACACGAATGGACCGACTTATATAGCATAGCGCCTTATTCTAAAGTGCTTTACAACGGCCTCTCTCACACACACATTCACACACCAATGGCGGCAAGCTACCATGCAAGGCGCCGGCCCGCTCATTGGGAGCAATTTGGGGTTCAGTGTCTTGCCTTAGGGCCCTTCAACGGGGTTCGAACCGCCAATCTGCCAACCTTGTGATCATTAGATGCCGGCTCTATACCTCCTGTGCCACAGCCGCCCCAATGCACTCTCTTGGCTACCAGTTATACCCCTATCCATCTATCTATCTATCTACCTATCTATCTATCTATCTATCTATCTATCTATCTATCTATCTATCTATCTACCGACCGATCGATCTATCATCTATCTATCTATCTATCTACCTACCTATCTATCTATCTACCTATCTATCTATCTATCTATCTACTATCTATCTATCTATCTATCTATCTATCTATTTATTTATTCATCCAACCAACCCACCAAGCCAATCTTTAACTTCATCCACTACCATAATAAGATCTCACTTTCTTTCAATTACCCAGCAAATCTATCTATCGAAACATCTTTAAATGTTTTTCTACTACCAAAATAACACTATATGCAAGCCCACTATGCAAGTCTCTATTAAGAGACAGTGTGTATAACTACTATTAACTATTAAGATATGACTTTAGCAACACTTAATCCATAAAGAACAAGTCTTCTCATACGTGATGATGTGTGAGGATATTCTGCCCTCTGGTGAACACAGGCCACCATGGCCTCTCTGCTAGATGAGCCTGATGGGTAATAGAGTTCCCTGCTCTGGACCCACAGCTGCAAGCTAGGACACCTCAAATATACCTTGTTACCTTGTATTTCTTCATCTATTTCTTTCTTTCCTTCTTTCTTTCCTTCTTTCTTCATCTCTTTCTTTCTCTCTCTCTTTCCTTCTCTCATTCATTCTTTCTTCATCTCTTTCTCTCTCTCTTTCCTTCTTTCTTCATCTCTTTCTCTCTCTCTTTCATTCTTTCTTCATCTCTTTCTCTCTCTCTTTCATTCTTTCTTCATCTCTTTCTCTCTCTCTTTCCTTCTTTCTTCATCTCTTTCTCTCTCTCTTTCATTCTTTCTTCATCTCTTTCCTTCTCTCTTTCATTCTTTCTTCATCTCTTTCTCTCTCTCTTTCATTCTTTCTTCATCTCTTTCTCTCTCTCTTTCATTCTTTCTTCATCTCTTTCTCTCTCTCTTTCATTCTTTCTTCATCTCTTTCTCTCTCTTTCATTCTTTCTTCATCTCTTTCTCTCTCTCTTTCCTTCTTTCTTCATCTCTTTCTCTCTCTCTCTCCTTCTCTTATTCTTTCTTTCTTCCTTTCTTTCTTTCTTTCTTTCTTTCTTTGTCTTTCTTTGTCTTTCTTTTCTTTTCTTTCTTTCTTTCTTTCTTTCTTTCTTTCTTTCTTTCTGTATTTCTTCCATAAATCTTTTCTTTCATTCTCTTTCTTTCCTAGATAGTGTTTGACTATCAGAACATGACCCTGTAGGTTGTTAATCGATCAGTAACTGTATATTGTAATAATTGTATTACAAGAAACAACATCATTTATTTGTGTTATTCTCTTCTGAGGTAGTGACCAGGCCCTGACCGTGTTCCGTTGGTCAACCATTCACCACCACCTTCGGCCACTTGAAGGCAGCACTGTATAGACATGGTTGTAATATAGACATGGTTGTAATATAGATATTGTCGCCACCAATTCCACCATGCAAATGAAAACAGTTATAAACAGTTCTAGTCCGGGTTGGATGAGAACGCACGCCACACTATGTTGTAGAAAAATGAAAAGTAATCAAAAGTAATCCAACGAAATGAAAATAAATAGAATAGAATAGAATAGACTTTATTGTCCTTGTACAGTTGCCTATACAATGACATTGTAATGGTTCTTCTGAAGGTGCAAAAACAGAAAACATATTCACATATTCACAAACATATACACATATAATATATCACAAATATTACACACTGGACAATTAAAAAGCGAAAATGCTATAAAACAAGCTAAGAGACAATGAGGTCTGTGGTGTCAAGTGCAAATAAAGACAACAATCTTAAGAAAATAAAAACGACTAATCAAGCAGACGGTAAGGTATGGGATTAAAGAACAGCGTGAACGTGGTCAAAATAATGTTTTTCCAAACTAACCTGTTTCCCTTGACCCAGATGCTACTAACTGTCTACCTAAACACACCTGGGCCTCTCTCACCTCACCACATGACAACCTATTACAAATAAAACACAAATAATTCTATAACCAAAAACATAAAAACAAAACATTATTCATAACATAAATAACCAAAAACATAAAATAAACATTAATCATGAAATATAAATATAACTCCAAACATTAAGCACAAGTCATCCAAAATAAAAGCCCAAAGTAAAAATGGCCATAACAGATTCAGCCTTCAGTGGGAGGGATTAGCCCAATACATTCAAACATACCCAGACAAACCTTCTTTAGATCGGATTTATTGATTGATAGGATGTGTTTTTCATTGTACATAGGTAAACTCTAGACACTATGTATAAACTCATCAGTAAGCATAATCAAGCTGTAATATCTAAGTTGTTGACAGATCAGCCAATCTCTGTCTCATGCCATGCACCCTGCAACATGTAACTTGACTAGGGGGCCAGTGTAGAGACTGGGTCAATAGGTCAGTATATTTAGGACCAGCCAACCAGCTGACTAGAATCAAGTAACTGGGTTGTCATGACGACCAGCTCCTTTTGGGATGAGGGCTTCTGGTCAACAACTCTATCTAGACTCAATGACGCCCTGTCTGTAGAATGATTTGTATCTTTGCTTGATCATCAACTATCCCCTGGCACTGTGAATATCATTCTGGGTGCGTTCTCTGTCTGCATGTGACGGAACACATCGAGCGCTGTGAATAAACTTTATCTTAACTGTCTACCTTGAGCAATCTTTAAATAATTATCTGGGATCAGTAGCCACACAAAATGTTAATGTAGTTTATAGTTTATAGCCTCTTGGCTGAGAATGATACATCATTACAACTGTGCTTACATGGTTTATAGTCTGACAGTAAGGAATGTGATAATATCATATTACCGTGAAACTAGATCAGAGCAATATATCACAAAAAACAACAGAAGATAATCCAATATCATCACTTTTAAATCAAGTATTTTTCTTTTATTACTTTATTATTATTTTATTATGTATTATTTTTTACTTTACTCTGTATTGTCTGTATTGTAACTGTATTGTATCTTGCTGCAATTGCAATGTTGAAAAACCTATTAGCCTTAAAATATTAAAATAAATTCTGATTCTGATATGTGTTGCCATTTTCTCTCAATAATTATTTTGCTTGTAATAATAATAATAATAATAATAATACATTTGATTTGTAATGCACTTTGCATAAGGAAATCTCAAAGTGCTACAGATTAAAAACAAGAATATTTAAAATAAAAATAAAAAAACAATACAAATTTCAATTTAAAAAGGCTAATAAAAGGCTCTATTAGAAAGTTAGGTTTTAAGGCCTCTTTGTTATAAGTATGTTTTCATTATCTGGAGATAATGTGATCTGTCAGTTGATTCAGCATTATTAGGGCACAGTAGCATTCATCACCAGCCGATATGACTCCATTACACTCTCAGCCCTCAGCATGCAAGGCATTGTGGGATGTTCTTTGTTACCATGGATACTCTTATCCCTGAGATGAGGCCCTGCCAACATGGGTGGTCTGGTCAGGGGCCAAGCCTGCTTCAGACTCAGAGTACCTCGATCCATATGGCCCTGGTAAGACCTCCAATAAAGACTGGGGTTGCACATGCATTCTCTGGACACTTTATTAGGAACACCTCCTGTACACTTCCTCATTCATCCAGGTGGTGTAATGGTGTGGGGAATTATTTTCTTGGCACACTTTGGTCCTGTTAACACCGATCAATCATAGCTTGAATGCCACAGCCTGTTTGAATGTTGTGCTGACCATGTGCATCCCTTCATGGCCACAATTTACCCATCTGCTAACATGCTTTGAAGTCATTGGAAATAGGCAATACTGTTTGTAGGTTACACATATGCACACCAAAAAAAAACATACAAATAAGACATTAGCAACAACATTCCTTTATTACGGTATATTTCAAAGAACCCATGTCAACAACAACACAAAAAAACGCACAAACGTTTCCATGGACTTTATTTCATGACGAACAATGAAAAAAATGTCAGCTCATCATCAACTGTATTATAACAATTATCAGGGGAGAGAGAGACGGTGGGGGGGGGGGCATATTTGAGGACACAGGGCTTAAATTATAACAGTACAGAAAAACATTAGTTTATTGTCCCTAATTACGTCTTCAACCATTTCATTTTTAAAGCATGCACAGCAGGGTGTGAGGCACGTCAGTTGTCCTCATAGACGTTGAACAAGGACAGGGGGGGTATTACATCAAAGCTGCTAAATGAAAATCCAGGCTTATTTTGATGAGTCTCGCGAGATTTATCAAAATAACACTGGATTGTCCTTTAAAGTCCAATAAAGTTTAAAGTCCAATAAAGTTTATTGTCCAATAAAGACCATTCATTCATTCATTCATTCATAGTGACATTGATGGAATACCCCCCAGGTTATTGTATGAGGTAGTAATTGTAATGCACTTTCTGTTATTAGGTAACGTATAGGTAACGTAACTCATCTTGAATCTTTTCAGCCACACAGTACCATGTCTTTTATTCTCTTTCTCCTCCACAGAATGATTACGTCATCAGATTACGTCATCAGAAAAACATTAATTTTTCTAGCACTGTATGTCTTGGTTTGGTAAACAAATGATTACTCACAGGGCAGGGTCCTCGGGGAGCACGGGGTCCAGAGATGAGGTTATGTGTTGAGCTGGGCTCTGCCATGTAAAGGAGGATCACACAGTGTGTTAGGAAGGAAAGAAGCACGGAAATTGTTCTCCAGTTTGACATTAAATCAAAACAGGCCCAAACCCTTCAAATATTAAAATCTAAGCAAAAAAAAAAAAAACTTCATGTTTTGCAGCAGTTATGATTAAACACAAACACTTCTTTCAATGTCTTTTTTTCCATTAACTATTGTCTCATTAAATGTTTTATCTATTTACTTCTTATATTTGCTTTTATTCATTGTATTTTTTTATTTACTTACTATGCTCCTCTTGCTGTATTTTTAAAAATAATGTATGTAAAGCACTTTGAATTGCCCCTGTTGTATGAAATGTGCTGTACAAATAAACTTGCCTTGCCTTGCCTTGCCTTGCCTAAATCAAATGCTCCAGTTTGGACAGGTCACATGATAAATACCCTATGACGTAATCATTCTGTGGAGGAGAAAGAGAATAAAAGACATCGTGTTGTGTGGCTGAAAAGATTCAAGATGAGTTACGTTACCTTATTAGAAGACAGATCATCTATCTCTGCAACAACAGAACGTGCATTACAATTACTACCTCATACAATAACCTGGGGGGTATTCCATCAATGTCGCTAAAGGACAATCCAGGGTTATTTTTGATCAATCTCACGAGACTCATCAAAATAAGCCATTTCTTTTAGCAACTTTGATGTAATACCCCCCCCCCCTGTCCTTGTTCAATGTCTATGAGGACAACTGACGTGCTTCACACCCTGCTGTGCATGCTTTAAAAATGAAATGGTTGAAGACGTAATTAGGGACAGCTCCCCTGTGTGCAAGCTCTCACTGGCACAGCACCAGGATATCTGAAAGAGCTTCTGCTAGCATATCAGCCCAATAGAGCTCTCAGGTCTTCTGCTAGCATATCAGCCCAATAGAGCTCTCAGGTCTTCTGCTAGCATATCAGCCCAATAGAGCTCTCAGGTCTTCTGCTAGCATATCAGCCCAATAGAGCTCTCAGGTCTTCTGCTAGCATATCAGCCCAATAGAGCTCTCAGGTCTTCTGCTAGCATATCAGCCCAATATAGCTCTCAGGTCTTCTGCTAGCATATCAGCCCAATAGAGCTCTCAGGTCTTCTTCTAGCATATCAGCCCAATAGAGCTCTCAGGTCTTCTGCTAGCATATCAGCCCAATATAGCTCTCAGGTCTTCTGCTAGCATATCAGCCCAATAGAGCTCTCAGGTCTTCTGCTAGCAAATCAGCCCAATAGAGCTCTCAGGTCTTCTGCTAGCATATCAGCCCAATAGAGCTCTCAGGTCTTCTGACGCTGGCTTTCTCTGTGTACCACATGTACAAAAGAAGAGATTTGGTGAGGCTGCATTCTCATTGTATGCACCCAAATTGTGGAATGCACTGCCAGTTTACATTAGGGATGCAACCTCAGCACATATGTTCAAGTTTTAATACTGCCTTTAAATCAGTAATGAATAATTAAATTATGGTTATATAACGATTACGGCACTTTGAGCTGCAACTTTTGCAGGAAAAGTGCTATAGAAATAAAAGTTATTATTATCATTTCTGTTATGTGTAGACATACATTATCAGACAGTATGTCACTCAATTAGCTCAGTCCCATTGTGACGTACAGTGTTGGTTGTTCTGTGTGTTGTGTTGTGTGTTTTTGTCTCCCCCTGCTGGTCATTCTCCTAAATTCTCAGATGAAACCTGTTCCTTCACTATAAATACCTCTGTGTCCTAGTTTCTGTCTCTCTCTCCTGTTTGAGCTGTGGCAGGGCTCTGGTGGGTAGTAAAACTTTAAGCATACCCTTCCACTTAATATCGCTTAACTTGTGCCCCTGTGAGTACACGCTCTGAGTACACAGTGAGCTTAGAATGATAAGGTTCTATCTCCGTTTAGAATGATAAGGTTCTATCTCCGTTTAGAATGATACGGTTCTATCTCTCTGTTTAGAATCATAAGGTTCTATCTCCGTTTAGGGTAGTTCAGAGATATTGAGCGTCAACGTTTTTACATTCCATTATGTTTTGTGAGATGGAACCTTTGTATTTTATTAATTACTAACAAAAAAATGTCAACATTTTAAAAATAACACCACACAGGCATTAATAAACACCTAATGGATCAGATTATGTACAAAAAACTTAATTTTGACAAAAATTGAGATAGAACCTTATAATTCTAACCCAGACAGTGCGCTCCGACGCTCTCAGAGCGACTTTCAGAACGCGGCCCTCGTCTCACAGTTGGGAATAACATGATTGGCAGACTCGAGGTCACGGGATGGTAACACGAGGTTTGGATTGGTTGACTATTTAAAGGGTTAACATGTTACTATTTAATAAAGCCCCCCGTCCCGTTTGCCTGGTCGACTACCAAACGTGTTTAAAGTTGTTTTGAAACATTTGCAAGAATTGGACATAACATTAATTGACATGAAACATATATGTAAGCTCATAAAAAAAATGGTCACCTCGATCATCTCAAAAAGTAAAACAGATCGCTTTCTAAAAAAGATGCCAACCTTTTTTGCTCAAACACTACAATTCCCATAATGCATTGCTGTCGTGACTTGCCTCGTCGCGTAGAAAAGCACATGCGCGGTTCTTGACGCCTGGGCCGGTTTAAGATCATGGCGACATACGTGGAGATCCTCAACACCGAGTTCCCTGAGATCGACCAAGAAGTGTTCAGCTACATCACCGGTAAGAGACAGCGATATATATTAGATATTGATCGATCGCGTACAGTTTTGAAATGTGTTTGGTGCTTTTTTCACCGAGCGAAGGCGAATGAATTAATGTAATAGAGTCTCTCTGAGCCGGTCTACCCAGAGGGTAGGGCTCTGTCTAACTGCTGAAATTACATGTTTCCAGTTCTATGGAGTCAGTGTATGATTTTTAAAATGATTATTATTATTATGATAGACTAAAGTTGATTCAGTTGAGGGGCTTTTGAACATTAAAGTCATATATGACACATACTTTAGTTTAACCCACCGGGGTAACAGCAGCATTGAGCGTTGAGCTCTCAGGCTCCATTGGACGTTTCCGTCCCAGGGTTTAGTCACGTCCCAGGGTTTAGTCAGGTCCCAGGGTTTAGTCAGGTCCCAGGGAGACGCGTTCGCTTACACTGATGATGATGAAGAAGATGAGGAGGAGGGGGAGGAGGAGGAGGAGGAGAATGATGAAGATGAGGAGGAGGAGGAGGAGGGGAGGAGGAGGAGGAGGATGATGATGAGGAGGAAGGGGAAGGGGAGGAGGAAGGGGAGGAGGAGGAGGGGGAGGAGGATGATGATGGAGAGGAGGAGGAGGAGGGAGGGAGGGAGAGGAGAGGAGGAGGAGGGAGGGAGGGAGGAGGAGGAGGAGGAGGAGGAGGAGGAGGGCTGATCCGGTGTTCCGGTGTTTGTACCGGTGTCCACCACCATCTGATCTGTAGACACACCTCCAGTGGTGTAAGTCTAGTGTTTTCTAGTGGGTATACTCATACTGTGATTTTCCCCTCCCAGCCTCATATTGTTCATAAAAATACATCTGCGCTCCCTGTCTAACATATATAAATTACATGTTCTAAGGCTGATCTGTGCATGATAGTGCTGCATTTTGACATATTTAATGTCGCATCTCCCCCATGTTGATGGTACATGATGCTATAGTCAGTCCCAGACGGGGTGAATTTTATGAATGAAAGTGAAAGTTTTGTCACAAAACGCTGTTACGTATCCTCGCACATGTTTAAGTGGGTATATGGAAATCCTTGGCCTTTCCTAGTGGGTATACGGATAGTCCTGCGTATCACCTAGACTACACTACTGGGTTTCTTCTTCCATTCTGTCTAATGGTACAGACAGTGGTGGACTCAGGCTGTTTGAAAGGAGGGGGGGCAAAAAGGAAAAAAGGGCATCTACTGCACATGGTCAAGTTAAGACCATTGGAAGGGCAGCCAATAGGGCACATCCTCTCATTTTGCCACTCAAAACGGCACTTTAGTGTGACGTTTTTCAACTGTGGGGGCACATGGTCAAGTTTAGACCATTGGAGGGGCACCAATAGGGCACGTCCTCTAATTTTCGCCACTCAAAAGGGCACTTAAGAGAGACGTTTTTCAACCGGTCGCCCCCCCTGAGTCCGCCAGTGGGTACAGACTAAGTTCAGACTGTATTGTATGTGTGTGTGTTCCAGGCGTGTTAGACAGCGGAGGGCCCGATTTCGAGGATGAAGACGAGGTGTTTGATGCCATCGGCGGGGTGCTGCAGGAGGTGTCAGCTGACTGTAAGAACGAGGAGGACGTCCGTGACATCTGTCTTCAGATGTTCAGCACGCTTAAGCTGTAAGTACAACACATACACACTATAGACGACCTTTCACACATAGGCTAGTAGTTCCCTGTAAATTACATGGAATCCCAACCCGGGTCCGCCAGTGATTTTCCGCCATTCACACATGAGCTATTTAAATGCCTGTTGCTACAATTGGTGTGTTGGACCGTTTCACACATTTCCATGATGACATTCCCGGGTCTGTGCGAGCTACTTGGATCACGCATTCAACTGGATGCAGAACTGGGATGAGACAGGCGCGTGAAGCTACCATATCAGGGTTCGACATTAACGAGTGAAGTGTGGCAGTGGGGCAGTCCCACTCATATTTTCATTGACAGATACAGTAGAGATTTAGACAGGAAGAATGGGTGAGAGAGAGAGGAGGGATGACATGCAGGATATGTCCCCGGCCGGAATCGGACTGGGGACCCTGCGGTTACGTGGTCAACGCTTAACCCGCTACGCCTCCTAAGCGCCCCTTGCTACTGTCTGTTTTGGCAGAACCTCTTATCGTGGCCTCTTGCGATACAATTATCGATTAATGTCGGCAAATATTGATTTACTGTATTATTGATTAGGGCTGCAACTAACGATTATTTTTGTAGTCGACTAATCTGTCGATTATTTTTTCGGTTAGTCGTGTGGCTTTTCGCTGCGCGTAAATGGCGACGCAGAAGCATAAATCCGGCTTAACTAGCTATCTAACCTAACGTTACGCCAAGCTACAGCTGCTCACAGAGCTAGTTGATTGACTAGCTAGCATTGCTGGCTAGACTACAGACAGCTCACGTTAGTAGGCTACGCTTGGCGCTGTTTATCTTACAGACAGCTCGCTGGTGGACTCAACATAATTGAAATAGCATTCACTTATCAAGCATCATTCATGATCATCCACCATGACTACCTGGTATTTTAATAGTGACCACCCCTCACTTCATTTCATCTCGCGTTCTCCTGGCTTCAACATGGAAAACCCCTGCTACGTAACGTTACATACAAGCGCCTCTGTCTGTCACACGCGTGCCACAGGGCAAATAAATTAATAGCACAAACGCTCATAGCATGTACAGCCCTGTCCATGAGACGTTGTTTTCCAACATGTAACAGTAAAGCTAACATAAACATTACGACCCTAACAATATAACGTTAGCCAGTTGGCTAACAACGTTAGCTAAAACTTACCCAGCTGATTCTTGCATGGCTCCCGTCTAAAAAAAAACTAACAAAAAAACGTTTTTTTTTATTTATAATTTTTTATACGATTAGTCGACACTAAAATTCCACGTCGACGAGTTTTTATGATCGACGTCGTCGATTATGTCGACTAATCGTTGCAGCCCTATTATTGATATGCTGCTATGTTTTTCTGACAGTTGCGCTTTGCCGAAAGTCAAGCTTCAAACTCAGTGTAGGATCCGACAGAGATAGATATAGAAACATAGATGCCTCATTGGCCACTGCTGTATGTAGCCGCTATGCGTCTGACTGTCTATCGTCTCCAACGAGCCGTCTACTGTATGTAATATCTTTGGTATCCGGAATGTAACATTTTATTTAGTCGCAACAAGGACGATACTCAAGCGCACAGGCTATGCCACAAGGCCTCTATCCATTCGCAACAGTTGTTTGAGAGAGCTGATAAAGTATCTATTTAAAATGTGACAGACAAGTCAAACGAAATGCAACGTCGTGGATTCTAAATGGTAGACGACTTGCATGTCGCTGAATAATGACGCGCTCATTTGTATGGAGGATGGCAGGCACACATGGACAAGTGTGTGTGTGTGTGTGTGTGTGTGTGTGTGTGTGTGTGTGAGAGACACTAAGCTAAGAGTAAAGTCCCTTTCACACTAGGGCTGTTACGATTATTCGACGTCATCGACGTCATCGACTACGTCAATACGTCGGTTGCCGTAAAATGCGTCGGTTAGTCGTAAAAAACAACATGGCTGCGACCAGTGCAAACACAGAGGAAGAGCCGGCGGCTAAAAGACTTCGCCCACGATCGTCCAAAGTATGGGAGTACTTTACAAAAAAAGAAACCAATGGCAATGTGGTGGTCTGTAAACTGTGCAAAAATGAATTGTCCTATCACAGCAGTACGACCTCAATGAACGAGCACTTGAAGCGAAAGCATCCTGGAGCGCTTTGTGAAGACAGCCGCAAGCTAGCACCGTAAGTCAGCGTTGTATTTCTGTTCACTTTTCCGGCCGTGTATCAGTGAAAAATGGATAGCTACTAGCTAATGTCACACAAGCAATGTAGCTCACCACAGTTTGTATGTCTTGTCTTCTGGTGTTAGTAACGTTAGCTATGTAGCTGGCTAGCTACGGTAGCCTTACTAGCCTATTGTTATTGTGGTGCTCGCACCTACTGTACGTTATCTAGCTCGTAGCTCGCATGCTACGTTAGCATCAATTTAGCTATTCATAACATAGCATAACATAACACGGTTCCCCTCCCTGGCTATGCTGGCCAAGTCCTACCTGTCTGTCCCTGCAACGTCCACTCCGTCTGAAAGGCTCTTTTCAGCTGCTGGGAACATCGTTTCAAAAAAAAGAGCAAGCCTGACCTCTAAGCATGTGGACATGCTCACATTCCTCCACAGTAATGCCTAAGGTGGAGGGGGGAGAAGGGAGAGAGGGGAGGGGGAGAGCAGAGAGAGGGGGAGAATGTTATGTTTGTTATTGAGATTGTTATTGTTAAAGATTGTTACTGAGAGGTATACAGTATTCCGGTTAGAATTTTACTTTTTTACAGAATTTACTGCATTACTTGCACTTTTCCTTTTACTTGAAGTTAACTTTTATATTTTATAATATTATATTTTATGTTGAGATTGTTATTGTTAAAGATTGTTACTGAGAGTATACGGTATTCCGGTTAGAATTTTACTTTTTTACAGAATTTACTGCATTCCTTGCACTTTTCCTTTTACTTGAAGTTAACTTTTATATTTTATAATATTATATTTTATGTTGGACTGTAAGAAAGAGAGGATCTTTTTTGTTGTGTGGAATATTGCCCTGCAGTGCAAGAATAATTGAATAAAATACTGAAATGTTGATAAGAGAAGTTTTTGACATTTATTTGGGGAAAATTAAGTGATACATTAACCGAACAGCAAAAAAATAATCGTTAGACTAATCGTTAAATTAGTCGCTAGACTAACCGAATAATCGACAAAATATTCGTTAGATTAATCGTTAGAAAAATAGTCGTTTGGGACAGCCCTATTTCACACACAGTTCCCTGTAAATTGCATGGAATCCAACCCGGTTCTACCAGTGATTTTCGCCGTTCACACATGAGCCTTAATGCGCGACAATCGCTGTGTTCTCCTTTTCACTCATGGTACTGACCCGGGTCTGTGAATCACGCATTCAACCGGATGCAGAACTGGTACGTAGTAGATGTGATTCTAACGAGACAGGCGCGTGAGCCATATAGGCTACCATATTATCTGCCATATATCATACTTCTGTTTTGTATTTTTTGGAAGTATCATGGTGTGGGGCTGTTTCTCCTCTTGTGGTACTGGCAGACTTCATATCATTGAAGGAACAATGAATGGAGCCATGTACAGAGAGATTCTTGAGATGAACCTGCTGCCATCCACCAGGATGCTGAGGATGAGACGTGGGTGGACCTTCCTGCAGGACAACGATCCAAAGCAGACAGCAAAGGAAACTCGCAATTGGTTTCAGAGAAAGAAAATCAACTTGTTGGAATGGCCCAGTCAATCACCTGACTTAAACCCAATTCAACATTTGTGGAAGCATCTGAAGATCCAGATTCACAAGAGGGCCCCCCGCAATCTTCAAGTTTTAAAGACCGTCTGTGTAGAGGAATGGGCCAAAATCACACCTGAATACTGCGGGTGATTAGTTACTTCATACAGAAATTGCTTGAAGCTGTCATCACAAACAAAGGCAAAAGGAAAATGCGAGACCGTCTGTCCAAAAATGTAAGCTGAAGTGGATGTGGACCATCATGCAATATGACAATGACCCAAAACATTCCACTAAATCCACCAAGGAATGGCTCCAAAGAAAGAAATGGAGTTCTGCAATGGCCAAGTCAAACCCTGAATCTTAATCCTATTGAGATGTTGTGGGGTGATTTGAATTGGGCTGTGCTGCAAGACACCCCTCAAACATCACACAGCTAAATAATTCTGTATGGAGGAGTGTGAAAAACGATGTCAGTGACTGGTAGACAGTTATAGGAAACATCTAATTGAGATTATTTCAGCCAAAGGGGGCAACTTTAACTTTCAACGTTAACTTTTTCCTCAGTAGGAACTGGCATCTTTGTTCATTTTTTAATTTTTTTTTAAATGATGAGAAAGTTACATTTTCATTGTTTTTGGTTTAATTGAATCAGCTTTATAGATATTGTTAGAAAGAAGATAAAATATTGATATGTCCATATTTCTTAAAAAATGAACTAATAACTAATATTTCATGTGTCCTAATTTCTTAACCTTTTTCTGTAGGAACAACTGTCACGCCACGCAGAAACAGGTCCTGCTCGATGCTCCAGTGCAGTTGTCTCAGATATCTGCAAACTGTGGTAAGCTTCTAGAAAAATACATAACACTACCAGGCAACTCCTTATATGGACATGCATATGAATAATAACGTTTGAAGATAAAAATCTGTTGTTATTATTATTTTACTTTGCAAAAAATACTAGAACTATCTTTACCTTTTCTTACCCCCCGACACACACAGACACACTGCCCAAATCTTTTTCTATTTATTTTCTCTCTCTGGTTGCTTGTCGCTACCCCATTCCCCCATGCCTCTCTCTCTCTCTCTCTCTCCTCACAGTGACTGCTACCAACGATGTCCAGTCTGGGATCTGGATGATGAAGCGGGGCCAGAGCACGGTAATGTCTAGACTCATTGTTGCATCACTTCATTGTTGCATCACTTCTTCTCGTGCATTCCATCTGAGCTTCAGGTTTGACTGAACATTTTTGAGCATTTAGCAGACGCCTTATTCCAAAGCGACTTACAATCACTATACATTTTTGACTGAAGTAAGTGAATCATCAATCCATCAGTCAGTCGTAGCAGGAAAAGTAATCTGGTTCAGGCCAGCTGCCATTGACAGTCGTCGTGATGGAAGAAGAAAAGATGGAAGATGGGGAGTGACTCTGCGGTTCTGACAGCCGTGGGAAGCTCGTTCCACCAGCGGGGAGCCAGTGTAGTGAACAGGTGTGACCGGGCAGCGTGACTGCCGTGTTGGCGTAGAGGTGGTGGGGCCAGTCGGCCAGCAGAGGTGGAGGAGCGGAGTGAATGGGCTGAAGTTTGGAGGGTGACCATTGCTTGCAGGTAGGCAGGGGCTGTCCCTTTTGAGCCTGGTAGGCTAGCACTAGGGTCTTGAATCTGTTGCGAGCTGCTATCGGGAGGCAGTGAAGGGTGTGAAGGAGGGGGGTAACATGAGAGAATTTGGGGAGGTTGAACACCAGACGATCGGCAGCGTTCTGGATGAGCTGCAGAGGTCTGATGGCGGAGGCGGGGAGCCCGGCCAGGAGTACGTTGCAGTAGTCAAGGCGGGAGATGACCAGTGACTGGGTCAGGAGTTGCACTGCTTCTCTGGTGAGGAACGGACGTATTCTTCTGATGTCGTAAAGGAAGAATCAGCAGGAGCAGATGTGGTCACTGCCATGTTCTCTGCACAGGATAGGCGGTTGTCCAGGATCAATCCAAGGTTCTTGGCTGTCAGGGAGGGGGTTACAGTAGAGTTCTTAACTGTGATGGAGAAGTCTTGGAGAGGGCAGGAAGGCTTTCCCAGGGAGGAAGAGTAGCTCAGTCTTGTTAAGGTTGAGTTTGAGATGTCAGCAGAGAGACACGCAGAGACACATGTTGCCACGTAGGTCAGACTCGCACTCGTGTTTTTCTTTCATCTTTGTACCATTGTACTTATTTTACACACACACACACACTCATTCTCTCAAATTCAGGGTATCCGTGGTGTCTTGAAAAGTATTAACAGTTGATAAATCAATTGAAAATCAAGACCCTTAATAAGTATTAAAAAGTCTTATCACGATTTTATGAGGTCTTGAATTTTGTTGGTATTTTTCTGAATTAGACTCTGTTCTAAAAACTTTTAGTAAAAGTTTGTGAATTAATTAGTTTTATTAAAAAACAAAGATGAACTGGAAATTGTGTTGTATGATAGTGGTCTAGTAGTCTATTGCAAACTAAAGGTGTCACTGATGTAAACGGTTACAGCTCAAAGTGGCGGTGAGGTCTGGAAAAATATTGACAAGGTCTTTAAAAAGTCTTAGAAAGGTATTGAAATTAACCTCAAGATTCCTGTATATACCCTGAGTAGGTAACATAGACACGGCTGTTCTAGTGTCAACTGTCACTTAGATCCAACTGTCACTTAGATCCAACTGTCACTTAGATCCAACTGTCACTTAGATCCAACTGTCACTTAGATCCAACTGTCACTTAGATCCAACTGTCACTTTCAAATTAACCTCAAGATTCCTGTATATACCCTGAAATTCTGCAGACTGTGGATGCGAGGAAGCTGGAGAAGGCGGAGGCGAAGCTGAAACAGAAACATATGAGGAAGAACGAACGAGACTCACAGAAGACCGTCAGCCCAGTGTGAGTGTCATAGTCCTCCGCTTTGTCTTGAATTGAGGGGGGTCTCTCTCGCTCGCTCTCTCTCTCTCCCTCTCTCTCTCCCTCTCTCTCTCTCCCTCCCTCCTTCTCTCTCTCTCTCCCTCTCTCTCTCCCTCTCTCCCTCCCTCTCTCTCCCCCTCTCTCTCCCTCTCTCTCTCCCCCTCTCTCTCTCCCTCTCTCTCTCTCTCCCTCTCTCCCCCTCTCTCTTTCTCTCTCCCTCTCTCTCTCCCTCTCTCCCCCCCTCCCTCTCTCTCTCTCCCTCCCCCCCTCTCTCTCTCTCTCCAATTTCTTTTTCAGAATACTCTTTGATTTATACTGTGGTGTGTGTGTGTGTGTATTCTCCATTACATTTACATAGAGAAACATTGTCTCTTTCCCTCTGTTTCTCAGGGTACTGGAGGAGGCTTCGGCCAGCCAAGCCAGTAGTAAGAAGGACAGCCGTGTGGACATGTCCGGCAAGAACCGCAGCTACGACATCCGCATTGAGAACTTTGACGTGTCGTTTGGAGAGAGGTGAGTGAGAGAGCTGAGGCCAGTACAGAGCCTCTGGACTCTTTTAATAAGACGGGCCTAAAAACCTTTTTATTCAAAAAAAGGCCTTTGACTGTCGAACCGTCTTGTGATTTGTTTTGTGTTTTTTGTTTTACGATGTTTTTAACTTACTTAGGTTGTTTTTGTTTTTAACTTATTGTGTTTTTAGGCTGTTTTTTTGTTTTTTGTTTTTTTTAAAGGACCTTGCTGCAGGGAGCAGAGCTGTCCCTAGCAACGGGCCGTCGCTACGGCCTGGTGGGACGCAACGGTCTGGGGAAGACCACGCTGCTGAAGATGATGGCCAGCCGCAGCCTGAGGGTGCCGGCCCACATCTCCACGCTGCACGTGGAGCAGGAGGTGAACGGGGACGAGACCCTGGCGCTGCAGAGCGTCCTGGAGAGCGACACGGTCAGGGAGGGGCTGCTGGGGGAGGAGAAAACGCTCAACATCCGCATCGCCAACGGCATGTAAGCATGAATGAATGAATCAATGAATGAATGAATGAATCGTTGAATGAATGAATGAATCGAATTAATTAATTAATTAATCGTTTAATGAATGAATGAATCGAATTAATTAATTAATCGTTTAATGGATGAATGAATCGTTTAATGAATGAATGAATCGTTTAATTAATTAATTAATCGTTTGATGAATGAATGAATGAATCGTTTGATGAATGAATTAATGAATCGTTTAATTAATGAATGAATGAATCGTTTAATGAATGAATGAATGAATCGTTTGATGAATGAATGAATGAATCGTTTAATGAATGAATGAATCGTTTATGAATGAATGAATGAATCGTGTATGAATGAATGAATGAATCGTTTATGAAATGAATGAATGAGTCGTTTAATGAATGAATGAGTCGTTTATGAATGAAGCTACTCTGGGATGGCCGTGGTTATTTATTTGTTTGTTTATTCGTTCATTGGACGGATCCCCATTAGCTATATGTGCATAGGCATGAGCAACTGTTAGTGGGGTCCACATTTAAAACGTACATTACAAATCACATTTAAAACATGTTTTTTTAATTACAAATATCAAACATTAAAACCTGCATTACTGGTGCTGATGATATGGTATGTTTGAGATAAGACAAAGTATATAGATTAAGTTTTTTTCACTGCTAATGAAATTCTCTTTGGTAGTGCGGACGGGTTGGAGAGCGTGAGGCTGTCGGAGATCTATGCTAAGCTGGAGGAGATCGATTCAGACAAGGCCCCTGCTCGGTAACCTTGACGACCATTCATGCACATACATCTTTAAAGTATGCACGTTGTACACCTCTGTGTTTCATATAACATTACTCTGATCTTTTTCTGTCTCTACACAGAGCTTCAGTGATCCTGGCTGGTCTGGGGTTTTCTCCCAAAATGCAAGGGCAGACAACCAAGTAAGTGCCCAGTGACTGAAGGTCACCATGGTGTGTCCAATTCAAATGTCCTGTTTATGAACACAGAGCTCTGGTTGGCTGTCCTGTTTATGAACACAGAGCTCTGGTTGGCTGTCCTGTTTATGAACACAGAGCTCTGGTTGGCTGGTCTGTTTATGAACACAGAGCTCTGGTTGGCTGGTCTGTTTATGAACACAGAGCTCTGGTTGGCTGGTCTGTTTATGAACACAGAGCTCTGGTTGGCTGTCCTGTTTATGAACACAGAGCTCTGGTTGGCTGGTCTGTTTATGAACACAGAGCTCTGGTTGGCTGGTCTGTTTATGAACACAGAGCTCTGGTTGGCTGTCCTGTTTATGAACACAGAGCTCTGGTTGGCTGTCCTGTTTATGAACACAGAGCTCTGGTGTGTCCAATTCAATTCAGTTCAACTTTATTCGCCGTGCATTTATGTGCAGTGCACTAGGAACATGACTTGTTATTCTACCATGCTGAACAAGCTACAGTACATACAACAACAAGACCACAACACAACAATACTCAAGACACACAGTATATACAGTACCAATATGAGTGAATAAATATACTGTTACAACGTAGTGCAAAAACATGTCAAGTGCTTCAGGTGCAATGATCAGGAGTTATTGAGGAGGAGGGCTGTGGCTTTGGGGAAGAAACTGTTCAAGTGTTGTGATGTTTTTGACCTGGTGGCCCTGTACCGCTGTCCAGAAGGGAGTCGTTCAAACAAGCTGTGAGCTGGATGTGATGTGAGGGGGTCAGCCACAATCCTGCGTGCTCGCTTGTCCCCTCCCCTCCAGAATCTGCGCTTAAGGGATGCTCATGTCTGAGGATGTGTGTGAGATGGAGTAGAAGGCGGTTTGTGTAAAAAGCAACTCGACTGTGTTTTCTCTCTCACAGGGAGTTCTCTGGAGGATGGAGGATGAGATTAGCTTTGGCGCGAGCTCTCTTCGCTAAGTGAGTCTCTCCTTGTCAGTTACCTGTGGAATATATATGTTACGGTACATGTGGGAAAACTACGGTTAGGGTTAGGTGCTACGTCGACTTAGCACCTAACCCTAACCCTAGTTTTCCCACATGTACCGTATTCCCACATGTACCGTAACATATAGATCCAATATTAGAATATATAGATATTAATTGCTTATATGGTTCTGAATCTCATCTGAATCTAGATCATTCATTTGACTTTCTGTTTTGTGTCTTTTTTGTGTTATTTTAGGCCTGATCTTTTGTTACTTGATGGTGAGTGAGAAGAACACATTCAGATTCCATTAAGGTTTATTATACACACATTCAAAGTTAGTAGATCTACATTAGTTAGCAGAAAGCCCTTTAACTGAATGTCTTGTCTCTTTCAGAGCCCACAAACATGTTGGATGTCAGAGCCATCCTGTGGTTGGAGAATTACCTGCAGGTAGGCACATGCAGGAAGATACTTTGTCACTTCTGACACCAGTGTTCTTACATGGGGATGAATCAAATGAATAATGTATTATCGTTATCATTCAATATGCCTCCTGTAGACTACCGTTATTTTTTGTGATGGTGCCCCCCTCCAGAAATGCCATGCTAAAGATCCACAGTATAGGGGCGCTTAGGTGGCGTAGCGGACTAAGCGCTGACCATGTAACCGCAGGGTCCCCGGTTCGATTCCGGCCGCGGACATATCCTGCATGTCATCCCTCCTCTCTCTCTCTCACCCATCCTTCCTGTCTAAATCTCTACTATATCTGTCAAATAAAATGAAAAAACGAGTGAACTGTGGATTTTATTAAAACAATTTTTTAAAATTAAAATAAATCCACAGTATTCATGTCAATGGGAAATGTGTGAGATGAATAAATCAATGCGCCCCGAGTTAGGACTCAGCAGGATGGATAAACAACCTTCTCTTCTCTGCTCCGCTCACAGACCTGGCAGTCCACCATCCTGGTGGTGTCCCACGACCGCAACTTCCTGAACGCCGTGGTCACTGACATCATCCACCTGCACTCCCAGAGGCTGGAGAGCTACAGAGGAGACTACGAGAACTTTGTCAAAACCAAAGAGGACCGTCTGAAGAACCAAGTGAGGGAGTACGAGGCCCAGTTCCAGTACCGAGAGCACATCCAGGTAAGACCTCTCACGCTGTCGTTGGCTTGGACAGAGCAGACATATACTTTCAGACGCAGCCTGGGTAAAGTGTCATATTACATATTAATAACAAGGAACTGTCTTTAGTCAGGGGTGCAAACCTGTCACCTTTTAGCCGTTTTTACCTCAAAATAGGTCAACGGTTTTCATAAATGTTTTCAGGCAAAAAAACAACTATTTTGTCACCTTTTTGGGGCCGTCACCAGTTTGCATCCCTGTTATTAATTAAGTACATATGGAGATAATAACAACTGAACATATACAGGTGCAACTAAAACAATTTGAACATCGTGCAAAAGTTCATTTATTTCAGTAATTCAACTTAAAGGGTTAAACTTAGATATTATATAGACTCATTACATGCAAAGCGAGATATTTAAAGCCTTTATTTGTTATAAATTTGATGATTATGGCTTACAGCTTTTGAAAACCCCAAATTAAATATCTCAGAAATGTTCAATATTACATGAAATCAATAAGAAAAGGATTTTAAATACAGAAATGTCAGCCCTCTGACAAGTATAATCATGCATATGTAAAATGCAATGAGTCTATATAGTATTGAAGTTTAACCCTTTAAGTTGAATTACTGAAATGAATGGACTTTTGCACGATATTCTAATTTTTTGAGTTGCACCTGTACAAGTCCAGACAGTGGTGGTAACACCTTCATTCCCTCTCAGGTGTTCATTGACAGGTTCAGGTACAACGCTAATAGAGCTGCACAGGTGCAGAGCAAATTGAAGCTCTTGGAAAAACTGTGAGTATATCTATTGATATATCTACACCAAAATTATCCTTTGTTGCGTTCTTCTGTTGATTTCCAAAACCTCACTACTATCTATTGTGTCCTGCAGCCCTGAACTCAAACCTCTCGAAAAGGAAACAGAAGTTTCCTTGAGGTGAGTTGAGCGTTCTTCAGTAATATTCGTGTGTCAGTAGTGATATTCGGTCGGGCTGACCCAGAACATCCTGAGACTTTACCCCACCTTATCTCTCTACCCCCCCCACTCCTCCCTCCCCCCACCCATACCTACCCCCCCACTCCTCCCTCCCCCCGCCCATGCCACCCCGCCACCCCCCCCCCCCCTCCCTTCTCTACAGTACTCTGTGGACTACAGCGCCGCATATGGCAGCTATGGTTTTACAGTTTGTTGTGTTCTGTCTGCACTGCTGTCTGTCCTGTGTTGTTTTGTTTGCATTGCATTTAGAAATGCTCTTACTGTAACGCCGAATCAAATTCCTATGTGTATGCTTAATGTGTATGCATAAATGGCAATAAACGTTATCTCCATCTCCATCTCCATCTCCATTCACCTGTGATCTGGTGTGTTTGTCTTGGTGTTAACGGTTGTGTAATGATGCTTCCACAGGTTCCCTGATAACTTTGAGAAGCTCTCACCTCCAGTGCTTCAGCTGGACGAGGTGGACTTCTACTACAGCCCAGACCACTGCCTCTTCACTGGCCTGAGTGTGTCTGCAGATCTCGAGTCTCGCATTTGCATTGTAGGTCAACACACTCAAGTCACATTCGCACTGGCCACCTGTTGTTACTGTAAAGCAATGGCGCAAACTGTACTACTGTTGTTGTGTTTTTAAAAGTATTTTATTGGGAGAGAATCAATATGAATGTTTTGTACATAGTATGTAGATATATGCTCAATTCTTAAAACCAATATAAATTAATTAAAACAATTCTTAACAAATAGATTCTGACAAAACATACAAATAGCATTAAACCAACAGGCTTACAGCAGGAGGCACATTAGAAATACACATCTGTTTAAGTAGTACAACCATCATAATATAAGAAATAAAGCAAATAATTGAAAATAAACAAGGCAAGGATAATAAGTGAAAACCTCAGACTACTGCTGTTGTTTATAGACTGCAGGATATCAAATACACTTCTGTATCTTGGGGCGGCTGTGGCGCAGGAGGTAGAGTCGCCGTCTAATGATCGCAAGGTCGGCAGATCAGCGGTTCGAGCCCCGGCTGGCCACATGTCGAAGTGTCCTTGGGCAAGACACTGAACCCCAAATTGCTCCCAGTGAGCGGGGCCGGCGCCTTGCATGGTAGCCTGCCGCCATGTGTGTGTGAATGGGTGAATGAGAGGCCGTTGTAAAGCGCTTTGGATAAAGGCGCTATATAAGTGCAGTCCATTATCTTCTCTTAAGGACCTTTGTTTCTCTTGTGTCTTGTTCCTCTCTGCCTGTTGCACCTCTTACAACTGACCAATCACTTGACTTCCCTCTCAGGTGGGAGAGAACGGGGCAGGGAAGTCCACCATGCTGAAGCTGCTCATGGGGGAGTTAACACCGATCAACGGCATCCGACAAGCCCATCGGTAAGGGATTATCTACTGGCCATGTTCCTATGCTCGATGATCATCAATCATTTCTGAGCTTTGAGCTTTGTGCTTCAGCTATCTAGTTTAGCGTGATAGCTGAGGTTCCTCAGTGTTCATGGGGTACTGGGGGTATTTTAGAAAATTAAACTTTATTTTCAACTTTACCCAATAGAAGTAGGATAAGTTCATGACTAAGAACAATTGTTTCGCCTTCGTTCTATCAGACTCTTGTCTTCACCTCTAACGCATGCTCTTTCCCTCAAAATGTGATTCTCCAATCCCCCAACCTGGCATGTTACGTCTTTATTTATCTGAAATTTAAAAAAGGTGGTGTTTGCCACGGCCCCTATTGATCAATGTCAATCAATGAGTTGTAACAGCTTTGGTAATTGGCAGCTTTATTTTGCATTTTTTTTGCTTAGGAACTTGAAGATCGGTTACTTTAGTCAGCACCACGTTGATCAGCTGGACCTCAACGTGTGTTCAGTGGAGCTGCTACTCAACAAATTCCCAGGTACTATCCAAAACACACACACACACACTTCTAGCTGACTTCCTGCATTCATTGCATGTAACTGAATTGTCATTTTGTGAGCTTAGAATGAGAAGGTTCTATCTCTGTTTAGAATGATACGGTTCTATCTCTGTTTAGAATGATACGGTTCTATCTCTGTTTAAGGTTCTATCTCCGTTTAGAATGATAAGGTTCTATCTCCGTTTAGAATGATAAGGTTCTATCTCCGTTTAGAATGATAAGGTTCTATCTCCGTTTAGAATGATAAGGTTCTATCTCCGTTTAGGGCAGTTCAGAGATATTGAGCGTCAAAGTTTTTACATTCCATTATGTTTTGTGAGATGGAACCTTTGTATTTTATTAATTACCAACTAAAAATGTCAACATTTAAAAAATAACACCACACAGGCATTAATAAACACCTAATGGATCAGATTATGTAAAAAAAACTACATTTTGACAAAAATGGCGATAGAACCGTATAATTCTAACGATGTGTCCCCTCTCTCCTGTCCTCCTCCCCCAGGCCGTACAGAGGAGGAGTACAGGCACCAGCTGGGAGGATACGGCATCACGGGAGAGCTCGCCACGCGGCCGGTCGCTAGTCTGTCAGGAGGACAGAAGAGTCGAGTGGCCTTCGCCCAGATGACGATGCCATGGTAACTAGGGTTGGGATGCCATGGTAACCAGGGTTGGGATGCCATGATAACCAGGGTTGCATATGTAACATAGGTAGTCTTAGACCCCACAGGAGATGGAATCAGGGTTCCCACGGGTCCTTGAAAGTTTGTGAATTTGAGGGGAAAAAAATCAAGGTCTTAAAAGTTTTTGAAAATAGACATGGGTCATTGAAAGTGCTTGAATTCCCCTCTCTCCCTCTTTCTCTCAAAATTGTTTTACTTAGCTCGTCAACTAGTAAATAAGTCTCTGTATTGCTTAACTTTACACATATTTCACAATATATGGTTTTGCTGTGCTGTGGTAGAGATTAGAGAAGGCAAGAGACCATCTATTGTTCACACATTCAAGCCTCTCTTTTTAATTGTTGTCTGTGAGTGGATAGTTCCTATTATATACATTTTCATCTAGATCTGTCTCAAACTATGCCGTGTTGGGTCCTTGAATTTGAGGGAATTGAGTCTTGAAAGTCCTTGAAAGGTGCTTGAATTTGATGTTTCAGAAGGTGTGGGAACCCTGTGTAATAATAGTTCACCAAATGGTGTACACACAGACCACAGTAGAATGTCCCATCAGGGTCCTCAAAAGCCGTTTGACAGGTCTCAAATGTGAGTCGGCAGGTCATAAATATGAGTTGGTAGGGCCCTCGCGAGATCATGTCTTGTCCAGGGCCTCGGCCAGGCATACGGCGGCCCTGAGTAGTAGTATTGACATTGTATATTTTCTCTCTCTCTCTCTCTTCCTCTCTTAGCCCAAACTTCTACATCCTTGACGAGCCGACCAATCACCTTGACATGGAGACTATCGAGGCTCTAGCGAAGTCACTCAACAAGTTTAAAGTAAGCATGTTTACCTGTTTTACCACCCCCAATAATTGATTGATTTTAAGTTGATTCAATTCAATTCCAATTCAATTCAACTTTATTCGCCATGTGCAGTGCACTAGGAACATGATTTGGTATTCAACCATACTAAACAAGCTACAGTACATACAACAACAAGACGACAACACAACAATACTCGAGACAAAATATACAGTACCAATATGAGTGAATATTATGAATAAATACTGTCCAACTAAGTGCAAGAACATGTAAAGTGCAAGGTACAATGAAAAAACTGTTCAAGTGTCTTGATGATTCATAACGGAACACATCTGTTTTCTCTCCTTTGCTCAGGGGGGGGTGGTACTTGTCTCTCACGACGAGCGCCTGATCCGGCTGGTGTGTAAAGAGCTGTGGGTGTGCGAACACGGGAAGGTGCGGAGAGTGGAGGGGGGCTTCGACGAATACCGAGACATCTTGCAAGAACAGTTCAAAAAGGAAGGATACCTGTGAGACCTCCCACCCTAGGCAACTCACCAACGACTACAACAAGCCAAGTTGCCAACTGACTGCAACCACCAATAACCTAAAACCCTGTACTACACCCCCACCTGCCAATCAGCATCTTTTGGGGGGGAAAACTGCTTCTAACTGGCTGCTGTTCCAGCAAACCTTTGCTTCCCCCACACCATACTTTTTTCTTTGGATGCACATAATTGAGCCGGGAATGGCCTAGGTGCCCCGAGTGACCAACTGTCAATTGTCCTGAATTAGAATTGAGCGCAAACTCTGCCCAACTGGTGTACTGGGGATGTAAATCGAATGCACTCTTTGTTTACTCAAACATAGTGCCTTCCATGTATTTAGACAGTGAAGCTACGATAGGAACTTTAGCTCTATCTGTACTCTCCCAATTTGGATATGCAAAATTACAGAATTTCACCTTATATTTGAGGGCATTTTCATAATATTGGTTTAATTTGCTCTGACATGTTTACTTAGTGGTACAGCCAAGTCGACAAGTTGGTGCAGCGCCCCTCTCTCATCCTGATATCTGTCTCTCATCATTTAGAAGTAAACGTGCTAAATGTAAATAATGTCATTGTTTGGTTACATATCCCTTATTTGCAATGACTACATCAAGCCTGCAATGCTACAAACTCAATGAGACTGTTTAGGTGCACCAAAAGAGGCTAACCTCTCCACACCTGAAACAGTTGTGTTTTGTATCCGCTGCAACTTTCATCATTAATGCATTATTTATTCATAACCACGGCTTAATCAGAATGAATATAAGACAAGTTTAGAAACACCATCTCTGCTCACTTGTGCTAGGAAATGTTTCCTAGATATCATCATTCACCTGTCAGTCACAAGACATTACCCAGAACACACTGCAAATGTATACAAAGAATGCATAGTTGCAGGCTTGATGCAGTCATCCTGACATGGGTATGGGACCAAATACATCCAAAAGAAATTTAATGGAAGGACTAAGTACATGTTTCTGAATGTATAAAAATGCCCTCCAATAAAAAGTGACATTAGATTATACTTACGCCTCATACTCATCATTTTAGTCTCAAATCAAATTTCTGGGGTATGAAGCAAATCTTTAATTTGTGCTTCATTGTCCAAATACCTATCGAGGGCACTGTATAAGGATGGATGTACAAGGATGGATGTACATGAGAACATGGGTGTTTATTTCTCGAGATGTTCTTCATCCATGTTGAAGAGTGTTGTTATTGTTTGTGTGTTGTGTATGATTAAGTGGAACAAAAACAGGATACATTTCACGTTCATATGACCCTGTGAAGATGATGTTCCTCAATGTAGGAACTCATAGGACCCCCAATGTCAACATGGGCAAACCGCAACAGCTTGCCGCCGTTCTCTGCCTAAGCAGCATCTTCCATCAGCCGGGCGAGTGGTGAGCAGTCGACCCCTGAACTGGAATCATGGGAGTTGGAGTGGACTCCAGTTTTGAGAGGGAGAAGAATCAACTCACGCTTCAGTGACTAGACTCTGACTCCCAACTTCCACTGCTAAACAAAAACGGTAGCTAATGTCTTCAAGAGAATGGACATCTTCTCCCAACATCACTAGCTAATTTAAATTGTTTTAGGCACTCACTCACACACACACACACACACACACACACACACACACACACACACACTCTCACTCACTCAATCACTCACTCACTCACTCACTCACACACACACACACACACACACACAGTCACACACACACACACACATCCTGATATTGCAGTATTATTCGTTTTGGGACCGTTGGCGATTTCAGAGTTGAGAATATATAAAGAATAAATCTTATCATATATTTTGCCTGTTTCACTGTAATATCTTACTTATATGAATAGTTAAATTATTAAAAGTATTAATAACACATTTCAAATACATTTGAGAAAAGCTTCTGTCAAACCAATCATCTGTCAAATAATAATATGCTAAATTTCTGTAGTTTCTCTTTTAACAAGAGGATGTCCCATCACTTATTTAATGCATGACATTTCAGCCCAGTCATTCATATCTGTTGTCATGGTTACTTTCCACTTGAAATGTTGCTGTGGTGTCTATGAGCTACTCAGGGCCAGCCCAAGGCATAAACGGACTAAGCGGTCGCTTAGGGCCACAACCACTAGAGGGCGCCACACTATTAAAAAAACATATATAATGTATATATAATGCAAGGATTCGTGAACGAGCGTCTTGTCCCATCCTTTTTAACGCCCATAGTTGCCTGTAAATGGTCAGTGAAACGCCTGACAGAACAGTGAAAAAAATCAGTCAATTTCGCACAATAGTTCCACGCAACAAACACGTCATAACAATATGAAACTCTTATAAATAAATAAAGTCTCGCACCTGGGTTCAACATACTCTGCGTACAGGGCGACCCTGTGTGTATGTGTGAGGCCTGGAGGTCAGATACATGCATTGGCATTGGTATTTATTCAGAATCCTTTAATGGAATATAATCTATATCATATCCATAATTGCATTTGCAACAATGAATGCAAGCTGATATAGCAAAGTGTGAAGTGGCTGGAAATGTCTTTATTTTTTTTTTTTTTTTTTAAACTAAGCGTTAAGCGAATGGGAAAATAATATCTCATATCCATCATTTAAATGTGTTTATTTGCTTTAAATACTATGGGTTACGGGTATAGTGGGCGCGGGAATTTACTTTACTTTTTGTCTTCCCTCAGCCACCGTAGTAGGCGTCCATATATCGTAATTCAAATCGTCACGAACCAAATATGGTCATTCAACACCGGTTGAAAGAACGCCTCCTTGTCCAATCCCGTCACGTTCGAGATTTCTGAGGATACCAGACCCGGAAGTGATTGCAGCTTCTAAGCCTCTGCTTCAAGCGGCTGTCTGTCATTCCGGATATATTTACCAGAATCTGAATTAACGTCTTGCAAAGATACATGAGAGTTAGTTATTACCAAACTATTGCAGCAGCAGTATACATTTCCGTTGAACTGTGACTTACATCCATGCACCTCTATCCTATGGTGTAATCCCGGTTCCTGCCGCTAGAGGGATGTTATTATGACCGGGTGTTTCTGACCCCGCTCTGCTCTCCGTTATTCCTCTGATACGGATGCGACTGTTCACCAGGGGGATTAAACACTTCCATCATCTGTCATTGAGCACCACAATTGTGATGTTTTTTATTTATTAATATTTTTTATATTTTTTATTATATATTTTTATGTTTGTAGGATCGGTTCATATAGAAGCACAATGGTTAACATCTCCTGGAGACAGCAGGTAAACAGAGTTGTGTTACATAAGGAGGTGTTCCTCTCCAATGCTCTGGTCACCATCCTGTTATGAACATCATCTGTCCTGCTGGAGAGAATCTAAGAATCTACACCGCTGACATGGATTCATTATTGGACTTTGAAGAATGCATTAAAGACTCGCCTGCATTTAGGTTGGTAAATATCACCTTCAACACAATTTTATATATGATGCATGCATCTTAGAATGATAAGGTTCTATCTCCGTTTAGAATGATAAGGTTCTATCTCCGTTTAGAATTAGATTTTTGTTTTTTGTTTGTTTGTTTGTCTGTCTTACATGTAACGATGAATTGAGAATCAAGGACCCCAATTGAAATAAGCCAGTGGCTTTCTTGGGTTTTTATCCTGTTAGTTGACCTTGTATGTAATATGTACTTTCATGTACCTACTTCTGCAAATCTTCTAATAAAGTTTTCAATCAATCAATCAAAATGATAAGGTTCTATCTCCGTTTAGAATGATAAGGTTCTATCTCCGTTTAGAATGATAAGGTTCTATCTCCGTTTAGAATGATAAGGTTCTATCTCCGTTTAGAATGATAAGGTTTTATCTCCGTTTAGAATAATAAGTTCTATCTCCGTTTAGAATGATAAGGTTCTATCTCCGTTTAGAATGATAAGGTTCTATCTCCGTTTAGAATGAGAAGGTTCTATCTCCGTTTAGGGCAGTTCAGAGATATTGAGCGTCAACGTTTTTACATTCCATTATGTTTTGTGAGATGGAACCTTTGTATTTTATGAATTACTAACTCAAAAATGTCAACATTTTAAAAAATAACACCACACAGGCATTAATAAACACCTAATGGATCAGATTACGTAAAAAAACTTATAGAACCTTATAATTCTAACGTCACGAATTGTGTTGTGTGTCTTTTGGGAGGGGGGTTAATGTGTCTCTGTTGTTCTAGGCTGACCCTGGACCAGTGTGAGACTGATGTGGCAGATCTGCAGGGCCGAGTGGAAAAGGTGCAAAGTTGTTTGTGCACCGAAAATAACAGAGTTTTGCTAATTAACTCAAGTCACTAGTAGTAAGTCTTATATCTCTGAGTCTACATCTATCCCCCCCCACCCCCCCACCCCCCCATTCAGGTGACGATGCTTTGTGGAAAAATGGTTGAATCAGGGCAAGCATACAACACTGCAAACCAGTTGTTCCTCGCTGGATTGGCTGAGTTCTCCACGTACCACAAGAGAGACAGTGTCATCATGGTATGGACAGGGATACGATGGGGGAACGAGGGGAGAGGCTGATTGTTCAAACTTTACAAGTTGGGAGAAAGTGTTGAAAGTTGAATGCATTGTTAGTAAATGTATCATGTTCATTGAATTAACTTCTCTTTTATCTTAGAACTGCATCGGTCATTTCACTCAAGGGCTGCAGGAGATGGTTAACTTTCATACCGTGAGTTCCAACTGAAACAATTGATTTGATATCTCACTCTTTCCTCTACCTCTATAAGGGTTTCCACTAGATGGTTGGATACACTTGCTTGCCCCATCAACATGTTTTTGCAAGTGTGAATGAGCTATTTTGGTCTTGATTTAGAGTTACTTTTAGGTATACAGTTTGGGAATAGTGGTTGAGAGCTGGTTGAGTGGACTCCATTAAAGACTCATTCTGCCAACAGTATGTCACCATCTTCAGAATATATAGCTGACAAATGTTCACTCGTCATGTACAGTATACTCTGTTAATTATTAGACGTACTGCATATCATTTTCTGTGTTGATTTAACAAGGTTTTCCTCTTCCAAATTGTTCCTCCTTCCTGACAGATGCTGTTTGACCAGACACAGAAAGCCATCACCCAGCAGCTGACAAACCTCCTGACACAGTACGTTGATGGACATCTACTGATGATTGATTTCTTTGTAAATACATTCCATCCTGTACAGGTGCAACTCAAAAAATTAGAATATCGTGCAAAAGTTCATTTATTTCAGTAATTCAACTTAAAGGGTTAAACTTAGATTATTATATAGACTCATTACATGCAAAGCGAGATATTTAAAGCCTTTATTTGTTATACATTTGATGATTATGGCTTACAGCTTATGAAAACCCCAAATTAAATATCTCAGAAATGTTTAATATTACATGAAATCAATAAGAAAAGGATTTTAAATACAGAAATGTCAGCCCTCTGAAAAGTATACCGGTAATCATGCATATGTACAATGCAATGAGTCTATATAATATTTAAGTTTAACCCTTTAAGTTGAATTACTGAAATGAATGGACTTTTGCACGATATTCTAAGTTTTTGAGTTGCACCTGTATTTCACTCCCTCACAGACAGTGTATAGGGCAGGCATATTTTATTTTCCATCATGTTGTCTTGGGACTGTTGAGAATACATTTTCCTTCTTTCTTTACTTGGTTTAACAGTTTTTATTTTTTATTGTAACGGAATTGACCCAATGGAAGTTGCACACCGTGAGAAACTAAAATGCCTCTCTGCCTACTATGTGCCTTAGGTTCCTGCCCCAGCTAGGAGAGACCAGGAAGGAGTTTGTGAGAATTGGAGAAGATTTGGAAATGGCGGCAGTGAAGAATGCTCAGATCTCCCGCCATAAAGCCACGGAGGCAGAGCGGGCGAGCCACCTGCTGTTAGCCACACGCAAATGCCACCAGCACTTTGCCTTGGACTACTGCTTACAGGTAGGTCCCTGACCCTAACTATATACATAACCAATACTAGGTAGGTCCTCTGAATAACTATATACATAACCTTATATATGAATAACTATATACATAACCAATACTAGGGCCTATGAATAACTAGATATGTTACGGTACATGTGGGAATACTAGGGTTAGGGTTAGGATGCTACGTCCATTTGGTACATGCTGGCATGTCTAACCCTAACCCTAATCCTATCCCTAACCCTAACCCTAACCTTAACCGTAGCACACTAGCACCTAACCCTAGTTTTCACACATGTACCGTGTTCCCACATGTACCGTAACATATACATAACCAATACTAGGGCCTTTTGCCTCTTTTGTGTCATCGTCAATAACTTGATTTCACTTTATTGATTGGAGTAGGAAAGTTTCTACAGTGAGAAGTGCTGGGGGATTTACATCACTGACTTACTGTGTAAACATTCAGTAGTTATTGAATGTGTTATTCCTCAGAGAACAGATGGTTACTACTGAACTGAAGTAGGCATTTCCAAATGCTATAGCATTACTGTAGCATTGCCCTTTGCCTTCAATTACTGAATCAATTTTGATGACAAAGGGATCGCAAAGACATCCTAGAACTATGGGAGGGGCTATTTGTTTAAGGTTTGAGCGAGCAGGTTGAGGGACTGGTTGTTTAGAAACGCCCAAGAGACCAAGGGTGGATATGTAGAGAAATTCAATTAGTAAGTTATTTTGTTCTAACATTTTTGTTTGTTAATCTGACACTGTGAACATTATCTGGCTCTATTTGCAGCTGAACAATTTCAAAACTCAACAGAAGATGGACATCTTGAATTCTGTGAGTCTCCATTTCATAGCTGTTGTGAATAATTGACAGATAATTACTATCCCAACAAGGTTAACACTAGAACAGACGTGCCTTTTTTACCTACTAAAAGAGCCGCCTCTTTGAATGAATGAATGGTCTTTATTGTCATTGATATAGTACAGGTACCATACAACGAAATTTGGGAGGGGGGGCTCCCCTGGTGCTAGGAAAAATACTAAAAATAAGAAGGGAAAAGAGCTGGTTTACATAAATAAAGGCTATGTACACTATCCACTATACTATACTATACAAATAAAACACTGTGCTGTACTCTATGCTATGCTATACCTATTCTAACATTTCCTATCTCTGAACCTTATGTACCCGAGGGTTGTCATATTGCACATAGTGTTATTGCACATTCATTTAAAGTGTCGCAGTTTGCAGGTTTGAAATGTACACAGTTGTGTTTCAGTATTACACTTGATTACAATCTAGTAGCTGCCATCAAATTGTCTAGATTGTCCAGGGCCTAGAACCTAGGTCTTTGCTGTTTACTTTGCTCTTTACAATGCTCAAGCTGCTATTTACACGCAACGACCACTAGTTGGCCGCTTGTAAATTAGCAGCAAAATAGCTTCATACTAGCTTATTCTGATGTGATTTGTGTAAAAATGCAAAGGATAATGTTTAAAGTAAGGATACTGGGTGGGTCCTGGGACTTTTTAGGAAAAGTCATGAAAGGAGGGTCCTGAAATTTAATCGAGTGCAAAGATATAACATTTTTCTTTTCTTTTTCAGGTGTTTTCATATTTCCATGCCCAGTACACCTTCTTTCACCAAGGCTTTGACCTGCTTAAGGACCTGGAACCTGCTATGAAGACCATGGCCACGCAGGTGATATGACAGCAGTATGCTTGTGATTATCAGTTGGGTTGAGGATACTTTAATACAACATCTATATTAACCATAACCATGTTATGTACATCACAGTTAGCGTTTTTGTAATCCCAATATGGTTGTTAATATGCTACTGGTTGGTTTACAGATATTTCTCCTATGTTGTTGTTGACAGCTTGCTCAACTCTCCACTGAATGTTCAACTAAAAGGAAGGACTTGGAAAATACCCACCTTCTGGTCCAACAGAGAGTGAGTATTGTTGGCCAAGTCGTGATGTTAGAATTCTAAGGTTCTATCTCAATTTTTGTCAAAATTTAGTTTTTTACATAATCTGATCCATTAGGTGTTTATTAATGCCTGTGTGGTGTTATTTTTTTTAAATGTTGACATTTTTGAGTTAGTAATTAATCAAATACAAAGGTTCCATCTCACAAAACATAATGGAATGTAAAAACTTTGACGCTCGATATCTCTGAACTGCCCTAAACGGAGATAGAACCTTATCATTCTAAACGGAGATAGAACCTTATCATTCTAAACGGAGATAGAACCTTATCATTCTAAGCTCACGTATTGTTGGCCAAGTGTTTTATCCCCACTTACCTAGATACTGAATAGTTGATTCAACAGCGCTGTAACTAAAGTGTGCTGCATCGATTTGCTCTCTTGCCTATATAGGACGCATCGGGGGAGCCCATAGTTAGTTATTGTCCTGGTGGCGGAGGTGAGACCATACAGGGCTACCTCTTTAAAAGATCCCGAAGAAAGAATAAGACATGGAAGCGGTAAGAGAGATACCAGTCAAGATATAATTGTTGTTGTTGTTGTTGTTTTGTTAATCAGTGGCAGCAGTAACCCACTTCCTAGTATTTAATACACTTTCTTACTTCAGATGCTGGTTCTCCATTAAAGATAACCAGCTTGTTTACAGAAAGTCACATAAGGTAGGTGCTTCGGCAGGACTTTAAAACATGTAAACATGTGTTATAGTTGTGTAGAATTATTTTTATGTGACCTTGAAATTAATTAATTAATTTTAATTAATTTTGCCATTTAGCAGACGCTTTTATCCAAAGCGACTTACAATTACGAATTACAGGGACATTCCCCCTGGAGTAACTGAGGGCTAAGTGCCTTACCCAAGGGCACACTCGTAGTGGTGTGGTTTCAGGCGGGATTTGAACTCACAACCTTCCGATCCCAAGTCCAACTCACTATCCACCACTACCCCCCTGAAAGAGTGATTGACAGTTCAGCTCTGCGTATTTTCTGTAGGAGGGGCCGCTGATCCTGTTTCACGATCTCAGTCTCTGCGCCGTGAAGTCTCTGGACAGCGTCGACCGGCGCTTCTGCTTTGAGTTGGTGTCTGTTCAAAAGTAAGCTGTTTAAATGTCTGTCTGTGATGCTTAACACTTAATCAGCCATGAGCGAGTAAAAAAAACTGTTATATCTTTGCACTCGATCAAATTTCAGGACCCTCCTTTCATGACTTTTCCTAGATATGTGCGTTCTACCACCCAGTATCCTTACATTTTCAAAATCACTTATTTCAGGATGAGCAGTTTTTCTGTGTAGGAGGCAGGCTAATTTACAAGCGGCCAACTAGTGGTCGTTGTGTGTAAATAAATAAATAAATAGCAGGTTAGCATTTTAAAGAGGCTGTTTTAGTAGGTAAAAAGGCACGGCTGTTCTAGTGTTAATTTCAGTCATTGATGTAGTGCATGGAGATGACAGCAATTGAACTTTAAAAAAATGAAATGGCTCAAAAACATCACAGTTTTAGTTTAAAGGCGCCATATGCAGAGTTTGACTCTTCCCTGGCTGAATGCAAACTAGTTCTTACTGAAACGTTGAATCTGTCAATCATTTTCACGTTTTTCTTTTATCAAGTGAATGTCTTAGTTACATGAGCTTGAAGCTAGCGAACGGATTGGACATGTTTGCAGAAACATGAACACGGAAACGAGCCAGCCAGCAGAGACGCTCACATTTGCTACACCCAGTTTCAACACAAGCTTATCCCCCAGACAACATAAAGACATGGCTGTAATGACAGACAGGATGTTTACTAGGAGAAATCGTCCTAATACATTATTTGCACATGGAGGCTTCCTTTGCTTAGGTTGGGCTTCCAGCATTGAGAAAAGCTTGTGGCTCCCAGGCAGCAGATAGCCAAAGAAAGCCATGTCACTCAATGTTTGCTGCTGTCCTGTTGTTTACTTTGCCTACTGTATGTTGTATGTATCGTCTCTGTTGCACTTGAAGCATGAAAGTACCATGCCCAAGACAAGTTTCCCCTCGGGGACATTAAAGTATAATCAATCAATCAATCAATCAATCAAAAGAGCCAGACACCCGCAGGTCACACGCCCATCACACGCCCACAAGTGGCAGACAGAAGAAAGACAGATAGTTATTTGGTGACATTGTCAAGGAGAAAAAGCTACATATTGCACCTTTAAATAGGCCTATCTAGTGGGAATATTTTGGTGTGATAAACTGATAAACAAACGTAGAGCTCCCGTTGCTGGATGTTTCTGAGAGCGATCCGTTGCTTTGCCTTGTCCCCCTCTGTGCAGATGTTGTGCCTTGCAGACAGACTCGGAGGAGCTGAAGCAGGCCTGGCTCAGCGCTGTGCAGGGCAGCATCGACACGGCTTACTGCCAGAGACTGGAGGCCCACCAGCCTCAGGTAGCAACAACTTGGTGACGTTATAATAAGAATTATAAGGTTCTATCTCAATTTTTGTCAAAATTTAGTTTTTTTACATAATCTGATCCATTGGGTGTTTATTAATGCCTGTGTGGTGTTATTTTTAAAATGTTGACATTTTTGAGTTAGTAATTCATAAAATACAAAGGTTCCATCTCACAAAACATAATGGAATGTAAAAACTTTGACACTCAATATCTCTGAACTGCCCTAAACGGAGATAGAACCTTATCATTCGAAACAGAGATAGAACCTTATCATTCGAAACAGAGATAGAACCTTATCATTCTAAGCTCACGAACTGTCATATAGAAACAAATGAGCAGACTGACTTGGAAAATAACCCACATTAATTAAAGACGTTATAAATATGTCTGTCTATCTATCCTGTCCTGTACAGACAGGCTTTGGGCTAACCTCAAAAGCCTGTCTGTCTTTTTGTGTCTTGTTATTATTTGTTGTTCACTTGTTATATTTGTTTCTTGTTTTTTATTTTCACTTGTCTACCTATCGTGAGCTTAGAATGATAAGGTTCTATCTCCGTTTAGAATGATAAGGTTCTATCTCCGTTTAGAATGAGAAGGTTCTATCTCCGTTTAGAATGAGAAGGTTCTATCTCCGTTTAGAATGATAAGGTTCTATCTCCGTTTAGGGCAGTTCAGAGATATCGAGCGTCAAAGTTTTTACATTCCATTATGTTTTGTGAGATGGAACCTTTGTATTTTATGAATTACTAACTCAAAAATGTCAACATTTTAAAAAAGAACACCACACAGGCATTAATAAACACCTAATGGATCAGATTATGTAAAAAACTACATTTTGACAAAAATGGAGATAGAACCTTATAATTCTAACGTCACGCTATTTCTTTTATCCTGCTATGACTTTTTTCTCTTTAATTATGTTTTTATAACACTTTGTGACCGCTGGTCTGTGATAGGTCGGTGCTATAGAAATAAACTTTACTTACTTACTCCCTTCTCCAGCCCAAGGAGAGACCTCTGCCAGTCCAGTCGGACCCTCAGCCTGGACAGCCCCCTGCCAGGCCCGCTGCTCTGGGCGTGGCCCTCCAGGGCCGGGGGAACCACCGCTGCTGTGACTGCGGGGAGGAGGAGCCCCGCTGGGCCAGCGTCAACCTGGCCATCACCATGTGCATCGAGTGCTCTGGCATCCACAGGTAATGCCTTGGCTGGGATGTTTAGTGCTACTAACCGATAGACCAATGAGAGGAGCTGTTTGTCATTGTGTTCTGTAACGCTGCTGTGTGTGTGTGTGTGTGTGTGTGTGTGTGTGTGTGTGTGTGTGTGTGTGTGTGTGTGTGTGCGTGTGTGTGTGTGCGTGTGTGTGTGTGCGTGTGTGTGTGTGTGTGTGTGTGTGTGTGTGCGTGTGTGTGTGTGTGTGTGTGTGTGTGTGTGTGTGTGTGTGCGCGTGTGTGTGCGTGTGTGTGTGTGCGTGTGTGTGCGTGTGTGTGTGTGTGTGTGTGTGTGTGCGCGTGTGTGTGCGTGTGTGTGTGTGCGTGTGTGTGCGTGTGTGTGTGTGTGTGTGTGTGTGTGTGTGTGTGTCGTGGCTGTTTACAGGAGTCTCGGGGTTCACCTGTCCAAGGTGCGATCGCTCACACTGGACTCCTGGGAACCAGAACAGCTGAAGGTAGCAGAACCGCCTACTAAACGTGCTCGATGGGATTAGAAGTTAGCGCACCTTGAGGTAAATGTTAGAAGTGTATTGGTATTTTTTTTTACAGATCTCTCTCGTTCCTCTGCAGCTGCTATGCATTCTGGGTAATGATGTCATCAATGGGATATATGAGGCCAGATGTCCCGAGGAGGGCAGACTGAAGCCCGGTTCTGATAGCCCACGGTAAGCAGCACTGGTCTCTACAGTTTCCTTGGCAACACTGTTAAACCTCAGTATTCCACAACACCGTTAAACCTCAGTATTCCTCCCGCAATCCCCACAGCAATGGCTGCTTTCCAATTCGGTTGTTAAGTCTGACGTCAAACGTGACGTTTAGCAATTTCCGGGTCCAAACCAGAAATTCCCTGCACCAGAGTACCAGTGTACTACAGCGGTAGAATGACAGTTCAATCGTTTTTTAGACTGGGATCTATTAATACAACAAGGGACACAGCAGCACTTTCCCGTTTTTTACCATATTTGTCAGCGTCTTTGAGCCTCGGGAAAGCGCTATACAAATATAATGAATAATTATTATTATTGAGGCATTTCGAAGAGAGCGCCTCAGCCAACGTTGGACCCGGAAACACGTCACGACTTAACAACCGAACCGAATAGACAACAGGTCCAAGATTTCAACCACTACAGAGTTACAAGGGGGCAGCCGGAAAGCCAGTAGCACTCGGAAACGAGGGGTAGGGCCTTTAAGTTGTCTATTTTTAGTCTCAAAGTGAGATTATAGAATTTTTACTTGGAGACAAAATAATAATAAAAAAATAAAAAAAACTCCCCGTTTATTGCAAGATCCTCTTTAAACTTCTAGCTAAGAGGCGAGAAGCCTACCTAGGTGTTCCTAATAAAGTGTTCAGTGAGTGTAATCATTTATTTGTCACTTTCTAGTTTTAACTGTCTCCTGTTTCAAACATGGTTCTTCTCTCTTTCAGCCCGGAGAAAGAGATGTGGATTAAAGACAAATATGTGGAGAAAAGATTTGTTAAGGATGCCAGCTCTGCTTCTACAAGTACGTAGCTACTCACATCAGTTTAGATCTGAAGCAGTATTGTGTAACGGCCGTGTATACAATGACTCGTACACTTTTGCTCCTCAGTCCTTCTTGAATTACCCCAAGTTCCTCTTTCAAGAACAGGGTATCCGCGGTGTCTTGAAAAGTATTAAAAGTTGATAAATCAATTTGGGGGAAATCAAGACCCTTAATAAGTATTAAAAAGTCTTATCACGATTTTATGACGTCTTGACTTTTGTAGGTATTTTTCTGAATTACACTCTGTCCAAAGATAGTGGTCTAGTCTATTGCAAACTAAAACTGTTACGTTAAAGGTGTCACTGATGTAAACGGTTACAGCTCCAAGTGGCGGTGAGGTCTGGAAAAATATTGACAAGGTCTTTAAAAAGTCTTAGAAAGGTATTGAAATTAACCTCAAGATTCCTGTATATACCCTGAGTAGGTAACATAGACACGGCTGTTCTAGTGTCAACTGTCACTTAGATCCAACTGTCACTTAGATCCAACTGTCACTTAGATCCAACTGTCACTTTCAAATTAACCTCAAGATTCCTGTATATACCCTAGAAACTGGCAAAGACGACGCAGCACACAGGTTATACCAGGCTGCGTGTGACGGAGACCTGGTCTCCATGGCAACAGCGTTGGCCCAGGGGGCGGGGGTGAACCACAGCCACCCAGAGGAACAGGGACGCGTAGCTCTCATCAGCTCAGCTATCGGGGTGAGTCATGTGGACGGGGCCTTCAATAAGTATTGGGACGGATTGTGACGTTAGAATTATAAGGTTCTATCTCCATTTTGGTCAAAATTTAGTTTTTTACATAATCTGATCCATTAGGTGTTTATTAATGCCTTTTTTTAAATGTTGACATTTTTGAGTTAGTAATTAATAAAATACAAAGGTTCCATCTCACAAAACATAATGGAATGTAAAAACTTTGACGCTCAATATCTCTGAACTGCCCTAAACGGAGATAGAACCTTATCATTCTAAACGGAGATAGAACCTTATCATTCTAAACGGAGATAGAACCTTATCATTCTAAACGGAGATAGAACCTTATCATTATAAACGGAGATAGAACCTTATCATTCTAAACGGAGATAGAACCTTATCATTCTAAACGGAGATAGAACCTTATCATTCTAAACGGAGATAGAACCTTATCATTCTAAACGGAGATAGAACCTTATCATTCTAAACGGAGATAGAACCTTATCATTCTAAACGGAGATAGAACCTTATCATTCTAAACGGAGATAGAACCTTATCATTCTAAACTCACGATTGGACAGATATGTGTGAGGACTTCACTTGTATCATACAGCAAGACAATGAAAGTGAAAGTTCTAGAGTGGCCAAGTCATAATCTAATCTAATTGAGGATATATTTCATTTGCTGAAGAGGCAAAAATACCTTTAGAAACAGGTAACTGAAGATGGCTGCAGTACAGGATGCCTGGCAGAGCATCACTAGAGAATATACCCAGCATGCATCTGGTGGGGTCAATGGGTCACAGACTTCAGGCAGATATTGCAGCCAAAGGATTGTCGGCCAAATATGAAACTTACTTGTGTAGACTTGAAATAGGGGGGAGTATGAAATGGTGAAATCAATCTGGGAAAAAAATAAAACCATTGAATAAAAGCTGAGAATCTCTACTTTAAGCTCATACTAACTGTTTGATTTAAAATTCAAACAGATGAGAGTATAATAGAGCTAAAACAAAATGCTGCTTCCTCTTTCAAATACTTCTGGAGGGCACTGTGTAACTGTTGTTATGCATACCGGTGTGTTTACATGTGAGTGTGTGGTGCCCATGTTTGTCTGCAGGGCTCCCTATTGGCCTGCGAGTTCCTGCTGCAGAACGGAGCGAACATGAACCACCGTGACCAGCGAGGCCAAGGGGCCCTGCACGCCGCTGCCACCTGGGGCCACACTGGGTGAGCCGGGCCGGTCCATTTAGGTGCCCTAGGCATTTAGGTGTCCTAGGCGTTTAGGTGTCCTAGGCATTTAGGTGTCCTAGGCATTTAGGTGTCCTAGGCATTTAGGTGTCCTAGGCATTTAGGTGTCCTAGGCGTTTAGGTGTCCTAGGCGTTTAGGTGTCCTAGGCATTTAGGTGTCCTAGGCATTTAGGTGTCCTAGGCATTTAGGTGTCCTAGGCATTTAGGTGCCCTAGGCGAGAGTATGATTTTAGGGGCGCCACCACCAGCTGCTAGCTTGTAATTCTCAATGGATGTTCGAGAGAGGGCACGCATGTTAGTTTGCGGGCAGGTGGGCGGGAGGGGGGGGGGGGGTTGGGGAGGTTCGCAAGAGGCGAGTGCGAAGCGTAATAAAGACAGTAGGCTGAGACATATTTTCATAGAGACACATTTTTTTATTTTTTGGGGGGGCATTTGGCGCCCTAGGCGACCACCTAGTTCGCCTAGGTCTGATTTCCTCCCTTCCGACCAAGGACAGCAAACGCCCGATTATCGGATGGCTCTAAAGATTATCCTACAAGATGATCCTGTGGTGTGAGGTGTGTTAAGAGTCAATTTCTCTCAGCAATCTGCTCGGAAAATGGTTGCGGCCGACGATCAGAGCACACCACACACAATACGATCAAAACTGTTCAATCCATGATTTTTTATCTTCATGTGTGGGGGTCTCTCTCAGATAAAAAAAATCGGTTACGATTTTGAAAATCTTTCTGTGTGTACCGGGCTTTAGGCTGGGTCTATCTTTCTGTGTGTACCGGGCTTTAGTCAGTTGAGTAGATGCAAACGGTTAAGACCTGTCCTTCCTGTCCCTAACAGGCAGGTATGTCTTCTTCTAAAGAAAGGAGCCAATCAGTATGCAGTTGACGAGCGGGGACAGGATCCACTTGCCATCGCCATAGAGATGGCGCATGCTGACATTGTTACCCTGTAAGCGATCCCCCTTTATGACACGCAGAAAAAGTGAAAGGTTCCTAGTAGTGGAAAAATGTTTTTTGGGATTGGCATCAGTAAAAATTGGCCTATATGTCCATTTTCTTTGTACCCACTTTTGAGAATTGAGATGATGTCTATCCCACAGACTACGAATGGCTCGCATGAACGAGGAGATGAGAGACTCCGAGGGATTCTTTGGATCTATAGGTACGACTTTTAACTGTTTAACTAGATTATGTTCACTTTGTTTGTATATTCCAATACCAATTGAGTTGCAACTCATGGTCATTTAAAAAATGTTGTTATATATATAAACTGTACAACACTTTAGCTACCTTTGCAGCTGAGGTGCTGCCCTCCGTCTGAGTGTTCTGTCTGAGTGTTCTGTCTGTCTGAGTATTCTGTCTGTCTGAGTGTTCTGTCTGTCTGAGTGTTCTGTCTGAGTGTTCTGTCTGTCTGAGTATTCTGTCTGTCTGAGTGTTCTGTCTGTCTGAGTGTTCTGTCTGTCTGAGTGTTCTGTCTGTCTGAGTGTTCTGTCTGTCTGAGTGTTCTGTCTGAGTATTCTGTCTGTCTGAGTGTTCTGTCTGTCTGAGTGTTCTGTCTGTCTGAGTGTTCTGTCTGTCTGAGTGTTCTGTCTGTCTGAGTGTTCTGTCTGTCTGAGTGTTCTGTCTGTCTGAGTGTTCTGTCTGTCTGAGTGTTCTGTCTGTCTGAGTGTTCTGTCTGTCTGAGTGTTCTGTCTGAGTGTGTGTCTGAGTGTTCTGTCTGAGTGTTCTGTCTGAGTGTTCTGTCTGTCTGAGTATTCTGTCTGGGTGTGTGTCTGAGTGTTCTGTCTGAGTGTTCTGTCTGTCTGTCTGTCTGAGTGTTCTGTCTGTCTGAGTGTTCTGTCTGAGTGTTCTGTCTGTCTGAGTATTCTGTCTGGGTGTGTGTCTGAGTGTTCTGTCTGAGTGTTCTGTCTGAGTGTTCTGTCTGTCTGAGTATTCTGTCTGGGTGTGTGTCTGAGTGTTCTGTCTGAGTGTTCTGTCTGTCTGTCTGTCTGAGTGTTCTGTCTGTCTGAGTGTTCTGTCTGAGTGTTCTGTCTGAGTGTTCTGTCTGAGTGTTCTGTCTGTCTGTCTGAGTGTTCTGTCTGAGTGTTCTGTCTGAGTGTTCTGTCTGAGTGTTCTGTCTGTCTGAGTGTTCTGTCTGTCTGAGTGTTCTGTCTGAGTGTTCTGTCTGAGTGTTCCGTCTGAGTGTTCTGTCTGAGTGTTCTGTCTGAGTGTTCTGTCTGTCTGAGTGTTCTGTCTGAGTGTTCTGTCTGAGTGTTCTGTCTGAGTGTTCTGTCTGAGTGTTCTGTCTGAGTGTTCTGTTTGAGTGTTCTGTCTGAGTGTTCTGTCTGAGTGTTCTGTCTGAGTGTTCTGTCTGAGTGTTCTGTCTGAGTGTTCTGTCTGAGTATTCTGTCATTTAGCTGAACTGCTTCTTACATGTTTACTTCTAGGTGATGATGAGACATTCCAAGACATCTTCCGTGACTTCAGTGACATGGCGTGTCACGACCCAGACAGACTCACCCGCCGGCAGTTCAGCAGAGGCGCAGACAAGGAGGGAGAGGGGAAAAAGATGATCAACGACACAAAGCACGAAGAGGAGGATGAGACCTAGATGTTATAAAGGAAAAGGACATTACCACTGGTCAGGACTGAAGAACCATGGTCATCGAGGGCTGCGGTGTCTGACAGTTCATATTGCCTCAGCTGTTAAATTAAATTATATATATATATATAAATTCAGACTTAAGACAGTGTGCCTCTTAATATTGCATATAATTCACAAGTCTGGGGCAAGATGACATACTTATACAATATGTATTTCAATGTTAATGAAATGTTACTGAGCAGACTTAACTCAACTATCAAGGAATGGTTTCCCCGATGTGTGTTAATGCATGTGAGATGAGTTGATACGTATAGACTGGACTGTATTGCCCAAAAGTTACATAAGGGATATACCATTGATAATTAGGGATATGCTAGTGTTTAATCTGTTGGTAGGGATTTTAGCCACTCCAATATTCCAGATGTACATGACTTAAACACTGACCAAACAGCTGCGTAGTGCTTACATGCTACTAGCTACTTAGGCTTCGTTCACACGGCAGGTCTTGATGCTCAATTCCGATTTCTTACACAGATCCGATTTTTTTTTGTTTGGCAGTTCACATGACAATTTTAAAATGTGACCTATATTTGACCTACATTGACTCCCGTGTGAACATTCCACGGCCCTGAACAGACCCGCATGTGCAGAAGGACAATAACAATGACGTCAGGATGTCACGCGCAGCGCACTGTTTACGGAAGTAACCATGGATAACACAATAACGTTTACAACCGGTTTCATTTTCAAGTTTTTGTGCAGCGGAAGCCGGCAACAGATATGAGCAATATCTTCAAGACCTGCCGTGTGAACGAGGCCCTGGAGGTCCCCTGAGGTAGAGGTCACCTCAGAGGACTGATTGCTTAATTAAACCAGGTTGTCTCCCACTGTGGGCCTGGACCATGGCTATTTGGAAGCAATTGGTCGCCTTATTATCACGTTATTCCTAATGTTTTTGATTTAAACGAATTCATTGGACCAAAAGAGTGAAGTGAGAATGCATTTAATTTCCCTGAGATTATGAATGCAATATTAACACACGCACAATTAAAATATGTGTTAACACATGTTTTGACATTTTCTTTGATTTGTATACTGGGTTGTGATAATAATGACATTGTTGAAAGTCAATGATTACACACTCGCTAGTCAAGCCAATGTAATATTGCAATGCAATGGATTCGGTGACCAATTCCCACTACTACCTAGTTAGTGTAGAGTAGTGGGGATTACTCACAGAATCCATTGCATTGCAGTGTGTTGGCTTGACTAGCGAGTCATGTGTCATTGATTTTCAACAATGTTGAAATCTATTCACATTTTTCAGAATAAAAGTCTGAACATGTTGATCGCTTGCCGACCTGTTCCCGCTTTCACCAGCTGCTGTCACAATTTAATTGGTCACGTCTACAATAATAGTGTACGAATCTGCTTGGTGTCATTTAATTGTGTCCGTTTTAAATCTCTGAATTTACAGCCCACTATCAAGGTTGATTGTGTGAATCCGAAGCCCAGATAGTCGATGGGTTAGGCTTAGGGGCCGACGGGACGACGCCATCTCAACATCAACATCAACTCAAGTCACTCTACAAGATTGGTCTACAAGTGGCCATAAAGAATCCCTTAATGGAAAATAATCCATCTCATATCCATAACTGTCTAATCTAATCTAATCTAATAATCCATCTCATATGCATAACTGTCTAATCTAATCTAATCTAATAATCCATCTCATATGCATAACTGTCTAATCTAATCTAATAATCCATCTCATATCCATAACTGTGTCTGCAGCAATGAATTCAGGTTTTTACAGCAAATAAAGTAGCTGGAAATGTGCTTATTTGGTTTAGTGCAAATCCAGCACATGCAATGCAGTTTCTGCACCATCTCTCGTGTGAAGAACAGTGGAGCTGCATCAAGTTAAACATTTTTGGCATTTAGCAGACGCCTTATTCCAAAGCGACTTACAATCAATACATTTGAATACTAAGCATGTGAATCATCAGTCCACCATTCGTAGCAGGAAGAGTAATCCAGCTCAGGCCCGGGGCCACTGATAGAAGGAAAAACCTTCTTCTATCACCTTCTTCTAAAACCTGGTTGTTGTTTTTTTAAGTTATGGGTTATGGGCAAGTTATGGGTATGCTTGTCACTGGCAGGGACTGGGGAGTTTGTCAGGACCAAGAGAACAGTATAACATTTGCAGAGTTGGTAGTGACATCCTAATCTACACAGTGTAGACGTGTCATTGATTCTGATGCTAATCAGAGACCCTATGAAAACAAAGATACATTGTGTGTGGATTGATGGCAAATTATTTTTTAATTTAATACATTTTAAATTGAGTATAACACAACAACATGTGGAAAAGGTTAATACTTTCCAAAGGTACTGTATACTATATGGATGGTCCAGTGTATCGAGACCCAGTCAAGCCTTAAAAGTTATCAGTAAAATCTTAAAAATCAATTCTAAAACTAACAGGTAACCAGGTAGGCTAAAATTGGGGTGATGTAGGCCTATTCTCTTTTTCTAGCTCTGGTTAACAGCCTTACTGCTGCATTTTGGACTGTAACCTTGCAAGTGATTTTTTTTATTTTATTTAATAATAATCGAGGAAGAATAGTATGGAGATACAAATAGTATTTGTGACACAAATGTACCAGAATGAATGTGGAAAACAATGTGGAAAACAAAGAATTAATGCGTAAAAGAATAAATAAATATAGAAATGTATTTCGTTATTACTGTGTGTATTCATTCATTTATTTATTTATATTTATTATTTATTTATCTATATATTTATTGTTAATCTTGACAGACTTGGTCCTCCATACTTAGAATAGAGGGAGTTGCAATAATCTCGTGTGCCATTTCGAACACAGCCAACAAGTTTGGTATCTTTACGTCATTATCTGCGCGACTAAAACAGGTTTTACGTACGCATGCGCAGTCGCCTGTAACCTGCCAGTTAGTTCACAGCCATACGTGACACCATTTTGGATCAACAATCTCAGGACTGCTGCTTTGTCTGAACGTGTCGATGTTGTTCTGTCCGGTTCGGCTTTTAATCTGATATATAAACATAATATATACATACATAGACCTGGTCTCACTAGCTGGACATACTTATCCAGGTCATCTTGTCAACGTTTAAACGCTTAGATACGAACAAGTAGTTCCGGTGGTAGCTAACAGCTAGCGTGTTTCAGGCCCAGTTGTTTGGCTCAGCGGAACAACAGACTGCGTATAGGGAAAGTCTAACTATTAATTAAGATCTATCTATCTTAACTGTCTTACTACACCCTGGGTTTAACTATCTAACTACACCCCCAGGTGTTGGTTTAACTATCTAACTGTCTAACTACACCCCAGGTGTTGGTTTAACTATCTAACTGTCTAACTACACCCCAGGTGTTGGTTTAACTATCTAACTATCTAACTCCACCCCGGGTGTTGGGTGGATGACATAGCCACACATAGATCTGATTGATATTTAGTTATTGGTTCTCTGGTGTGGCAAATGGACGGAGACGACGACGACTTCTTCACTGGGAACCAGACTGGTAAGAAGAACCTCGTGACGTTACAACTATGTTATCCCTTTTTTTTTAATGTAAAGCATAACAGAGAGAGAGAGAAATGAGAGAGAGAGAGAGAGAGAGAGAGAGAGAGAGAGAGAGAGAGAGAGAGAGAGAGAGAGAGAGAGAGAGAGAGAGAGAGAGAGAGAGAGAGAGAGAGAGAGAGAGAGAGAGAGAGAGAGAGAGGGAGGCAGGCAGGCAGAGAGAGAGAGAGAGAGAGAGACACACACACAGAGAGAGAGAGAGACACAGAGAGAGAGAGACAGAGAGAGAGGGAGAAATGAGAGAGAGAGGATCACCCTGTGCATCCGTGCTGAGAAGGGTGCTATAGAAATAAAGTTTTACTTACTTACCACTGTTCTTACTGACCACTGTAACGCTGAGCCATTTGAAAACCAAACACCCAGCAACACAGGCCAACTGACATGACTACATTTACACTTCCTGTTAAACAGTTATTTATTTTACATCCCAATCATAGATCTCTACAATTGTATTTATATCTGAAAAATAAATTATGCATAAACCCGTGAAGGGAGAAGAGTTGAACGTGTACATGGTATGGGGGGTTGTATGTATGTGCAGAAATTACATTAGTTTTTCCATTCAGTGATGATTTTCTTCATTTTGCGCTTCATGTTTTTTAACGCCTGGAATTCTTTATGGTCTTAACATTTAGGTTTTGGCAGCTATCTATCTACCTCCGTACAGTTTCTATAGAAAGTCTGTTGGTTATGGTGTTGATGCCCAGTGTGTTATGTATGGGTTAGGGTTCTGCTCATATCTGTGTTGTGTCTGTGGTCAGATGATGGCGGTGGCACCCCAGTTCAGGACGAACATGTTTCCGGGTCAGACGGGGAGGAGGAGATGGAGAGGACGGAGAAGCAGCATCATTCTGAGGTGAGGGAACCAAGATGAACGAATCAATTACTGTTATCGCCTAATAGTCAATGTAAAGTAGGTTATGTTACCTGATAGTCCATGTAAAGTAGGTTATGTTACCTTATAGTCCATGTAAAGTAGGTTATGTTTAGGGATGTCCCGATCCCATTTTTTCACTACCGATACCTGGGCTTCAGGTATCTGCGATACCGATATCAATCCGATATTTGTATTTATTGTTTTACTCCTGAATAATAACAAATACTTCCCCAGTATATGTGTGGTGGCCTGGGAAAACCCGTCGGATGTCGCTGGCGTTCGTTTGTGGCAAAGAGCAAAAATAGACGGAAATCGCGATTTTGATATTATGTGGTATTCTAGTACTTTGAACTCCATACTACATTATGGTGAATAAACATTTTAAGAAAACATAAGAGAAAGTACTTGTTTTATACCGACGAGGCGAGCAGACTAACACCGCATCACAAGCAGACAAACGAGACCAGCCGATCTGCATAGGCTCCTCCCCCGACCCGGAGGAGAAAGGGGTCGGGGGCAGCATTTCTTACCTTTCACTTTTTTTGACATGATACATTAAAATGCTCATAACTTTTTAAAATAAAGGGCTATCTCAGTCTAGGGCTGCCACGATTAGTCGACTAGTCGCGACGACGTCGATTACCAAAATCGTCGCGACATATTTGGTAATCGACGTCATCGCATGTTTTTTTGGAGCTGATTTTTTATTTTATTTTTTTACCTTTATTTTACCAGGCGAGACAATTAAGAACAAAATTCCTATTTACAATGCCAATGCCTTATAAGCGATAAGCATTCGTTTTTCTTCCCTGAAGCTGCCACTGGCTAGCGTCTCCCAGTGTCTTTGATGTACATGCGCAGTGTCGGTCATCCGGGGCACATGTGACATCCCCGGAAAAACAAACAGAGAGAAATGTCTTCCCGTCCTCGTACCTCTAAAGTGTGGGAGCATTTCAACCACAACGTTGAAAAAAAGAATGTAAAATATACAATTTGCAAAGCTGAACTCGCTTATCATGGCAGCACGTCTATGATGCGCGAGCATCTAAAAAGGAAGCACCTTGTGGCAGATGACGAGGAAGACGATGGCTCGTCTCGGTAAGCTAGTTAGCTTGTTATTGGCTAACGATATCGTTACGTTAAAAGCCTTCTTACATTATTTTACGTTATGTGCTGTAACGTTTAGGGATGCTCCGATTTATCGGCCACCGATTTAAATCGGCCGATTTCACTCCAAATGACTCGATCGGTGATCTGCAAAAATGGCCGATCGCAAAACCCTTTTCTTTTTTTTTCTTTTTTTCCCCTGGGGAAGACAGATAACTGAACAGAAAACATAGGAGGACGTAACAGTATGTAAACCATGAAGGCCACGTTTATGATGTCTTTTATACAGCCATATCGACTGACTTGGGCTTCAGGCCCTAACTGGGTGATAGGCCAGACCTTTACTATGCCATAAAAATGGGTCTGCGTTTGCTTGGTGCCTAATGGATCAAAACTTTTGTCTAAAAAGCAAAAAATATGTAGGCTATCCAGTCAGTAGGCCTACAGTTATGTATTTTTTTTAAAATCGGTATCGGTTGATCTTGAGGAAAAAAATCGGTGATCGGTATCGGCCCCAAAAATCCAGATCGGAGCATCCGTAGTAACGTTGTCATCAAAGCGATACTTATCAAATAGCTAAAAATGTTGTCTTAACGTTACAGTGCTAAGAAGGCGCGTTCTACTATGGAAAGCAAAACTTTTGTACTCTGTACAAGTATTTATTTTTGTTTTTGTATTCTTTTGGTTGCCTAGTGCCTAGCCTACCTCATTTTACTCAGCAGTTTGCACTCTCTACTACTCTTTACATTACATTACATGCAAGTGATGCCAGAAATAAATCTGCAAAGTTCATTAAAATATCTATTTTTGAGTGAACAATCATTTTAATTGTCTTTATTTTTAGTTAGCACATGCCTACAACAACAACTAACAACTTCAAGCTAAATTTAGAAGCTGATTTAGAAGATGATAGCTAAATAAGAGCGATTGAGTAATTGTGCGATAAGCTGTAATTTATGATCCGATTAGTCGACTAATCGTTAAAATAATCGGTGACTAGTCGACTATGAAAATAATCGTTTGTGGCAGCCCTATTCAGTCATTCAACCAGTTATGAATAGCTGAGAACTTCTAATTTATGGAAATATTAAAAAATGAAAATGTCAAAATGCCACCATGTGAAGGGTTTTCCCAGGCCACCACACATATAGTCCACAACAACAGTTGGCTATTAAAGACTGCCAGCCTTTATTCAAGCAACAAAAACAGTACTCTGCAGTACTCAGTGACCAACTGGTTTAAAGTTAAAACAATTTAAACGGCAGCATTCAGCATTGTAGAATCTTCTCTTACAAATGGCGAATCAATTATAGGACCCTTTTTAAAAGTGTAGCCTAGTGACGCTGCTGGTGAGACCAGAAACCAGTCGCAGAATCAAAGGGGTGTATGTAAAACAATATCTGGTTTTCGTTTTTTTCATAACAGGCAACTTGAAGTACCACTCGATATAAATATAACAGTTTAACGATCACTAAATACTTATAATCTGTGGGTTGGATTCACTGTTGCCAGAGGCTACCCGGTAAGTGACACCTGGCTTGTAAACATACTTTCGTTTTTAGCAGTCACCATTCTTGAGCAAAACATTGATACAAACAAACATTCAAATACTCGTGTCGTCTTGATTTTTTTTTCAGATTTCAATGTATGACGCATCATTTGAAAGCTTACCATCTGTAGTTTCAGACTATGTAAACAACCGAAAAATTACGTAAGCAAATGGTTTATGATTTCACCAGCTAGCATCATGACATTGTCAGACTCATTACACACAGGTAGCTACTAGCCAACTCTCATGCCCGTGACCACTGACTACTACTGTTGTAGTAGTCAGTGATCGCGAGCCCCAGATCGCTGCCTATTTTTTTTCTGGTGCGATCTGCGATCCAGCATTCAGGACCAATATCGCGGCGATATCAATATCGGATCGGGACATCCCTAATATCTAAGATATATCGGGACATCCCTAGTTATGTTACCTGATAGTCAATGTAAACTAGGTTATGTTTCTTGGATCTTAAAATTAAGAAGGAGAGTTGATCCAAGGCAAGTTTATTTGTCCAGCACATTTCATACAACAGGGGCAATTCAAAGTGGTATACATACATTATTAAAAATACAGCAAGAGGAGCATAGTAAGAAAAATAAAAATGACAATGAATAAAAGCAAATATAAGAAGTAAATAGATAAGACATTTTAATAAGACAATAGTTAATGGCAAAAAAATACTTTGATAGAAGTGTTTGTGTTTAATCACAACTGCTGCAAAACATGAAGGTTTTTAGCTTTAGATTTAAATACTTGAAGGGTTTGGTGCCTGTTTGGTTTCTTCAGGGAGTTTGTTGTTCCAGGAGCATGCGGCACTGCGGCAGCATCCAAAACGACATTTAATTTTGTGACGATGTAATAATTAAGCAATATCACACGAGAGGGAGTGTGTTATACTGAATATCAGCACGGCTGTGATTCGGTCGTTAACAGTAATAAGTGACGACAGATTACGATTTGTTTGTTTATTTAATCATTTATTTTGGCTCCGTCAACAAAAAATAGTTCCACAACTGGACTGTTGTTGCCTAGTAACCTGAACACAAACATCTGCAGGCTAGCTAACTTTGATATTAACGGTCATTTCGGAGTGATACATAATAGTTAAAAAGTCCCAGTGCTGTTATACTGTATATCAGCGCTCATGGAATGCCTCTTGTCCAATCAAATGACTTGGTCGGAACTAACTGTTGTATAAAATCCCACAGGACGAGGGCAGTGAGGCGGAGGGAGCCGCCGCAGCAGCTCCCAACACGGAGACCAACGGCGTAGCCAGCGGCTCAGAGAAAGAGGACGACAAGAGAGGGGCGGCGGACAGCGAGTCTGAGGCGGAGGAGGCCGCTGCCCCCCCCGCACACAACACATCTGACTCAGAGCCAGAGGCCCTCAGGCCTGCAGACAGCCACCAGGAGGAGGAGTCACCGGCCAAGCGCAGGGGAGGGAGCACCTCAGACACGGAGGAGGGAGGAGGAGGAGGCCCCAAACAAACGGCCGGTAGCGACTCCGAGAACGAGGAGAACCGACGGCCTGCGTCCGGGAAACGCCGGAAGTCGATAGCAGACGACAGTGACTCTGACACAGAAGCAGCGCCGCCACCCCCCCCCAGACACAAGACACAGGTGGAGTCTGACGGCGAAGAGGAAACGGAGAAACGTGAGGAGGAGCAGGAGAAGGAGGACGGCCAAAGCTCCAAGTGGAAGGCGGTGATGCACTCAGACAGCGAGAACGAGGAGGAGGAGGCGCGAGGGGTGAAGGCTGCAGGCAGCGACCAGGAGCCAGAGGAGGAAAAGAACCGCACGCAACGTTTACTGGAGGACAGCGAGGATGAGGAGGATAAGCCAGGTACCATCTACCTTATAGATAGTGTTGTTCCGATACCATTTTTTGATCCCGATACCGATACCGATACCTGACCGTGCAGTACTTGCCGATACCGAGTACCGATCCGATACCACGGCGTTTGAAAAAAAAAAAATATATATATATGTTTTTAGGCATTCCAAGTTCAGTCTGTACAGTTTGCAGACGTGAAGTGGCCAGTGGGGAATGCTTGAAGTGGCCGATGATCTTTCTCCCATTGGCCAGCGCGTCGCACACACTCCGCTGTGACAGTAGGCCTTCCTGCACCACTAATGCATGTGTGTTCTGTGTTCTGCATATGTAAACAATTCAAACAAACATAGAGAAAACTTCAGACAGACAGACAGACAGACAGAGAGAGACAGAGACAGAGACAGAGACACGGAGAGCCACAACGGCAGATCCCGAAAGGGGGTGTGGCGCGGAGACGGAGCCGAGAACTATCCCGAAAGGGGAACAGCTGGGCGGGACTCGGAGAAGCGGCCGCGCGGACATTATTATTATTATTTTAACTCTCTCCAGCACGCCGGTGGCGGTGCTAGACTGTGCAACCGAAATAAATATCGATTAAGGTCGATATGTTTTTCCTGTAAAATGTGTCCTATCTTGGCTGTGGGTTGTATCGCTTTAAGCGGAGTGGCGTAGTCTATATGTCTGAGGGCTGCGTTGGTAAAAGTCGCTCTGGGAAACTGATCGGCACTCGTAGAACGCCTCTTGTCCAATCGGATTCCTCGGTCCGTTTATGACGTCGGAGCCCAGTGTGCGCTCCGGCGCTCTCAGGGGGACTTTCCGAACGTTGCCCCGGTAGCATAGCTTAGCTTGGGCTCTGAGCAGCTGGAAGGGACAGCAGGTTACCTGAGGTAAGCCTCGCTGCTCCACCGCTCCTCTCCTCGACAACCACAGTTGCGTGTATGTTTTTCCGCGATAGTGAAAGTTTGGTATCGGGTGTTATATATTTGTTAGTACTCGCCGATACCAGCATTTTTGTGCGTATCGGTGGCCATGCCAATACTAGTATCGGTATCGGAACAACACTACTTATAGAGGCGTGGAAGGGGATGGAATAGACCTATCGCTAAGCCACGCCCCCCCCCCAAAATAGAAATTGTCCAATCATATCACAGCAAAAGTCACTACAGGCAGAAAACTCTGACAAACAACTCGCTGATATCTGATGGTGAAAAGCTTCTAGACTAAATATTCTTGTCATCTTAAAAAAAAAAAATAATAATAATCTATTACTTACTTTTTGAACTCCCGCCATTGTAAGTCATTGAATGTCATTCAGTCACGGTCGGTCAGTCAGTCACTGTCAGTGAAGAATTTGAGCGAGCGTTGTTTGTTTGTCTGAGCTTTCAAAGGTTAGCGATAGGTCCATCGTTATCTGAAGTCTGTAGTGACTTTGGTGGTACTCTGAAGTTATATCCATCCATTTCTTTTTCACTGTTGTTAGGGCTGGGTTCAAAAAATCGATTTCCCGATTCTGAATCGATCTTCATTAAAATTAGCGATTATCGATTCATAAATCCCGAGATCGTTTTTTTTTTTTTTTTTTTGCTTGCAGCTTCAACCCGCAACGAGATCTCGTGGCCAGATCTCGCGCTACAAGAATTTATCATATCTCACGCAACGTGAGGTCTCAACACTAAAATCTAAAAACATGGCGATGGCAGGGACACTCAAGTCACCACCAGGCTTAAAGTCAGATGTCTGGGTGCATTTTGGATTTAAAAAATGTGACGATAGAGATGAGCTGGACAAAAGCAAAGTCATATGTAAATAAAAAGTACATTCATGTAACTGCTTTGGAGTCAATTCATTGATATGTTTAACAATGCTACATGTTATAGGGTTCCTTGAACCATTTATAGCATTAGTTCAGAGAATCTCTTTCATATTCAAGCAAAAAATGTATATTGTAACTAGATCGAATCGGAATCGAATCGAATCGAATCGAATCGTGAATCGAATCGAATCGGGCTGTGAATCGAGCTGTGAATCGGAATCGAATCGTTTTGGGAAATCAGTGGCGATACCCAGCCCTAACTGTTGTGGTCAAGTCACTTTCACATTCGGATAATAAACATTTCTCCTTTGATTTTTAGTGAAGAGGAAGAAAGCCGTCCTCTCAGACAGTGAAGACGAGGAGGTGAACGCAGACAAACCAGGTAAGATGGCGGCACTGTCGTAAGCCAGCCATGGTGATGCTCTCTGAGATGATGATGCCAGGCTTTCCCACGGGTCCTTGAGATCCTTGAAAGTTTGTGAATTTGAGAAAAACAAATCAAGGTGTTAAAAGTTTTTGAAAAATAGACATGGGTCATTGAAAGTGCTTGAATTCCCCCCCCCCCCCCCCCCCCTCTCTCTCTCTCTCTATATATATATATATATATATATATATAAATGTTTTACTTAGCTCATCAACTAGTTCTGTCTCAAACGATGCCGTGTTGGGTCCTTGAATTTGAGGCAATTGAGTCTTGAAAGTCCTTGAAAGGTGCTTGAACCTGATGTTTCAGAAGGTGTGGGAACCCTGTCATGCTGTGATACTAAAGGATGACAATGCTGTCCTCTTCCTCAGCCGTGAAGAGGAGTCGTGCCGTGTCAGACGACGAGAACTCTGACTCTGACCACGGCGGCTCTGAGGCCCCGGACAAGAGCATGGCCGCCAAGCTGAGGGAGCTGGGATCAGACAGCGAGGACGAGGAGGACAAGCAGAAAGACGACGGAGAGAAGAAGGACGAGAAAACACTTTTCGGCAGCGATAGCGAATCAGGCGACGAGGAACAGTAAGCTGCGTCCCACTGCCTTTCCTCTCTTGGCTTATTTGTCTTAGAATTTCTTTTAGGTATTGTTGTGTATTTAAAGATGCTTTTGTTGATCTGTAAAAGGTCAGGTAATTATTACGTCTCTCTTGCGTAGGAAAATGATTGCCGACATCTTCGGTGAATCTGGGGACGAGGAGGAGGAAGAGTTTACGGTGAGTGTGGCGTGTTTAAGCGTTATGGAACGAGAAGCCGTGGCCGGCACAGCTAGCGGGGTGGTTAGGCGCGACACGAATAGGGTTGGGTACCGTTTGGGTTTTATCCGGTACCGGTACCTAACCGATACTTTAAAAACGGTACCGGTACCAAAACGGTACCAAATTCGGTACTTTTGATTTTTTTAAATGACATATATATATATATATATATACTGTATATAATAATAACACGGTCGACAACATTAAACAGCTTTTCACTTTTTTATTGCTGAGGCACAATATATATTAGTTAATTATACACTCAAATTAAAATAAATGAAAATAAAACTCCTGAGCCTTGGGGACTCCATTAAGCTGGGGGTGCCTATCGTTGGTACTGATGTCGAATACGAGTACACACTTGTTCGGCAGCCCCTCAAGGACATCAGAATATTCTTAGAAAAGGGATCTAGTGAAGAGGCCTGCATAGCCCCCAGAACCAAGAGGAAATATAACTCTGATAAACTGGAGCCCTCCACCTGGTCAAAATCCAAACTCTGTTGCCGCTCAGCTACTACTCCCCTCCCCCTCTCTGGTCCATGATACATGACGATTGATTTTTCAGACACAGTAGTAGGATAAGGACAGTACCCGAATATCAAGAGATCCCCGATCATGTTGTCCTCCTCGCAGAGACGCAGCCACACATCCGCACAACGTCATCAACAGACGCGCCGAATCCTGGAGTGCACTGTCCAATCAAAGGCTTGCGTTCGTAAACTCGCTCTGAGAGCGTTGCAGCGCACACTGGGCCCGACGTCATAAGGGGAGCAAGTCATTTGATTGGACAGAAGGCATTCCACGAGTGGTGATCAGAATTCCAGAACGAGTTTACGGAACGCACCCATAAGTCGAGCGTCGCGTTACGCCAACCCGCTAGCGGAAGTTGCTATTAGCAACCTTCTCGTTATCCTTCCGTACTCGCTGCTTTCACTGAGTGGAAATTTAACAGGCGATGTGACGTCGCGAGATAGAAAAGTACCGAAATGAGGCACCGAAATCTCCTTTGCGATTCGGTACGCGTACATACCGAATGTAAAGTAACCGGTACCGATTTTCGGTACCCAACCCTAGACACGAAGCGGAGTGCCGTTACACCCCCTCGCTGTGCCGATATCCACGATATACCACGGCTTCTCGTTCCATAGCGCTTTTATACAACGGTTACCACATTTATCTATCAATATTTCACAGAATAAAGACATGGAAAACTTGTAATTAATGTATTTTAACGGAACTACAGTACAGGCCAAAAGTTTGGACACACCTTCTCATTCAATGCGTTTCCTTTATTTTCATGACTATTTGGTACATTGTAGATTCTCACTGAAGGCATCAAAACTATGAATGAACACATAGGAATTATGTATTTAACAATAAAATGTGAAATAACTCTAAATATGTCTTATATTTTAGATTCCTCAAAGTAGCCACCCTTTGCTTTTTTGTTGTTAATAAAATATATAATAATAATATTTAATATAATATGTGTTAATAATAATATGTTATTATATATATATATATAATATTATTATTATATATTTTATTAACAACAACAACAACAAATATATTTTATTTACAACAAAAAAGCAAAGGGTGGCTACTTTGAGGAATCTAAAATATAAGACATATTTAGAGTTATTTCACACTTTTTTGTTAAGTACATCATTCCACATGTGTTCATTCATAGTTTTGATGCCTTCAGTGAGAATCTACAATGTAAATAGTCATGAAAATAAAGGAAACACATTGAATGAGAAGGTGTGTCAGGAGAGGAGTCACGTGACCTGCAGAAGAGATGGCTGCGTAGCGCGCTCGCTCCTGCCCTATTTCCCTTATTTCTTTTGAAACTACTCATAGTCAACTTTTATTTAATAATTCTGATACAGTAAATGTTATTTAACAACTCATAGCTCAAAATACCGCACACAAGAAAGTCCAAGCCGTCCTCTCCTGACCCAGAATCTTCTCAAGACGAAGTGGAGACAATGAATGAATGAATGAATGGTCTTTATTGTCATTGCTACAGTACAGGTACCAAACAACAAACGAGCTAGCGAACATGCGTAAGGCTATGGAGGACCAACGTCTTTTCATTGAAAACCAATTCTCTGGTATGAACGGCATACTTGATGCAATCAAGACCCACCTAGCTAACTGTACAAAAGACGTGCAGAAACTCCGCGGTGAATGCACTGAACTTCGCAAAAAGATGGAGAAAGCTGAGGAAACTACAGTTGATAACAAGGCTAACCTCGAAGCTAAGCTAGCTGATTTAGAGGACCGCTGCCGACGTGACAACATATGCATTATGGGAATACCTGAGGGAAACGAGGGTTCCAACGCGGTCCAATACATCTCCTCCTATCTTCCCAAATGGTTCCCCAACTTGAGCGGAGATACGTTGGAAGTCATGAAGGCACATCGTCTCCCCCTTCCCCGTAACGCCAATGCCAATGGCTCACGGACCCTCATTTGCAAGATGTTACGATACACAGACCGCGCCAGGATCCTCAAAGCTGCCCGGCTGACACCTCTCAACCTCGGCAAGAGGAGCATCCGCTTCTCCGCTGACTACAGCCAACACACCATCGCTCGGCGCCGACTCTTCTCTACTGCCATGGACATCGCGAAGAGGCGAGGGCTCCAATCTTTCCTCCTTTATCCGGCCAGGCTTAAAGTGATCCACGGTTCCCATCAGCGTGTCTTCGACTCGCATGCCGAAGCAGAGGACTTCCTCAACGCACAGAAGCCATCGGAGGCTGGGGACTGAACGCAATTTGGTGATCGTTCTCGCACACGCAGGACTCAGTACAGGTTGGATGGTTGGTGTTAAACCACTGAGCGCTTGTTAATTTCTATTTAATTAGGCTAGTTATCCTTTTTTATTTTATTTTATTTCACTAACTGCCACATGTCAGGTCATACGAAAGGGTAGTGTTAAAATTGCTTATGTTTCAAATCCCTGATTAGGTTGCTGAGTTAACATTACCATTAGGCCAATATAGCCTACTTGATGGTGATTTAAAGGACCGAAAATACAGCAATTATTAAGCCTATCATAGAAAATTATGGCATGCGAGTGCGGTGACCCAGAGCAGACCGCCGACCACATAATCACCATCTGCCCCTTATATAGACCACCCTCAGAAGCCAGCCTCTTCGACCTAGAACCAGAGATGGGGCTTACCTCAAATAAACAATCTCAATCTCAATGCGGGCATGGCTACGCGACACCGAGTTGGACCTCTGACGTTACACGAAAGAAGAAGAAGATAGAAAATTATGCATCAGAATAATATAGTTTTTTCTTTTTATGGGATAGTTACCCAATACTGCCTATGTAGGCAACTGTTTTGGTTAAGGGAACGGGCTAGGTGACTGTGTTTATAGCCCCCGTTCTCAGCGTCAGGTGTCTAATGTTTTTTGGGGATATGGGGAATATGTTTGTTTATTTTATTTTTTATTTTTCTTGTCGCACGTTATTTGGTGGCATTTCTGGGTATTTTGGCGATATGGGTGGGGGGTGTTATAGTTCTTCTTGTTCTCACTATATTGATGTTCATTACAATGTACTGTCTTTGTTTACCAGACCCACAGGTCTACTCCTGTTGTTCATTTCTAGGGAGTGGGTAATTCCTACTGTTGCCCCTCTTTCTACACAGCCCAACTCTCATCTAGTATGACAACTCTTCAAATAGCCAGCTGGAATGTGAATGGTTTAAATGGCCCGATCAAACGTGCGGCATGTCTAGATTACCTCTATAGGAAGAAGGTTGATATAGCATTTGTACAGGAGTCACATCTTAAAGCAGCTGATGTACGTCGTTTTGCTAACAGACACTACTGTATAGCAGCGTCGGCTTCATATAATTCCAAATCCCGTGGTTCTCTTATTGTAACAAAACGCTCCCTATCTATAAATGTCCTGAAGAAGTCTGGCAGTGCTGATGGGCGGGTCTCACTGATCAAAACCATTATTGCTGGGCGAAAACTGGCATTCTTGTCTGTTTATGCCCCCAACCCTTTTGACAAAGAGTTTTTCCAACAACTGTCAGTGATGATGTCAGAGTTACAGGACTATGCTTTGATCATGGGTGGGGACATGAATGCGACCCTGGATGGGGTTAGATCGCCTTAGATCGCTCACATCCTCAGGACCAGCATTCTCACTCCCAAAATTCAGCATCGGCCTTTCTGTCACGTTTTATATCAGACTTTAACCTCCTGGACACATTCAGAGTTATTAACCCCTCGGTTAAACAATACAGCTTCTTTTCCAACAGACATAAAACATACTCTCGTATAGATTACATTTTCATTTCTCCATCCATTTCTGAATTACATGATGCATTAATGTTTCCATGTCCACTTTCTGATCACTGTGTCATTATGGTCACATTGACTTTAGCTAATACACCAACTAAAGCATCACGCTGGCGCTTCAATACAACCCTTCTGAAAAATATTGATTATTGTACTTATTTTAGGAGCGAACTTGCTGAGTTTGTATCTGAGAATGTTGGTAGTGTTGATGACCCCCGTATCTTTTGGTATGCGTTGAAAGGGTGTATCAGGAACGTTTCAATATCTTTTTCATCCCACCTTAACAAGATTCGGTTGGGCAGAATTGATGAGATGGAATCCGATCTTGCAACACTGGAAAAACAGCAGCAGATATCTTTCTCTGAAACTAGGGACCGGAATATCCGTATTACCAAATTAGGACTTAACTCTCTTAGACGACGAGCTGAATTCTTAATCCATAAGACTAGACGAAATTATTATTTTAACGGCCCCAGACCTAGCCACCTCTTAGCCCTTAGACTGAAACACGCCGAAAAATTCTCAACCATATCAACTATCAAGCCTAGTGATTCTCATGATACCATCTCCGACCCCAAAGCAATTAACTCTGAATTCCGTAACTTCTATTGTATTGGGGATCCATATACCTTGTTGTCCGAGATTATTGATCTTGAATGATACTTCTTCATTGGATCTGTCAGCTTCCATGTTTCGTGTTTTATTCGCTGGTCTTACCGCAGCCAAACAGATGTTAGCATTACGGTGGAACCCTCCACATACTCTTACGCGTAAACAATGGCTGCTGTCTTTCCTGGACATACTATACATGGAACAATCTATAGCCATAGTACATGGAGCTAAAGAAAGGACAATTCAAACATGGACCTCTGCAATACATAAGATAAAAGAGTTGATGGAGTGACTGTGTTTGTAGGCTGTGTTGTATGTGAAGTTAACCTGTAATTGTTGTATTATTATGATTGTATGATTTACCAAATATAGTGTAATGAAGAACTATGGGGGGGGGGGTGGAAGGGATGTTATCGCCATGGGGGGGGGGTACTCATGTGTTTATAGTGTGGGGGGGGGGGGGGGGGTTAAGATAAGGGAAGAAAAAGAAAATCAGGACAGACACTTATTTTGTTTGGTGTAATAATGTGAGTTTTTCATGTGTACTGTTTTGCAATAAATAATTGATTACAAAAAAAAGAAGGTGTGTCCAAACCTTTGGCCTGTACTGTATGTTTTATTGTAAGTGTTTTCATCCGCTGAACGGTTGTTTGTCGGTTGTTAAGCAACGGTAATAATGTAACTTCGAGAACGGTGATGTATACAAACGCGGAGTAATATGAAAAGACGTGTCAACATTCCATTTAGCCGAGCGTATGTCGTGGATATCGGCACGGCCGGAACGCAAAGTCACCAATAGAGACAATGGACCAAACTGACCAATAGAGACAATGGACCAGATCTATCCGTTGTATTAATTAAGCGATATCACACAAGAGGGAGTGTGTTATACTGAATATCAGCACGGCTTCGATTCGGTTATAGGTACGAGGCCGCAGGCCTTTAAAAATAAACAAAAAATTGTTCCGCAACTGAACTTCAAATGGACGGTTGCCTAGTAACCTGAACACAAACATGTAGTCTAATTAACGGTCATTTAGTAGAACACCTGTGCGGCGGAGTGATACATATAGTTAAAAGTCCCAGTGCTGTTGTACTGTATATCAGCACTCATGGAATGCCTCTTGTCCAATCAAATTACTTGGTCGGAACTAACTGTTGTATAATTATATTTTAATTCTCCTCTTGCTCTCTCTGATTCCTCTCCCTACTGGAGTGGCTGACACTGACAGTGTCATTGTTCTGTTCCAACAGGGTTTCAACCAGGAGGATCTGGAAGGGGACAAGAATCAATCTCAGGCCTCAGCCAAGGAAGCAGTGGACGATGACTCCGAGTCTGACGATGGTGTGGACAGGGACAGGAGCGGCAAAGAGTGAGTGATCTCTTAAGTCTCCCAATATCTTCTTCTTCGTTTTTTAAAATTTATTATTATTATTAAGTTATTTTTTCTCTCTCTCTCTCCCTCCCTCTCTCTCCCTCTCTCTCTCTCTCTCTCTCCCTCTCTCCCTCTCTCTCTCTCTCCCTCCCTCCCTCTCTCTCTCTCTCCCTCCCTCCCTCCCTCTCCCTCTCTCCCTCTCTCTCTCTCTCCCTCCCTCTCTCCCTCTCTCTCTCTTTCCCTCCCTCCCTCTCCCTCTCTCTCCCTCCCTCCCTCCCTCTCTCTCCCTCCCTCCCTCCCTCCCTCTCTCTCTCCCTCTCTCCCTCCCTCTCTCTCTCTCCCTCCCTCTGTCTCCCTCAGTACCAGTTTCATGTCGGACTTTGACGTGATGCTGGCGCGTAAGAAGGCCCAGAGTGGGAAGAGGCGGAGGAACCGGGACGGAGGGACGTTCATCAGCGATGCCGACGACGTGGTCAGCGCTATGATCACCAAGATGACAGAGGCGGCGGAGGTTAGTCACATGTGCCATAGACCACCAGGACCACCAAAGCTCCGGACCTGGGGGCGATAGGGCCATCTCAGCCACAGTCCCCCCCCCGCCCCTCTCAGGGTATCCGCGGTGTCTTGAAAAGTATTAAAAGTTGATAAATCAATTTTGGGGAAATCAAGACCCTTAATAAGTATTAAAAAGTCTTATCACGATTTTATGAGGTCTTGAATTTTGTAGGTATTTTTCTGAATTAGACTCTGTCCAAAGAGTTTGAGTCCTAAAAACGTTTAGTAAAAGTTCGTGAATTTATTAGTTTTTATTAAAAAACAAAGATGAACCGGAAATTGTGTTGTATGATAGTGGTCTAGTCTATTGCAAACTAAAACTGTTAAGTTGAAGGTGTCACTGATGTAAACGGTTACAGCTCGAAGTGGCGGTGAGGTCTGGAAACATATTGACAAGGTCTTTAAAAAGTCTTAGAAAGGTATTGAAATTAACCTCCAGATTCCTGTATATACCCTGAGTAGGTAACATAGACACGGCTGTTCTAGTGTCAACTGTCACTTAGATCCAACTGTCACTTAGATCCAACTGTCACTTAGATCCAACTGTCACTTAGATCCAACTGTCACCTTCAAATTAACCTCAAGATTCCTGTATATACCCTGGTTAGTCACATGTGCCATAGACCACCAGGACCACCAAAGCTCCGGACCTGGGGGTGATAGGGCCATCTCAGCCGCAGCCCCCCCCCCGTCCCTCTGGAACGCCCTCCTCCCCAACCACATCAGACAGGCCAACACCCTGCCAACATTTAAATTTAAACAGGCCCTCAAAACCCCACCTCTTCAAGCTTGTCTTCACCAGTTAACCCCCCCCTCTCCCCCTCCCCTTCCCATGTGTCCCCAGCACTACCTTAATTAGGCCCCCATACCGTCTTTTATTTATTTTTATTATTACTACTCTTGTCTTTTCAGTTTGTAAAGCGTCTGAGTGTCTAGAAAAGCGCCGCTATATAAGTCCAATGTAGTATTATGATGATGATGATGATGATGATGATGATGATGATGATGATTATTATATTAACTCTGTCTGCTTTACAGGAGGACAGAACACTTAACGCCCAGAAGAAACCAGCCCTCAAAAAGCTGACCCTCCTCCCTGCGGTCGTCATGCACCTGAAAAAGTAAACAGCTCCATCTTTATCCTTTATTCTTATATAACTGCTGGCTTTTTTTTTCAATAGGCTAGGTGCACGATCTCCACTACTTCCTGAAAGGCACCTTGCATGAACATATCCTGTCTCACTCTATTGGTTTAATTGATTAATCATCTGTGCGGTAAACTGTTGGAACACACAGTGCATAGAGATGCTCCGATCAGGGTTTTTGGTGCCGATCACCGATCACCGATCACTGGAATCAGTGATCTGCCGATCCGATATCACCGATCACCGATCACAGCGTCGAAAATGGCAATTGAAGCATTCTATTTATTGTGTAGCATTATTTATGTTTTAAATTATTCTTAACACCATTGACATTGTATATTAAGTATTTAAATGAAATTAGGAGATGAGAAAGTATCATGAATTGACGACCATCTGTTTTATTGAATTCACAACCACCTGTAGCTTACTTCAGGAAAAACAAATAAAATGTGAAAATAAAAATCATAATAAATAAAATGTACACTGTCACATCAAATGTGCAACATTCCACTCGAATGAGAGGAACTAGGGGCTCTTAGAGAACTTGGAGCTTATACTGTAGCTTTCCTGAGGAACAATAAACATACCCAAACTAAACTGCAACATAAACAGGCTATAGCCAAATATAAAATACTGTTTCAAGTCAGTCAGTTTCAAGTCATATTTAGGAGGAGATAAGATAGCAAGTCAGCAATAATCAATAAAACAAAAAAACAAAACATTGCACCTAAGGAGATTTCAGACTCAAACCTTACTTCTGATTAAGCAGCATCACTGGCAGATTAGCCTTGAGAAATACAAGCATCTCAGCGTTTTTGGCACTCAGCCTGTTCCTCTTATCATCTAAAATATGTCCTGCTGCTGAAAAGTCGCTCGCTATCTACACTTGTGCAAGGTGCACAGAGGAAGACCTAAAACTCACGCGCTAATAGTTGTTGTTGCTATGGGCCAAGTGACTTCCTGCTCGCGGGGTCACATGACGTCGGTGAACACTACCTACACTACGCTCGTGAAGTCGCGCTGGAACTCTGACCAGCACTCGTGGAACGCCTCTCGTCCAATCAAAGCACTCGGTCCCTTTATGACGTCGAGCCCAGTGTGCGCTTCGGCGCTCTCTGAGCGAATCGACGAACGCAGCAAATGCCGTATGATATTCGTGGTATTGAAAGACCTTGCGTGCGTTCCTCCCCGAGGTATTTCTTTTGAGCAGACATTACAAACGGCATATTTGTTGTCTCTTTCCGACACTGTGTAATATTTCCAGACTGGCGACGCCATTTTGTAAACTGATCGGTCATGTTTGATCGGCCGTTTTGAGAACTCCGATCAAAACCGATCAAGGCCATATCGGCCGATACCGATCGGCGCCGATCAGATCGGAGCATCACTAACAGTGCACACAGCTGATTAATCAATTAAACCAATAGAGTGAGACAGGATATGTTCATGCAAGGTGCCTTTCAGGAAGTAGTGGAGATCGTGCACCTAGCCTATTCAATTCAACTTTATTCGCCATGTGCAGTGCACTAGGAACATGACTTGGTATTCTACCATGCTGAACAAGCTACAGTACATACAACAGCAAGACGACAACAAAACAATACTCAAGACAAAATATACAGTACCAATATGAATGAATACATATACTGTACAACTTAGTGCAAGAACATGTAAAGTGCTTCAGGTGCGATGATCAGGAGTTATTGAGGAGGGCTGTGGCTTTGGGGAAGAAACTGTTCAAGTGGTGTGATGTTTCTGACCTGGTGGCCCTTCCTAAGCCTAACTGATGGCCTCTGAGTATCGCCACGTTTCCATGTCCAGCATGTGGTCTGATGTTGTCTGGTCTCTGTATGTGGTCTGATGTCTTGTCTGTATGTGGTCTCTGTATGTGGTCTGATGTGGTCTGGTCTCTGTGTCTCAGACAGGACCTCAAGGAGACGTTCATCGACAGCGGTGTGATGTCGGCCATTAAGGAGTGGATCGGCCCTCTGCCAGACAAGAGTCTCCCCGCCCTGAAGATCAGAGAGGAGCTGCTTAGGATCTTACAGGAGGTGAGGGGGGGCGGGAGGTCATGGGGGGGCGGGAGGCCATGGAGGGCGGGAGGCCATGGGGGATGGAGGCCATGGGGGGCGGGAAGCCATGGGGGGTGGGAGGCCATGGGGGGAGGGAGGCCATGGGGGGTGGAGGCCATGGGGGGTGGGAAGCCATGGAGGGCGGGAGGCCATGGGGGGGCGGGAGGCCATGGGGGGGTGGCAGGCCATGGAGGGCGGGAGGCCATGGGGGATGGAGGCCATGGGGGGCGGGAAGCCATGGGGGGTGGGAGGCCATGGGGGGAGGGAGGCCATGGGGGGTGGAGGCTATGGGGGGGTGGAGGCCATGGGGGGTGGGAGGCCATGGGGGGTGGGAGGCCATGGGGGGTGGGAGGCCATGGGGGGTGGGAGGCTATGGGGGGAGGGAGGCCATGGGGGGTGGAGGCTATGGGGGGGTGGGAGGCCATGGGGGGGTGGAGGCCATGGGGGGTGGGAGGCCATGGGGGGTGGAGGCTATGGGGGGTGGGAGGCCATGGGGGGTGGGAAGCCATGGGGGGAGGGAGGCTATGGGGGGTGGGAGGCCATGTGGGGTGGGAGGCCATGGAGGGGCTAAACAGGGACTCCTGACTGCTGTATGGAGCTTTTCTGAAGGGGAGGGGGAGGAGAGGGTTAACTGGTGAAGGCGAGTTTGAAGAGGTGGGTTTTGAGGGCCTGTTTAAATGTTGGGAGGGTGTTGGCCTGTCTGATGTGGTTGGGGAGGGCGTTCCAGAGGGACGGGGCTGCGGCTGAAAAGGCCCCATCACCCCAGGTCCGGAGCTTGGTCCTGGTGGTCTTGAGGGGTCTCATGACTGCTATATGTTGCTTTTCTAATATCAGACCTGTTCCCCCCCCCTCCTAGCTTCCCAGTGTAAGTCAGGAGACACTCAAGCACAGTGGGATTGGCAGAGCAGTGATGTTCCTGTATAAACACCCCAAAGAGTCACGCCCCAACAAGGACGTCGCCCTCAAACTCATCAGTAAGTTGCCTGTTCATACAAACAGCGTACACAGTTTTGCTATCTAGTGCCGGGTATTTAAGTGGTGTTACCCGACCCGCGCATTTGAGCCAATCATTAAAGGGATATCAACAACTGAATTCATAGGGCCGAGCTATGCTGCAGCTTGAAAATGACATTATTGGTTAACACTTTTTTTGGTGTGTGAACCTACTAGTTTTCTAATATTTGTATACCGGTTCTTTTCCTATTATGCTTAGTTCTTTCCTGGTTCCTTACCTTTGCCATTTTATGATCAACGGCTCATCTTTTTGGATCTGATTCAGTATAAAGTGTGATTCAAGATTATCCTGTGGTGTGAGGTGTGTTAAAGAGTCAATTTCCCCCCGACAATCTGCTCTGAAAATGGTCGGGGCCGACGATCGTAAATATTAAACGCGTTCGATATTTACGACCAAAAGTCCTCTTGTGTGGGGGGGGAGACTCCCGAGTTCCGATTGTGACGTGGAATGGAATGTAGCCAATCAAGAAGCGTGCTGACTGACGCGTCTTCTTCTTTTCGTTCTTCGCCACTTTCGCCACCTGTCGCACATGGCTGCCTCCTACAGGCCAGTCAGGGGTACTATTACCCTGATCACCTGAGATCTCTGGCTTGGGGGGGACGTGACTCTAGACCAGGGGTCCCCAAACTACAGCCCGCGGGCCGAACACGGCCCACCCCCACACTTGGACCGGCCCTTTGAACAACGTCGCCCCCACACACTCTCAACAATGCCAGAAACATATTTTGAAAATTAGACTTTAAATATATGTTTTAATCATATCATATCTGTATTTGATATTAAAGGTTGGCTTTCAAATTAAAATTTCCCTTAGTTATAAACTATTTTCATTAATAACATTATTAGTTAGTTTCACCCGCCCACAGAATGCGGTACATTCAACGTAACGTTCCATAGTGAACGAGCACGGATCTGTAGCAGGTGCACGCGAGCTAGAACGAACATTCAGAGAGATGAAAAATGGCCAAACGTTTGGTAAAGAGAAAAGTTGATTCAGAATGCAGGGTTTTTAACCAACAGTGCACAAGTGATTATTATTGTTAAATGCAAAGAAGTTTGTCAATAAATGTATGAATGTGATCGCGGAGGAGGTGTGTCCCGCGGTGAGTCTGTCCGCAAGTAGGCACCAGATGATTTGAAACAATGGGGGATTAGATAATGTAGATGCCCAGCTGCAGGAGAAAACACATTTTACCGATATGTTCATGATCTGTGTCAAGCAGGGTTTTTCCTGCATTGAGAATTATGAGGCGGCCGCCTCCGTCATATTTCTAGCCGCCTCCAGCTCTCGACAAAACTCTGATGGTCGTATTTTCTACAAGCGCTGCACTCTGTGGATTTCTGTAATTTCTAACTGCAATTGCGGCATTGTGTTGACGTGATGGCGGGGGCGCTGTTTCGCAAATAAGTTAGCTTTCGTGTTGATTTATAGTTGATTGTTGACTGCTCAAGGAGAATACATATTTGAAAGTACAGAATGCCTGAGAGCCTTATATTGCATTATATTACATTACATTTTGAATGGTCATCTGGTGCCTGAATATTGTGTTTTCCTTTACATAAATAATGACATTTCCACCATAAATTGATGCAGAAAGGGCACAAATTGGTGCATCTAAATTCACCAGAATGCAAGAAATTAAGTGTTTGATGCTCGTTTAAGGACCCCCAGACAGCCCTGCTTCATGGGTTCCCCCGTGTATGATGAGGGTCCTCCCTCATGTATCAGACTGTAAAACTGATTATATTTCATTGACATATCACTATAGGTATAAATTCCATCCAAATTCAACTGTTTAGACTTTGTTTGCATCCACCAGTGCTCTCCTGCTCGCAATTGCTTTGCGCAACCGCCTCCATTTCACACCGTTCCACTCCGTTCCATATTATTTTATGTTAGAGACCGACCCAGGCCCCCCATCACAGAAAGGAAAAATGATGTGGCCCTCACAGAAAAAAGTTTGGGGACCCCTGCTCTAGACTGTCGTAGGACAGATCTTTATGTATGTTGTGTGCTGTGTTGGGAATATCGGAGCACACCACACACAATACGACCAAAACTGTTTAATTCATGATTATCTTCATGTGTGGGGTCTCTCAGATAAAAACATCTTTGTGTGTACCAGGCTTATTATTTTACCTTTATTTTACCAGGCGAGACAATTAAGAACAAAATTCTTATTTACAATGCCGGCCTGCCTCATAAGGGGAAAGGGGAGGAGGGCTGAAAGATAAAACATGTTAAAAACAAAGCACTTAAAACCACAATTAACTCGACAATTGAGATGCCACAAAACAACAATAAGCATTAAACACATGCATGTAACACAAACAATACAACAAAAGCACTAACGGACATCAAGAATGGAATACAACAGTAAGCACAAAAAGCAGACAGGCAACACAAGACAATACAATACAACAAAACGCACTGGGACACAGCCAAGCAAACACAACAATACAGCAGTAAGCACTGATACACAGTCAGGAAAGAGAATAATACAAACAATAAGCGCTGGGACACGACCAATCAACACAGCGATACAACATGGACACTAAGACAGCCAGTAAACAAACCAATACAACGATACACACTGAGACACAGTCAAGCAAACATAAATACGGTACAACAATAACCACTGAGACACAGCCACCAAATACAACAACAGCGATAAGCACTTACGAAACAGGCCAACAAACATTAGAAAACAGTATTAACATTAACACAGAAAAGCTTAAAAGCAGAGAATGAGCAGACATGAGCGTATGGGGGCATAAAAACAAGATGTTCTGCCGTCTCTGTAGATGAGTGGTCTCGGCCCATCTTCGGCTTGACGTCCAACTACAAGGGCATGACCAGAGAAGAGAGGCAGCAGAGAGACCTGGACCAGCAGATGCCTCAGCGCAGACGTCTCAGGTACCCTCCCAACACCCAACGCTGTTCCTATTTGTGTGTCACACTTATCAACACGACGGGTGTTTTGCTTATCCCACTTTTTTAATTTTCCTCCTCCTTCTTGCCAGACTTGTTCTTCTATTTGTTCTTCCTAATTTCACATTCATCCAATATTCATTTCTCTCAAGACTCCTGCTTCTTCTTTTACTGTGTAAATGTGCTCCTCCTCCTCTTCTACCAAACCTCTCTCTCCATGACATCTGTCCACTCGACCCCCTCCTCTCTCCATGACATCTGTCCACTCGACCCCCTCCTCTCCCCCCGGTCTAAAGTCAGCCTCAGAAGGTGGAGAGGTCCGAGGAGCCGGACGTCTTCTCACTCAGCAGGTTCAGTGTGATTGCATCATGGTTGCACTCTGCCACATCTGCTTCCTGACCTGAGTCACTTGAGCAAAATGGACCAATGAGATTTGAGCCTGCCAGGTTCTCACCCTTAGTAAATGCTTTTGCTCAGGGATTCTGCATTCTTTAGACCCAGTAAACACAAGAGTCCAAAAGACGTCCTCAGGGAAGCCGGGATGGGGGTTCAGATGACGTCTTTCTAGGACGTCCAGGTGACGTCTTTAGGACGTCCTATGGACTACAGAAGACGATTCTGTAGTCCATATCTGGACGTCCTAGAAAGACGTCACCTGAACCCACATCCCGGCTTCCCTGAGGACGTCTTTTGGACTCTTTGTTTACTGGGGAGGCAACTCAGATTTGAGTCTTGCTTGACAGACTCGATTTTATTTAAGTTGGAGACTTGAGGGCGGTCCTTCATGCTAGGTTAGTGTTTGCTGTAACTGTCCCTGTCAGTGAGGTAAACAAACACTAGTGTAGCGACACCTTTTGGTGTTTATATCAAATAAAAAGAAGATCTTCTCTTCAGATAGCAGGGTGGCCCGATGACTGTGACTCATCCCCTCCCCTGTGTATTTACACAGGGTATCCACGGTGTCTTGAAAAGTATTAAAAGTTGATAAATCAATTTGGGGAAAATCAAGACCCTTAATAAGTATTAAAAAGTATTTTCACGATTTTATGAGGTCTTGAATTTTGTAGGTATTTTTCTGAATTAGACTCTGTCCAAAGAGTTTGAGTCCTAAAAACGTTTAGTAAAAGTTCGTGAATTTATTAGTTTTTATTAAAAAACAAAGATGAACCGGAAATTGTGTTGTATGATAGTGGTCTAGTCTATTGCAAACTAAAACTGTTAAGTTAAAGGTGTCACTGATGTAAACGGTTACAGCTCGAAGTGGCGGTGAAGGTCTGGAAAAATATTGACAAGGTCTTTAAAAAGTCTTAGAAAGGTATTGAAATTAACCTCAATATTCCTGTATATACCCTGTTACAACAGTCTTTTAAGCAAAACGTGCATGCGGAAACGCTAGTACAAGGCAACCATAACGTGCACGTCTACGTGAAATATTTAAGCTTCCCATGTACATTTTTCTTTTTAAAAGCACTAACATTGAAACTGTAGTATTTGACTGGCGTGGCGGTTAGGCAGTATTAGAGTGGGGTCAAGGGTTAAGGGTTGTCAGGGGAAGATGGCATTAGAAAGGTCTTGGATTTAAGACCCCCCCCACCCACAACAGCCTACCTCCTTGTGAAAGCATTTCCCTTTTTCTCGCTTCCTGCCAGTTGTCAGTTGCCTGATACTTGCATGCACAGACGTTCAGACGCTACCTACGCTGCGCAGCCGCACGTGTCCTGTAACTGACTGGCATTGTGTATTTCATAACTTCTCCAAATGTCACCTCTCTCAGCATGAGAATTTCGACTGTAAGCAAGCATGTGTTTTGTGTTGAATTAAAACAAATGAATCCGTCTCTCCCTCCCATTGATGTAATTGTATGTGGCATTATTTTCTTTCAGTTTGGATTGTGAGCTACTCCGAGCCACACGGTTATCTTAGGCCCTTGAATGTATTCCTCTGTACTCTTGCAAAGAGGAAAGTGTCTGTGTGTGTGTGTGTGTGTGTGTGTGTGTGTGTGTGTGTGTGTGTGTGTGTGTGGATATATCGTGACACTGATTGTGACACACGTCAGACAAGGAATCAAATCTCTCTCTCGTTCTCTCTCACCCCCAACCTCTCCCTCCTCCCTCCCCCTCCTCCCTCCTCCCCCCAGCTCAGGGGGACAGACTCCTCGTAGAGACCTGGAGAAGGTGCTGACAGGAGAGGAGAAGTGAGTACCAGAGGTGTAGGAGACATTCAGTCCTCCATGTTATTTATGTTCATTTTCTAATATTCATTTTGAATTATTGACCTATGATATTGATTGCTTTAATTTCGTATTATGACAATATTAGCTTCTAAGTCTATATTCCCTGTTGTATGTTATACATATATATATATATATATATATATATATATATATATACAGTATATATTGTATGTTATTTAGATCCTTGTGGTCATTCCCCCCTGGTGGGATGAATGAATATCTGGGATGTACGGGAACAGGAAAGGGAATGTTGGTGGGCGCAAAAAAGTTTCAACGACAGTTAAAGACGAAGAGACTTTGCTGACAGGATCGTTAGTAATGCATTATGCTCATAGCGATATATTCTACTGTGAGCTGCTGTTTACGGGTGTATCTGTCTCTGCCCTCCACAGAGCGCTCCGTCCTGGTGACCCAGGGTTCTGTGCCCGGGCCAGGGTACCCATGCCCTCCAACAAGGACTACGTAGTGCGGCCCAAATGGAACATAGAGGTGGAGTCAGCCAGGGTGAGTCCAGATACGGAGGCGAAGTCGTAGTTTCCTGTTTTTTTACTTCGTGACGTTAGAATTATAAGGTTCTATCTGTTTTTTTACATAATCTGATCCATTAGGTGTTTATTAATGCCTGTGTGGTGTTATTTTTTTAAATGTTGAAATGTTTTAGTTAGTAATTAATCAAATACGAAAGTTCCATCTCACAAAACATAATGGAATGTAAAAACTTTGACGCTCGATATCTCTGAACTACCCTAGACGGAGATAGAACCTTATCATTCTAGACGGAGATAGAACCTTATCATTCTAGACAGAGATAGAACCTTATCATTCTAAACGGAGATAGATCCTTATCATTCTAGACGGAGATAGAACCTTATCATTCTAGACGGAGATAGAACCGTATCATTCTAAACGGAGATAGAACCTTATCATTCTAAACAGAGATAGAACCATATAATTCTAAACGGAGATAGAACCTTATCATTCTAAGCTCACGACTTGTTAAGAGTAGACACCTTTGTCTCCGACCCGACAGCCCCTGGGTTCTGGTATATCCCAGTGATGAGCTTTGGTCTGTGGTGCTGTGTTAGATGATGTTCATGTCTATATAGTCACCTCTGTCAGGAGATGGCCATTTTAGGAGCTGAGAAGGGCTTTAAGAAAGGTCTGAGATGTGATTGGTTCCTGTAGAAGGGCTTTAAGAAAGGTCTGAGTCGCCTGGACAAGCACAAGATCCGCTTCGCAGACCAGAGGAAAAAGGGCCGCCACCAGGGGGCGGTGAAGATCAGCGTGGACGGGAGTCACATGACCCTGTAGCACCTTGCCTCTCCACTAGGGGGCAGTAAGTGCCACCTGCATGTCCCTGGGTGAAACGTGTGCAGTGTGGAGAGGAGATCACATGACAGCTTCGCCTAGCTGCTCTCCTCAACTAACCGGCCACTCAAACTCAAACAAGTAGCTTTGTACTAGATGAAGACGCTCCACTCAGCTGTAGAGCTTTGAACCACGAACATCCTGGTCCATAAGACATAATACCACCAGCATGTCTGTCGTTGCCTGAGCCCTTGTACTGACCTCCATGCTAACTTGTTGTTTGTGTAAATGTAATATACATTGTGTGTGTTACAGAGACTTTGAATCAAACATGCAAATGTGCTGAGGTTCTCTTTTTATAGCCTGTGTCTGCTCACTGTTTCTGTTGCTTGTTTGTTGTTTTATGTTGTTATATTGTATGTTTTTATACTGTATGTGGTGTCTTTTTTTTTGTTTTTTGAAAAGTGCTGCTTTTCTTAGCCAAACGAGTCTACTGTAACTACCCTGGTTTACAAATGTTAACATGTTAGAGGTGATATATTTGTGAAGAAGCACTTCTCCTCCCCTCCCTAATCTCAGATTCTCCCCCCCCCCCCCCTCTCTCTCTCTCAGGGTCCGTTGAAGAAGGGCGTGTCACGGGTCGACAAACAGATGCGGCGCTTCGCGGACATCAAGCGCCTGACGAAGACCGGCCACGCCGTGAAGATCAGCGTGCAGGGCAACCACATGCCGCTTTGATTTGTAACTTCCAGTCCCCCCCCCCCGCCTCTCCCTTTTTAATATGTTGCTCCCCCCTATACATCCCTTCCTGTTTCTGTTTAAGCCCAGCCTGGATTGTATGGATTTGGTGAAATTGAATTACTTAATTGTTCATTCTTTTTTTTTTTTTTTTGGAAGAAGAAGAAGCTGTACAGAATAGGATCTGCCTGTATATGTCTTCACTGTGGTTCAGATGTTACTTTCCTAATAAAGAGGATTTCACCATCTTGTTTTTTTATTGTTTTTTATCTCTTTGCTTCTTTGCGTCTATAGGCCTACTAGTAATAGATGAATGTTGTTTCAAATACCGGGTACGGAAGAGTATTAGGGCCACCAGCACATGTTTTTTTTATTTTTTATTATCTGAGTTTAAAGTCAGAATTTCTGAGATTAAAGTCAGAATGGAATGTTCCTACTGGTTAAAATGGATGACATGAATTCTCTAATCAAGTTATACTTTGGAATTGGCTTTAGTAGTAAGGAAATTCTTTGTCTATTGGCACAACGTCACCGTATTATAACAAGTATTCGTACTTTGAAGCGACGTTGTCGTGAACTGGGTCTTTAGGCTACAGAAGGAGAAATCACTCAGATTTAAATGAGGTAATGGCCTTTGTGCAGGAGGAACTATCGGGAAGTGGCCAAATGCAAGTCTGTCGTTGGATGCATCTTCGTGCCGTTCGAATGGGATTTGTGGTGCAACAAGATGTGATACGACAGATTATCAAATTAATTTACCCTCAAGGTGTGTGTGATATTCTGACGTGTAGCAAGAATATAATGTATAAATGATGAGACACACTGGATATCAATTGGACTCTTTAGTAGGGGTGTAACGGATCACCTAACTCACGGATCGGATCGTGTCACGGATTTTGAGTCACGGATCGGATCATTTTTCGGATCAACACAAAACATATTTTTTTTTTAATAAAAACAACATTTTCCTTGAATTCTGTAAAAACACCACTTTTAATGTGTGAAACAAAAAAACAACATTCAAGATGTCAAAACTGATATATATATATATCACATATATATAACATCTATATATAACAACATATATATATATAACAACATATATATAACATCACTGCTGCAAAGTAACAGAGTACTTTTTTTGTGTGTTTACACAATCACCCAGGCTGCTTAGCGGGTGATATGACGTGATATAATTGGGACAGAGATGAGTGAATGAATGTTGTTGTCAACTCAGTACACATGCAGAGAGTGAGAATAAAGCGCACATGATTGTTTTTCTACCGGTTACATTTGAATGAATGAATGGTCTTTATTGTCATTGCTACAGTACAGGTACCAAACAACGAAATTTAGGAGGGGTGGCTCCCCTGGTGTTTTTTTTTTTTTGCTATTGATCCGCGGTACACATGCGTTCCGAACCGTGGAGGGCGATCCGAACGGATCACGGATTATCCGTGATCCGTTACACCCCTACTCTTTAGTTATTCGACGTGCTCGCATTACAGCATATGCATTGACTGACTCCAGACTGCGCATGACCGGGTCTTGACTCTTGACAGTGTATCTAGTCTACCACCAGGTGGCAGTAGGTGGTCTAAACATTACATCACTCCTTTTTTTAAATAAATGATAAAGTGCATAACATTTAGCACATACACTGGTTCCTGAACTAAAACATGGCTCTCAACAAAGTAGCAAATCAAAATACATTCTTTGTGTTACTTTAATCAGTCTATTGTTCTCAGATGTATATAGATGTATAACATTCAAACAGTCCATTAACTTGGAACATTGTTAACTCAGAAGAACATGTTAACAGTCCTTTGGTACTCCTGCTCTTTAATCGAAGTCACGCAGGTATGCGGGAGGTTGTCTGTTCTCCCTAACTGGATACCTCGGCGGAGGTGCGGGTGGAGGCGTAGCTGGGCCTACTTCCTCACTGACCTCTGAACTTAAGTCCATTAGAGTGTCTGGGTTGTCTCGGACAATCTTCTTAAAGAATGAACTGTTCCTAGTGGTGGTGTAACCACTTCTTCCAGCTGTTATCATGGAACCTTTGACATCGATGACTGTGAGCGGCTCTGCGTTGTAAGGCGTAGTAAGCTTGTTCTGTTTTGGTTGACGACACAGGACGGTGTCTCCTGGCTTGATGTTAGAAGGCGTAGCGTGTCGTCGAGCATCTGAAAGAGCTTTCATCTTTGCCTTGGCCTCTCTGTCGATTCTGCGTATCTCTTCGTCAGCAGGGATGGTGATTGTGTCTGCTGAGGGTAGCTTGGTGGTCATCTTCCGTTGGAATAGTAACTCGGCAGGTGACGTGTTCGTCGTGCTGTGGGGAGTGGACCTGTACTCACGCAGGAAGACGTGTAGCTGTTGTTTCCATGGCATCCTTTGCATCTGGGCGATTCTGATTACTTTCCCGACGGTGCGCATGAATCTCTCAGCTGTGGCATTAGCTTGTGGCCATAGAGGTGTTATCTTCCTGTGCTTGAACCCTAGGTAGTTGGCAAACTCAGCGAACTGGTTGCTGTTGAAAGGAGGTCCGTTGTCAGTCTTAACAACTCTTGGGATTCCAAACATGGAGAAGACTTTGTCCATGACTGGTATGACTGTGTTTGCTGAGGTAGATCGAATAGCCTCAACAATTGGGTATCGTGTGTAGTCATCGACTATAACTAACAGATATTCTCCCGATGGGAGTGGGCCATAAAAGTCAGCACTAACACTGTGCCATGGTGCGTCTGGCAGCTCAGACATTTTGAGTGGTTCGGTCTGGGTGACTGGAGTGTTCACTTGACATGGGAGGCAGGTCTTGGTGATGGTCTCTACCTGTTGGTCTATGGTAGGGAACCATACCTTTTCTCTGAGTAGGGCCTTTGTCTTAGCTACGCCCTGGTGGCTTTCATGAGCAATCTGCAGCGCCCTCTGCTGTAGAGCTGCAGGTATGACAATCCTGGTGCCTCGCAGTATGATGTCGTTACCTGTGGACACTGTGAGTTCATCACTGACGAGCTTGTATTGTTTCAGTGCAGCAGCACCTGGTGAGCGGTCTGTGATGAAACGCCATGAGTCATTTATGATGTGTGCACTGACCTGTTGCAGGATTGTGTCTTTCAATGTCTCTCGCTGTATCTCTTGTAGTGTCATCGCCTTGGGTGTTGCTTGAAGTGCTACGAAGTTAACGTACTCCTCTGCAACCTTGGATGCTCTTGTGTTCTGTGACGACTGTACCGGGAGGGGGTGTCTAGACATGTAGTCAGCTGGATTGTCAGCTCCTTTTCTATATTCCACTCTGAAGTTGTACGGCTGTAGTCTGAGGCCCCATCTCTCGATCCGTGCAGGTTGTTTTGATCTCGGGTTATTCCATATCATCTCCAATGGTTTGTGGTCGGTTACCATGGTGAATGGATGTCCATACAGATACAGGTGAAAATGTTCGCAGCTCCAGATGATGGCTAGGGCCTCACGTTCTGTTTGCGAGTATCTCGTTTCTACATCGCTGAGTGCGCGGCTGGCGTAGGCTATGATGCGCTTCTCTCCCCCTCCTCCTTTCTGACAGAGGATGGCGCCTAGCCCCACCGGACTTCCATCAACAATGAGCTCCGTCTCCTTCCTGGGATCGAAATATGACATTGTTGTGTCGCTCGTCAGGCTGTCCTTGAGCGTCTGGAGTGCCGTAGCTTGATCACTGCCCCACTGCCACGGAGCGTCCTTCTTCGTGAGCCCACGGAGCGGTGCAGTGATGGTTGAGTAGTCCTTTATGAACCTGGCGCAGTAGTTGGCCATGCCCAGAAGACTTCTGATCTCACCTGGATCTTTGGGGTCGCTGGCGTCGTGAATGGCTGACACCTTCTTTGGATCTGCAGAAATCCCGTCGGCAGAAAAAATGAACCCAAAGAATTCAAGGCGCTGCTTGTTGAATTCGCATTTGTTGCGATTGAGTGTCAAACCACTGTCTTTCAGTCTTTTAAACACTGCTCTCAGAGTGTCGTCGTGTGCTTCCTGAGACGCCATAGATGATGATGTCATCGCTGAGGTTCTTCACGCCCGGTATACCTTGCAGCGTCTGGCAGATGGCGTTCTGGAACACTTCAGCGGCGGATGATATACCGAAGTTCAGGCGTTTGTATCTTCTTAGCCCGAGGTGTGTTGTGAACGTTGTGATGTAACGACTCTCTGGATGCAGCTCGAGCTGGTGGTAGCCTGCTGTGAGGTCCAACTTCGAGAATACCTTGGCACCGTTCAGCTCGTGTATTACATCGTCCATTGTTGGGGTGATATGTCGTTCTCGCTGAATTGCTGTGTTCGCCTGACGCATATCAACGCAGATTCGGACTTTATCAGGGTCTTTTGGCTTCGGTGGTGTGACGATCGGGGAAACCCAGGGTGTTGGTCCAGATATAGTTTCAATGATACCGTCGTTCTCCAGCTTCTGAAGCTCCGCCTCGACCTTCTGACGGACATGGAAAGGGACCCGTCTGTGCGGCTGGCACGTCGGTTGGATGTCGGGGTCTATATGCAGTTTCACCTGGAAGTCTTTCAGCTTTCCGATTCCGGTGAAAAGCTCTGGGTAGCTCTGCACGAGTTCATCTGCGACAGTACGCCCACTGGGTGGCATCACTGGCGGCGTGTTCACCATATTGATGATCTGGATCAGCCCTAGTTCACTGGCAGTTGCGTAGCTGAGCAGAGATTGTCCGGCGTCGCCTCTGAGAACGTAGAACACACTCTCTGTCCGCTTGTTAGTAGCCTGTACTTTGCATGCAAATTTACCAATGATAGGTAGAGCGTTGTTGGACCCATATGGAAATATTTTGATCATGGCTGTGCTGAGCATAGGCTTTGGGTCAAGTGTGTTTAACACATCTTCATTAATTATGTTGACAGCTGCTCCTGAATCAATCAGTATTTTAACACTGACACCATTCAGCTTGATGTTGGTCTGGGGTTGCTGTATACTTGTGCTGTTGATTACATACACATACCTTTCGTCTCCACTTGATGAGTCTCTTGATTTGGTCTCGGAGCATGCTGTCACCTGGTTCACTTTCTTAGTGCTCCGCTGCTTGTAGTGAGCTGTGTCTTCCTCTTGGCTTTGATGTGCTAATTTCTGACCACGGCAGTGTTTGGCATAGTGGTTAGGCTTTCCACAGGCCCTGCAGTCCTTCCCTCTGGCTGGACAGTCACCCTCGTGTGGATAATTTCCTCCACAGTTTCTACATTGCAAGCTCTTCTCTTTGCGCCTGTATGCTGCATGTTGCTGTTTGGCGCCCTTGAGATGCAGTGCATTAATTGCGGTGACAGCCTTCTCTTCTATGCTTTCTGCCTGTTGTTCAGAGATCTCTAACATTCTTCCTAGGTCTAACATATTAGTCAAAGTCATGTACAGCTCTGTATTATTTGCGCGACTATTTCTCTGTCTGCATCTGCAAATTCACAATCTTTAGCTAGCATCCTCAGTCTGGTATGAAATGTGTCTAAAGACTCACCGGGAAGCTGTATGGCTTGTCTGAACTTGTACACAAGGTATTGTGTGTTCTTTTTCGGTGAGAAATATCCGTGGAGCTTCGTTTTTGTGTTTTCATAGTCATCACTGTCGTCAGCCAGGGTGTCGTAGATATCATGGACTCTCTCTCCAGCTAAGTGAAGCAGCAGTGCCCTCTTCCTTATTTCTTGAGTGATGTTTGTGGCTACGGTGTAATTTTCAAATCGGTTGATCCATTTGTTCCATCGCGTTCCAAGCGAACTGGGATCGGTTTCTGTGTCGAATGGCTGTATGGCCATGTGGCCCGAAAATGCCGACTGCATGATGCTATCGTTAGCCTGGGTAGCTTAGCTAACTACTCACTTCGACTTTTCCGGACGGATTCTTCTTCTTCCTCCTTCAAAAATCGACACTGGTGGCGTTTCCACTTTGAATCCTCGTCGCCATTGTGATATTCTGACGTGTAGCAAGAATATAATGTATAAATGATGAGACACACACTGGATATCAATTGGACTCTTTAGTTATTCGACGTGCTCGCATTACAGCATATGCATTGACTGACTCCAGACTGCGCATGACCGGGTCTTGACTCTTGACAGTGTATCTAGTCTACCACCAGGTGGCAGTAGGTGGTCTAAACATTACAGTGTGGACTCTTACTACAGTACTCTACCCCAGGTCCTAATGCACTCTGGGATATGGAGTCTTACTACAGTACTCTACCTGAGCTCCTAATGCACTCTGGGACATGGAGTCTTACTACAGTACTGTACCTGAGGTCCTAATGCACTCTGGGACATGGAGTCTTACTACAGTACTGTACCTGAGGTCCTAGTGCACTCTGGGACATGGACTCTTACTACAGTACTCTACCTGAGGTAATAATGCACTCTGGGACATGGACTCTTACTACAGTACTCTACCTGAGCTCCTAATGCACTCTGGGACATGAAGTCTTACTACAGTACTCTACCTGAGGTCCTAGTCCTAGTGCTAATCAGGCTAAATAGGCGCCAGGTGCGCCAGCGGAGGAGAACCTGAGAAGGGTTTGGATGTTCAACCACACACGTCTCGTCGTAGCAGCCTGTTCCTTAGTTTATAATGGATGTTAGTATGTTATATGTGTAACCACCGACTCACAGTAATAGGACCATTTTAGTTTGTTTTCTTTTAAGTATGGCAAAGGTGTATGTTTGGATGTGAGGGAGAGAGAACGCAGGTTTGTCTTATTTCATTCTGAACACGCGGACATCATCTCCATCATCTCTTCATCTTCATCATCTCTTCACCTCCTCTACGTTGGAAACTACAGAACTGTGAGTAATCTGAAGGATGCACGTTGTTACTCGCACAATACTCGTGTTCAAGTTTAAATAACCACACTAATAGTTGAACATCAACCTGATACGGACGAGTAATGAACCGCCCGGTAATGAATGAAACCTGCTGTTATTGCATCGGACATCGCCTTTTAATGACTGTATTATTTTCTAAATGTATCTTTTAATGTTAGTTGATGAATCTATATATTGTATATTTGTATATGTATTTACTTGTTTAAGTCTTAATAGTATGAGATCGTTATTTTGTTAAAGCACTTTGAGCTGCAACGTTTGCAGGAAAAGTTATATACAAACATAGGTTATTATTATTATTATTATTATTATTATTATTATTATTATTATTATTGTATTGGAAGTTGTGATAAACTTTGGATTTGGAACGGTTCGATTGCCGTCTGTGGACATCGCAACTGCATGGCTGATGTATTGAAAGTGATTCTCTGTGAAATTAGACCTTAGACATTAGGGCCTATTATGACTAAGGTCAAGGTCTTGCTTACGGCCAAGCTCCACCATGGCCATCGAGCGTTGCGTCTAATGTGCGTTGCGTCCGAAATTGGGATCAAATGCATTGTAATCAATGAAAGGGGCTCCACCTGCTGCGTTGCGTCAGCGTTGCGTCCGATGGCTGCGCCCAAAGTAGACATTCAAAAAAAGTTTGATTTTTGACGGTGGACGCAGACGTCACAATGAGACCAATTGTATATTTACCCCACGTGGGGCGTGAGATGTATATTTACAATTGTAGTTGTTGGTTATAATTGTATAGCCTATTGGTTGTTTTCTGGTGTTTTATTGTTTTGCTCTGTTTGTAGTGCACTTGATATTATGATATATATATATTATAAATGTTTTATCAGCTGTTAAATCACCACAGCGGTTAATAGAGATAATATCAGATTGAAAACGCTTGTAGCTAACTACTCAGCTGTTGCGAATTGCTATTCACGCGAGTCAGCTGTCAATCACCACAGGTGCTTGAAAGCTTGTTGCAGGAATGGACGACGAACAGCTGATCCTTGAGGTCGAAAAATATTATTTTTTATATGCGACTAGTTGTTGCTGTTGATATGTAACTAGATATGGTTAAGGATAGGGTTAGATTTAAGGTTAGGGCAAGGTTTAGGATTAGTGGTTAGTTAGTTGAAATGTTGTTGACAGTTAGTTGAACATCTACTGAACTAACAACTTTCTATTTGGGAATATGTAGATAAAATATTACCCTGATTGGAAAATGTTCTGTATGATGTTGTTATTGTTGTGGACATATTGCAGTCAAGGGTGAAATTACTCCCGTATACAAAAAATGCCAGTGGAGCTAGAGTAGAACGTTGACGTTGACGCAACGTTGACGCAACGCAGCAGGTGGAGCTTGGACAACGGGGAGTTGACGCAACGCCGATGGCGAGTTGACGCAACGCAGCAGGTGGAGCTTGGCCGTTAGCGCGGCTCCGCTGGCCAGAGAGCGAACACTAGAACAGCCTTAACACTAGAACAGCCTTAACACTAGAACAGCCTTAACACTGGAACAGCCTTAACACTGGAACATCCTTAACACTAGAACAGCCTTAACACTGGAACAGCCTTAACACTACAACACTTAACACTAGAACACTTAGCACCAGAACAGCCTTAACACTAGAACAGCCTTAACACTAGAACAGCCTTAACACTGGAACAGCCTTAACACTGGAACAGCCTTAACACTAGAACAGCCTTAACACTAGAACAGCCTTAACACTAGAACAGCCTTAACACGAGAACAGCCTTAACACGAGAACAGCCTTAACACCAGAACAGCCTTAACACTAGAACAGCCGTGCCTATTTTACCTACTATAAGTGCCGCCTCGGGGGTCAAATGACCATAGTCTTTACAATGGAAAGCTGCTACTTACACACAACGGCCACTAGTTGGCCTGCCTCCTACACAGAAAAACTGCAAAATAGCTTCATACTAGCTTATCCTGATATGAGTGCAAAGATATTTAAAAAAAAAAAATACTCACAGGATCAAATGACTCCACCATGGCTGTTCAAAACATGGCAGGCGAAAGTTTCACTGTATGTACAATGTAACCTAATGTATATTGAGAATTATTTGTATCATTACATTTCTGGAGATAGAAGTTGACACAGATAACAGATCTGACGGTTAATTTACCAATTTCCCTAGCTGATCTCCATCGTTGCCTCTCCACAGGAACAAGAACGTGCGAGGGACTTCCCCAGGAGGATGAGAGACTGACAGTAACCTCCAACCGAGATGAGACAACCCAGACACTTCACATAATAATTATTATAATAATAATAATAATACAGTAGACTTGTATAGCGCTTTTCTAGACACTCAAAGACGCTTTACTAATTGAAAAGATCGAATAGTAATAATTAAAAGAAACAAAAAATGAATAACAGAAAGTATAGGGGCCTAATGAAGGTAGTGCTGGGGACACATGGGGAGGGGGAGAGGGTTAACTGGTGAAGGCGAGCCTGAAGAGGTGGGTTTTGAGGGCCTGTTTAAATGTTGGCAGGGTGTTGGCCTGTCTGATGTGGTTGGGGAGGGCGTTCCAGAGGGACGGGGCTGCGGCTGAACAGTATGTGTCCATCTCTCTCAGCCAATAATAATATAATAATAATAACTTTTCATTTGTATGGCACTTTTCCTGCAAACGTTGCAGCTCAAAGTGCTTTAATAATTTTTTTTAATCATCGTTTTTTTTCGAACGGCTTGCAAGGCCTTATTCCTAAGTTGCCTAAACGCCAGCCGGTCAGTAGGGCATCTAGACAGGCGCGCCTTTGTGCCAGGCAGCGTTTCTTTGTCTCTCCTAAAGACACCCGCTTTCCCCTCTACTGAGTCCCTAAGAACTTCTATTGCCCCCCTTGTACTGCTTCTCTGTTTCTCCAGTGTCAAAAAACAAAAACCAAAAAAAGGTTTAGAAGAAGGTGATAGGGAGAAGGTTTTTCCTTCTCTCAATGGCCCCTGGCCTGAGCTGGATTACTCTTCCTGCTACGACTGGTGGATTGATGATTCACTTGCTTAGTATTCAAAATGTATTGATTGTAAGTCGCTTTGGAATAAGGCGTCTGCTAAATGCCTACAATTTAAATGTAAATGCACTGTAAGCTCACGGTCAAACCAGGGGCTGAGGCTGTAATATGTGATGATCTACTGTGTCAAAAGCAGCGCTCAGGTCCAACAATAAAAGAACAGATGTTGAGCCTGAGTCGACCGTCAATAGTAAGTCATTTACCACCTTAGTGAGTGCTGTTTCAGTAGAGTGGTTGGTGCGGAATGCCGACTGTAGTGGCTCAAACAGATTATTTGAAGACAGAAAATCTACAAGCTGTTTTGAGACCACTTTTTCAAAAACCTTAGATAAAAAAGCCAAATTCGAGACAGGTCTATAACTTGCCAGTGAGAGTGGCTCTAGACCCGGTTTCTTTAATAGGGGTTTAACCACTGCAGATTTAAAACAGGCTGGGAAAGGCTCCTAGAGTTGACCAAAGATCCTTAATAACCCAGGCTGGTAGCGGATCCAGGGAGCAAGTTGTGGATCTAGAAGCCACGACCACCTTAGTCAGATCATCTAATGAGATGGACTCAAACTCAAAGAAAACATTTCCTGAATAAGGGGGCAAAATGGCACCAAAAACTAATCCCCCCGTGGATGGCTGTGGTATCCTGGCTCTAATAGCCTCTACTCTGTCATCAAAAAAGTCAGAAAAATCATATGCTGACACTTCAGTACAGCTCTTTTTCTGATGGCCTTGTGTCAACCGAGCAACAGTGTCAAAAAGAAGTCTGGGATTGTGCTTATTTGTAGCTATCAGATTCGAATAGTAGGCTGCCTTCGCCGCATCCATCCCAGACTGATAAGTGATCAGATTTTCGTGCCACAGTTGATAATGCACCGCCAGCCTAGAGCCACGCCACTGGCGCTCAACTTTTCTGCAGTTCTTTTTGAGAATTAGTAACTCATCATTTAGCCAGGGTGTAGAGCTCTTTTGAGAAGCTTTACGGATCTTTGCTGGTGCCACTAAATCGAGCAGGCCCTGGAGGGCGCCATTAAAGTTATCAGTAAGATTGTCAACTGAACAGGTCTGGCTAAAAACCTGGTTTACAGTATCAGGCAATCTCAGACGTAGATCACTTAAAGCTCTGGGGCTAATATAGCGACACAAACGTGTTTCCTTAGTCCCTGGGTCTTTTAAATTTGGGAGTAAAGCATCAAACCCATTCGCAAAGTGATCCAACATTGGCAGTTTACAGAATTCTATTTCTGTCACAGATATTCCGCAACCTATTACTAAATCTAGTGTGTGCCCAAGCTGGTGTGTTGGTCCAGACACAAACTGTGTAAGATTAAAAGAATCAATGATGTTTAAGAAGTCATTCACTAAAGGCTTGTCAGGACAGCAGACATGAATGTTTAAATCCCCCATAATCAAAATCGTCTCATAGTGAGGGATAAACCTGGATAGAAAGTCTGCAAACTCAGAGATAAAGTTCCCATTATATTTTGGTGGACGGTAGATCACAGCAAACAGGAAATCAGCTGGTTTGTTTATCGAAAAAAGCTGTAATTCAAAACTGTTTGTCTGTTTGCATTTAAAGCCATCATTAAACAAAGAGGCCACGCCCCCTCCCTTTCAAGTCAGTCTGGGAGTGCTGAAGAAACTGGTGTCAGGAGGGCAGAGATCTGTCAGGGGCGCTAATTCACCCTCATTCAACCAAGTCTCGGTTAAAAACATAAAATCCAAGGCATGGGAGTTATAAAAGTCACGAAGGATGAAAGTCTTTTTCGATAATGAGCGGACATTTAGGAGAGCCATGTGTACCTTCACCTTTTTACCAGCGGCAGCTGGCTGAACTGTAGACTCCGGTACACACAGGTTGTCCAAACACGCTCCGCCTCCTCCTCTCCTCCCGTTCCAGCTGGGTTGAAACAGCTGATCGGGCAGTAGATACGACGGGTAAACAGGTTGGATGCACCGTTGTCGACCGGCCAGATCCACGTCGGTGATGCAAACGCCAGCACTCCGGTGTGTTGTCGTCCTTGTCCACACTCTCCTCTTTGCAATCGCTACATGTAGTCCGGCGCGTATACCGCGAATGCGCTTTCGTCTCCTGCGAGTCCTTTTTTGGGGCAGGTAGAACGGCTCGCAGCGAAGCAGCTCCTCGGGAATTGTAGCCAGGTGAGGTGGTAGGCATGGCACCGATTTTCCGTTTCCAGCATGAGAAAACTTCTCAAAAGAGTCGAGTATGTCCAAAATCACCTGGCGCTCATAGGCCAACAGTGAATTTGTGTTTGTAACAAACAAAGACACCAGTAGACAAACAATAAACGTGCAAACACAGAGAGAGGGACAGCATGCCCTGACAGTCGGCGCCATCTTCATTTTGTCTGCAGTGTGAGTTTATATTGAAAAGCTTTCTCGCTGACATGTCATTTGGTGTCTAACATTAGAGTGTTTCCCTATTCTGTGCAGTGTGCTGTTCAGTCTAGTGTGGCCTATCCTGACCCGGGAAATGACCGTCTCTTCTTTCTGGTCTCCGTGGTGTCAGTGCCCATTTCATAGCATCGCCCATCGTTGCCTCCAACAACGAAACAGCCGACCCCCTCGTTCCTGTTCTCCCGCAGTTTGCCGGTCTGAGTCCGATCACCGCATCGATAGCGTCGTACCAACGCGAGCTTTTCCGATCCACTCCACTGCGGTTGTTGTGGTCCCTTTATTTTTCGATAATCCTGTTTAAGCTTCTTGAGTTTTTCTCTACACTGCCCGGGTGTCCTGTGAACCCCAATCTCCAGCAAACGGCGAGAGATCGCCTGGAAGATGTTCTCGTTGCGTACGCTGGAATCCAGGTCGAGCTGGGTGTGGTCTTCCGACCAAATAGCGATGAGGGCCTGGACCTGGTTGACTGTCCAACTGGAAGAAGTTTCTTTGTCCATAGTAGTAACAAGTAGTAACAAGAAGAAGTAATTCACTACTGTTGTTCAACGCTGTTGTGATATTAGTGTGATATTCCGACTGTGGAAAAGCGCCACAAGTAGCCATTTGCTCTGCACCTCAGGACTGTCCAAGTCTTCTGTGTTCCCGCCTCTCCTGTCCTCGCGGTTTACAACGTGACAGAGAGGTTTTAGAGAGTCAAATTGATTCTGACAAATATTCTGACATACTGTGGCAACCAGGCACGCGGGAAGGTATTTTGACTGGGGGTGCTGAGGTGCTGTCTATATACGCTACAGGGAAAAAAATTACCAGGGAAAGAATTATAACGATTTCTCTCCCTCCCTCCCTCCCTCCCTCTCTCTCGCTGCTTGCTCGTTCGCTCACACGCACACAGTGGCATAACGACGGGCCCCAATGCACGGGCAATAATAGTTAAGCACGCACACACCCACACACTACAAAGACGTAACGTTAAATATTTTACCAACAATGTGTTGGAATTTACAGTAATTTCCACTCAGCTCACAGTGTCCACAATGTCCACAAATAAGATGTTGACCATTATTACAGACAGATTATGCACGGCGGCACTAGCAATAGCCTATCCATAAGCGAATAATAATGACAATACCACAAGCATAATATTAACTATTACACTGCACGGCGGCAATAACCAAAAAGGTATAATAATGCATGTCTTACCTATATGAACACCCCAAAGGTGGACTTCCTTTCGGGTGTGTTGTTGATAAATGTCCTCATCAGTGGCTGGATGTCCATCCGTTCAAGAATGTCACTGTGGACGTGCAGTAACGTCAGGGGTGTGAGTCGTCTCTGTGTCATGTTGTTCCTTAGCCATGTTTTGAGGCGGCGAAGGGTAGAGAAGGACCGCTCAGAAGAAGCCGCGGAAACAGGTAGACATAGACACAGCTCTATAAACTTCTCCTCTGTGAGTAGCTCTCTTGTTTGGGGATGCAGTCCTCCGATGAATCCAGCGACATCTTGAGCTGACTTGAGTGCTTTGGTTTTGGAGAGGTCACCAAGCATTGTGAGCTGCATATGTAGACGACATTTGTCAAGCTGATCGGGGACCTGTGCAGCCGTGATCTCAGTCAACCCTGAGTATACTCCATTTGCGGCATTGATAATGGTTTGCCCTCTCAGGGCAGCAACTTGCAGTCCTTCTTGGTCGAATCGGCGATCAAGCTCGGTTGTCACAAGATCCAAGGCCTCGTAGAACTCACGCCGCCACTCCTGCTCTCCTACATCAGTCACAACGGCCTCGGTCTTCTCTGGATCCCTTAAGCGGGCAGGGGTTCTGCTGGTTCGTGGAGGAAGGGGCATTTGCAGTTTGTTTTTTTCTGCACAAGCGGTCACTTTGGAAGTGATCTCCTGGACAAATCCATCTTCTCTCAGTGCATGGATGCGCTGTCGTAACGCACTCACACACTCCAATGCCCCACTCGCACTTGCCTTCTCACTTTGGAGACTTCTGGCTACGGCCTCGCACGGTCCAAAAAGAGCCTCCCGGCTCAAAAGTCCAAAGTATGTTCTGGCTTTTGTGGCTTGTTTGTATAGACCTGATATTTTTGCACGAGTATCTCCCCTGACTGTCTTATCTTGCTCTAACGTCTTCAGTGTCTCTGTTACGACCCCTAGATGGTCTAGGGATTAGGGGGGGTAACAATTAAATAAACCGGGGGGACAAGAATGAGAGGAGAAACGGCAATATAAAATAAACAAGATTTATTAATAATAATAATAATAATAATAATTAATTCAATTTATATAGCGCTTTTCCAAGGCTCAAAGACGCTGACAATATAGGACACACATGGGGAGACACAAAAACAACAAGTAACAACAACAAGTAACATGGAACAGAGAGTCAGCGAACGGGGAGGGGGGGGTGGTGTAGAGTCCGGTGTTGATGTTGCTGGGAGCCTCGATGGATGTGGCGGCGGCAGCGGAGAATGCCTGCCTTGGTGGCAGCAGCAGCCGTTGCCGTTGTCATCTGTATTGCCAGCCTGGGACCGAACCCGCGCGGCCAGCCAGCCAAGCCGTGCCATGCCAGCGACCAAATCGCGCAGCAGTGAGTGAAGGCTGGGAACTTATTGTAGAATATAACAAAAACTGGTTTCCGTGAAACTCTCAAACTTAGAACTACTCTATAAAACAAAGAGCTAATTAATCTATAATATTAATAATAAAGAATAAACGATCTATTTTTTAGAGAACGCTGGTTGAAATAGTCACAAGACTCTCTAATACTGTACTACACTAATAACATTTCCTTTATTGTTTAAAAAAAAGATGTAGGTCTTCTCGTGTCCATAGGCTCCTCCTACTAGTCCGGGTCGGTTTGTGTAAAACCAGAACAGATCAAAGTGACCCGACCTGACCTCGAACTGATCTAACCCTGCACTAACGCGGGCTGCTGATGGAAAAGCACCATTGGTTGAGCACAGCACTGCAATAGCACATGTTCCTACCACAGTGTGTTTGTTGAACTGAATCCTCCACTGTGGGACTTACACTAATAACATTTCCTTTATTGTTTAAAAAAAAGATGTAGGTCTTCTCGTGTCCATAGGCTCTTGGTTACGCAATTCTGAAAGAGATTTTTTAGAGAACGCTGGTTGAAATAGTCACAAGACTGAGTCTGTGAGTCATCTCACCGTCAGCCACTCTGGTCTCTGCAAATAGTTGGTTGAGCACTGCAATAGCACATGTTCCTACCACAGTGTGTTTGTTGAACTGAATCCTCCACTGTGGGACTGCAGACTAAAGGGAGTGGTGATTGTTCAGGTAATACTGTACTACACTAATAACATTTCCTTTATTGTTTAAAAAAAAGATGTAGGTCTTCTCGTGTCCATAGGCTCTTGGTTACGCAATTCTGAAAGAGATTTTTTAGAGAACGCTGGTTGAAATAGTCAACACCCCCCCCCCCCCGGTGAGACCCCCCCCCCCGGTGACCGGGACATGATGATGTTATTATTATTACGGAAACCTTCCAGCGCAGAGAGACTGTTGTTGTTCATTGACGAGAGCTGGGGTTTTTTATTTTCTCTCCGGGGGAAATAAACACTAAGATTGTCTAATAGAAGTCTCACTGAGGCTTATTATCCGGTTGTTTTTCCGGTGTTGTCAATATCAACGTTGGCAGGTGAAAGTGCAGCTATACAAATAAAGGTTATAAAGGTGTGTGTGGTCATAGTCCCCGAGGGCTGGTTGACGGAACCACAATTAACCAAAATGAGAGTGAGAGAGAGAGAGAGAGAGGGGGAGAGAGAGAGAGAAAAAGAGAGAAAGAGAGAGAGAGGGGGGAAGAGAGAAAGGGAGAGAGTCATCTCACCGTCAGCCACTCTGGTCTCTGCAAACAGTTGGTTGAGCACAGCACTGCAATAGCACATGTTCCTACCACAGTGTGTTTGTTGAACTGAATCCTCCACTGTGGGACTTACACTAATAACATTTCCTTTATTGTTTAAAAAAAAGATGTAGGTCTTCTCGTGTCCATAGGCTCTTGGTTACGCAATTCTGAAAGAGATTTTTTAGAGAACGCTGGTTGAAATAGTCACAAGACTCTCTAATACTGTTTCAGTGTAGTTTTCATAATGTTGATGCATGTGATGTGATGCCTCTTTTGTGCTATTACTAGACGCCTTACTCTGTGTGGTACGAGTGTGAAAAAGGTGAAACAGTGGCTATGCTCAGAATCCTGTTTCTTATCTAATATGTACTGGGAGATTTGCCATCAGACTGTACTCCCCAACCTCTTCATTTGTATACAAATTCCTTGGCTGTTTCATTCACCATAATCCTGACCCGTAAGAGGAATGGTGTTGTGTCAGCAAAAGCTGTCATGATATCTCATTTCCGGGTATTTTGTAAAAAAAAAATTTTTTTATTTTTTACAGAATTACGTCATTTTAGCATAGGAATGTATTGCAGTCTTCACCAGGCTTACATTTGTTACAAATGCGTTTCATTTTCTCCGGCTTTTTTGTAGGCGTGAAATGCTTACAAATAACACCACATAGGGGGATAGTAGACACAAACCGCTTCACTCTTCTAGAACAATCCCTCCCAACAAAATGTGTGTGTTGTGTACAGTATCTGTCTGGAGTGTGTACACAACTACACACACACAGCTGTTACCTAGCCCTCTAATACTGCTGTGTGTGTAGGCTGTCCTGTGTGAGTGTGTGAGTGTGTGATTCTCAGCATGACTCACTCCATGTTGCTAGGCAACCTGGCCCCTTCTAGCGGGTGGGAATCCAAACAAAAAGCGCATGATGTAATACCACAACAACAACAAAAGTTACATTTGTAAACATTTAGCAAACAAACACGGAAGAGCAGAGAGTTTTTACTTACCTTCGTCATCCTCTAACAAGGTTTTATTGCTGACCGTACTGTACTACACTAATAACTAGTACTGTACTACACTAATAACTAATACTATACTACACTAATAACATTTCCTTTATTGTTTAAAAAAAAGATGTAGGTCTTCTCGTGTCCATAGGCTCTTGGTTACGCAATTCTGAAAGAGATTTTTTAGAGAACGCTGGTTGAAATAGTCACAAGACTATCAGTCTGTGAGTCATCTCACCGTCAGCCACTCTGGTCTCTGCAATCAGTTGGTTGAGCACAGCACTGCAATAGCACATGTTCCTACCACAGTGTGTTTGTTGAACTGAATCCTCCACTGTGGGACTGCAGACTAAAGGGAGTGGTGATTGTTCAGGTAATACTGTACTACACTAATAACATTTCCTTTATTGTTTAAAAAAAAGATGTAGGTCTTCTCGTGTCCATAGGCTCTTGGTTACGCAATTCTGAAAGAGATTTTTTAGAGAACGCTGGTTGAAATAGTCACAAGACTATGAGTCTGTGAGTCATCTCACCGTCAGCCACTCTGGTCTCTGCAAATAGTTGGTTGAGCACTGCAATAGCACATGTTCCTACCACAGTGTGTTTGTTGAACTGAATCCTCCACTGTGGGACTGCAGACTAAAGGGAGTGGTGATTATTCAGGTAATACTGTACTACACTAATAACATTTCCTTTATTGTTTAAAAAAAAGATGTAGGTCTTCTCGTGTCCATAGGCTCTTGGTTACGCAATTCTGAAAGAGATTTTTTAGAGAACGCTGGTTGAAATAGTCACAAGACTATGAGTCTGTGAGTCATCTCACCGTCAGCCACTCTGGTCTCTGCAAATAGTTGGTTGAGCACTGCAATAGCACATGTTCCTACCACAGTGTGTTTGTTGAACTGAATCCTCCACTGTGGGACTGCAGACTAAAGGGAGTGGTGATTATTCAGGTAATACTGTACTACACTAATAACATTTCCTTTATTGTTTAAAAAAAAGATGTAGGTCTTCTCGTGTCCATAGGCTCTTGGTTACGCAATTCTGAAAGAGAGTTTTTAGAGAACGCTGGTTGAAATAGTCACAAGACTCTCTAATACTGTACTACACTAATAACATTTCCTTTATTGTTTAAAAAAAAGATGTACGGTAGGTCTTCTCGTGTCCATAGGCTCTTGGTCTTTCCTCAACTTGCCCAGATCGTTTTCTAAGTCCTTAAACTTCATCAGGGAGGCCTAGATAAGGTCCTAATACTGTACTACACTAATAACTCTTAGAAGGGGGGGGAGAGAGATTTAGTTACCTCGGAGGTCTTTCCTAAACTTGCCCAGATCGTTTTCTAAGTCCTTAAACTTCATCAGGGAGGCCTGGATAAGGTCCTAATACTGTACTACACTAATAACTAATACGGATACATAGCACTCAAATCCTCCACCTTAGCTTGTAGCGCTCTCTCGTCTTCCTGAGACTTTGCATGCTCTTTCTTTAAAAAATAAAAATAAATAAATACAATTAGATTTTTGGAAGTCAAAGTAAGTCATTGATAGCAGCCGGACCGAGCGTCGTAATGTTTACATTGCCTCCTAGCACGGACCGGGCGGGCGGGCCGCAGTGGCGACGGCGCAGGAAGAGGACTCTCGCTCTTCTCCTCCAGCTCCTTGTTCAGCTTGGCCAGCTCCGCATTCTCTTTGCTCTTCTGGTTCAATGCATCCCGAAGGATATAATACATAATTCATAATACATCTCCTGCTGCAGACGAGCCAGTTACAGAGGGCTGGTGGTTAACAAGGGTAGGACTGGTAGTATTCATCATGGTATGGACGCGGGCTCGTTCGCCAGACAGCGCTCAACGTTCGGAGGTTTCCGAACGCAAACCGGCACGATTCTTTGCCGGTGTGAAAGCCCTATCAGAGTCTTCTGTGCTCACAGTTCAGGATGTGATGTGACCAAGCTCATGCTTGAAAGGGCACGTTTCATTTTACTGGCCAGTTCAGGGTGATCAGAGTCTGCTCATAGGACGGGTAGCTACAACTTGTGTGGCAACAACTTGTGTAAGTAAGTAAAGTTTATTTCTAGAGCACCGATCACAGACCAGCGGTCAGAAAGTGCTTTACATAGGCTATAAAAACATAATTAAAGAACAAAAGTAATAGCAGGTTAAAAGAAATAGGTAAACAAGTGAAAATAATAACAAGACACAAAAAGACAGGAGGCTTTTGGGGTTAGCCAAACGCCTTGTCTGAACAGGACAGTCTTGAGCTGTTTTTTGAAATGCTTCGACCGAGACCGCCGATCTAAGTTCCAAGGGAAGAGCATTCCAGAGTTTGGGCGCTACGGTTTGGAATGCTCGATCACCTTTGTTTTTTGCTCATAGGACGGGGTGGCTACGGTAGCTGCTCCTGTAAGTCTAGTTGTCTTGGCAACTACTTGTGTGGGTGGAGGGAGGGGCCTCTTGGAACCAATCACACTGGCTGCCTGCATTGTTGTTGTGGGTCGTCTGGTTCTGTCTTTCTTACCTTTTTTCTTTTTTATAACTTTATTTTCAGATATTCAAATATACAAACAGTAGCAAATCAATTTACACCATTTTTATTATTTTCTTTTCACCACCATAAATAAAATAAAATAAATAAGCATCCAGAATATTGTCGCCATCACCAGGTCACAGTACAATTATAATGTCATAAAATCAGGACTGTCAGGTAAAGGATAGGTTTTCTACAAATTCCTTCTTCTTCTTCGGCGTATGGGTCGTTGTTTCCTCTCCACCAGGCTCGGGGCCGAGGGGCTACCCTTTTACCACCCCGAGACCTGGTTGAGGGGCTCACCCGGGCTATATTTCTGGACACCCCTCCAGAAGCCACGTCATCGTCTCGTCATCTAATACCGACAGATCATGCATCCTTAAAGGGGCGCCATACCACATTAAATGTATTTCTTACCTTTTTCTGAAGAGGTTGTGGGTCGAGACTTTCACCACTGCTGCTAATGTGAGGGTCCGTTTACCAGTCGACATGAAATGGCAAGTTATCAATTCACTGGCAAGTTTAGGGTAAGTAGGTACATGTTTATTTATACAGCACATTTTACAACGACAAAAACAGCCGCCCAAAGTGCTTAACAGAAAACACCAGTAAAAGAGAAACAACAGATGAAAATACACTAAATACAACAAGGTGCAATACAAAATACAAGTGCAGAAATAAAAGTACAAAAAGTGCAGTTGTCGGGAGGCGGGCTCACCTCAGGTCAAAGGCCAGGGAGAAATGGTGTGTTTTTGCAAAACAATTTAGAAGCCTAGATGCTCTGGGCGGATCTGACGTGGAGGGGTAGACTATTCCAGAGCCTAGGGGCGGCCTTAGAGAAGGCTCTACCCCCCTTGTTGTGAGTCTGGTCCTAGGGACCTTAGAGGAGGATCTGTCCCCTCTGGTTCTGAGTCTGGTCCTAGGGACCTTAGAGGAGGCTCTGTCCCCTCTGGTTCTGTGTCTGGTCCTAAGGGGCCTTAGAGAAGGCTCTGTCCCCTCTGGTTCTGAGTCTGGTCCTAGGGGCCTTAGAGAAGGCGCTGTCCCCTCTGGTTCTGAGTCTGGTCCTAGGGGCCTTAGAGAAGGCGCTGTCCCCTCTGGTTCTGAGTCTGGTCCTAGGGGCCTTAGAGAAGGCTCTGTCCCCTCTGGTTCTGAGCCTGGTCCTAGGGGCCTTAGAGAAGGCTCTGTCCCCTCTGGTTCTGAGTCTGGTCCTAAGGGGCCTTAGAGAAGGCTCTGTCCCCTCTGGTTCTGAGTCTGGTCCTAGGGGCCTTAGAGAAGGCGCTGTCCCCTCTGGTTCTGAGTCTGGTCCTAGGGGCCTTAGAGAAGGCGCTGTCCCCTCTGGTTCTGAGTCTGGTCCTAGGGGCCTTAGAGAAGGCTCTGTCCCCTCTGGTTCTGAGCCTGGTCGTAGGGACCTTAGAGAAGGCTCTGTCCCCTCTGGTTCTGAGTCTGGTCCTAGGGACCTTAGAGAAGGCTCTGTCCCCTCTGGTTCTGAGCCTGGTCCTAGGGGCCTTAGAGAAGGCTCTGTCCCCTCTGGTTCTGAGTCTGTCCCCTCTGGTTCTGAGTCTGGTCCTAGGGACCTGAGAGAAGGCTCTGTCCCCTCTGGTTCTGAGTCTGGTCCTAGGGGCCTTAGAGAAGGCTCTGTCCCCTCTGGTTCTGAGTCTGGTCCTAGGGACCTTAGAGAAGGCTCTGTCCCCTCTGGTTCTGAGTCTGGTCACCTAGGGACCTCCAGCAGCAGCTGGTCAGCTGACCTCAGGGCTCTGGACGGTGTATGGTGGCGCAAAAGTTCAGTCAAGTACAGGGGTGCCTGCCCGTTAAGTGCTTTAAAAACAATCAAAAGTAATTTAAAATCGATACGGAAGCGGACGGGGAGGCATTGGAGTGAAGCCAGGATTGGGGTTATGTGGTCACGCTTCTTGGTGCCGGTGAGGAGTCGAGCAGCAACATTTCCTCCTCCTCCCCTCTCCTCCCCCTCCTCCTCCCCTCTCCTCCTCCTCCTCCCCTCTGTGGTCACGCTTCTTGGTGCCGGTGAGTAGTCGAGCAGTGAGTAGTCCAACGTTTTGGACTAGCTTGCAGCCGATGAAGCAGAGACTGGTCGATGCCAACATACAGGGAGTTGCAGTGATCCAGCCGGGTTGTGATGAAGGTTATATCGATTCACTGGCAAGTTTAGGGTGATCAGAGTCTGCTCATAGGACATGGAGGTCTTATCAAGTTCAGCTTGGATTTTCTCTCTTTAAGCCAGGGGCTGCTCCTTGGCGAGGATCTCATTCCTTGTTAGCCTCAACAACTCAAACAGTTTCTCTGCATATTTGGGAAGTCAAGTCAGCTTTATTTATATAGCACGTTTACATACAGCAGTGCTGAACCAAAGTGCTTCACAGTTGTAAAATAGATCAAATGCAGAAAATAAATAAGATGCACAATGCACACAATACAATGCAATACAATATATGGTAAAGTTAAAAGAGAAGATAAAAGGACTAAAAACAATAAAACAACAAGAGCCAGGGACCTACAATAAAAACGATAAAATAATAAAAGCCAGGGAAGAACTTGTAACATACATACACAACAACATTAGACAAACACGTATAGAAATTAAACTATCAATTACACAAACTATTACTTTATTCCACATTTAGACAGATTGTTTAAAGACAACACTATATTTTATATATCTTCCTAATGCTTCTGCAATGATATTTGTGGGTAGTGGTGGTCTAGTGGATAGTGAGTTGGACTTGTGATCGGAAGGTTGTGAGTTCAAATCCCGCCTGAAAAACCACACCACTACTAGTGTGCCCTTGAGTAAGGCACTTAGCCCTCAGTTACTCCAGGGGGAATGTCCCTGTAATTCGTAATTCTAAGTCGCTTTGGATTAAAATATTTCAATATTAATATTTAATATTTCAACAGAAATGTAGATGGTTAGATGCTTTATTAGCCACACGACCAAAGCCGGTGGAATGTGTTCTCGGTACAGCATATTAATCTCTGCAGCAGACAAATGACCAAAACAAGGAAGTGGCAAGGCAAGTTAATTTATACAGCACATTTCATACAACAGGGGCAATTCAAAGTGCTTTACATGCATTATTTAAAAATACAGCAAGAGGAGCATAAGTGCACAATAAACAATATCGGACAAAAATAAATAAATAAACAACAGACAATCGTGGTATACATGTCGGTCATGACAGTGAGGGGGGGGCTAGAGGGAGGCGTTCGGAGTCCTGATGGCTGTGGGGAAAAGGCTGTTGGTGAAGCGTTTAGTCTTTGTGGACGAACATTTTTCGATTTTTCGTTAAAATTAATTTTAATATATATATATACACATTAACTTAAATTTCAGTAACACCCAACAAAAGTGGTCTTCAGTCTATAGTCATGGTCCTGATTCACAGAGATTCTGAGAAAGTTCTTAGAAGTACTTCTATATTGCGCTAAAAAGTATTACCCAAGGAGGATTTGAAAAAATAAATTTGACCAACATTGGATTGTTTTTCTCAGAACGTTGCCAGGTAGGACTTATTCTTACTACAGTAGGAAGCGTTGTGAATACAGCCCCTGGTTGACACCTGGACCCCACACCAGGTGACTACAGCCCCTGGTTCCCACCTGGACCCCACACCAGGTGAAAGCACAGATGAGAGAGCACTGCCTCTTGATGACTTGTTGAAGAGAGATCCCCCCCCCGTACCTCAGGAAAACCCTGGGTAGAGGGGCTCAGTGACTGTGGTTGTGAGTGTGAACAGGAGGGTCAGTGTGTCAGAGGAGACGCTGTAGAAGGACCAGTCCAGGTACACTCCTACTCTGCTGGAGGAGGGTGCAGGTAGAAGGATTGTAAATGTCATTGTTCCTGATGATGTAATAATCACCGTGAGGGTCCAGTCCATTTACCATTCTTAACGGGCTGAGTATCATTTCAGCCCTCCCTCTTGGCCACAATTCTTCTGGACTGTCTGAGAACCATATCGTCACTAACCCGGCTCAGAGCGAGTGACGGAAAGGGAGACAAGTCAAGGGTAAAGGTAATGGAATTTAAGACCGAAAATAATCATACTGTATATAACAGCCGTCACCAACTGGCGGACTCCGGTCCGGGCCCGGACCCAAACACCTTCCTATCTGGACCCAGACCTATAACCCATGAATTATTGAGAATTATTACATTTTGACGGAGCGTTTCTATCTTAATCTGTGCAGCTTTTCTAGCCTTTACGGTACTGTTTTAGCGGCCCAAAATCATCTCACGTGATGCTACTCATCCAATGGAATCTGTGTATTCTGATAAGCAGTCAGTGAGATGAGAGATGGAGAGACAAAGCAGTATTAACACAGGACTGTTTAATGTAATAAGGCAGAAACAGCAGTGTGCTGTTCTCTCCGAACTTAGGGAAGTCCATTCTGATGGGTGGTTTGACGTATACTGTGGAGGTGGTAGTGTCAAGTTATCTGTGGTTTCTGTGCTTCCCCTAACTTGAAAGGGCTTTGACCGTTTGACCAGAGTTTCACTGGGACTCCACTCTTTCTGCATCCAATGACCAGACAGTAATTATCTTTCTCCTTTTATTTTTGGACTTAATTTTGTCTCTTTTTCATCAGATTTATAAGTTTAGCAGTAGTAGTAGCAGGTGAAAAACCTTTGAAAAGGTATAAACACAAAATAGGCGGCTAAGAAACAATATGAAGGCATTTACAATGCAATGAAACATTTTTACAAGTAATGAAATAGTTTTCCCAAAATTATGTACCGCCCTTTTAACTTTACCATAAACTGAACTTGATATCAAACACCCAACAGCAACCAATTTGCTATCAAACAAATCCAAGATATCAAACAAACAACAACACACAGCCAAGTCATCTCACCGTCAGCCACTCTGGTCTCTGTAAACAGTTGGTTTGAGCACAGCACTGCAATAGTACATGTTCCTATCACAGTGTGTTTGTTGAACTGTGAGACTGCCCTTTATAGGGAGTGGTGATTGTTCAGGTGAGCTGCTGGGTGATTAGTGAATTGACTTTTGTGCAGGCCATGACTGTCATCTCATGTCTCTCCTCTGGGGGGAAATGGGGGCCAAAACCCATGTTGGGATGGCTGAGTTTCTCTAGGGAGGGGAAATTGGGCTCTCCTTCCCTGTCTGTGAAGGAATGGCACTGTACTTGGTTTCTTGTTGAGTTTGCCAAGACAGGTAGAGACCGCTGATGTCGTTGCTGGAGAGACAAAGACAGCTGATGACCCTGGGAGAGAGCCAGAGACGGCTGATGGTGATGGTTGGGACAGGCTGAGCCGGAATGATGCATGAGCTGGGGTGGAATGGGCTGGCACTTTGGCTGCCCAGGGCTTCAGTTTAGTGAGCTCCTTGGTCCCTGCGTAGGAAACAGTTATAGACTGCTTTTTCGAGTTGCACACGTGATGCCGTGTGGAGGGCGTCAAACTCTCAATTTCTCGTCCAAATAGTAGGATTAGCAACACGGCCCGTTTGGACTCGTTGGTTTGTTTGTTTGTTGTTTTTGTGTGGCGTGCGGTCAAGGGACACGTCCGTAGTCATCAAGGTGAGTGAGAGAGAGGGAGGGAGGGAGGGAGAGAGGGAGCAGAGAAGGATGAAAGGAAGGAGGGAGAGAGGGAGGGAGCAGAGAAGGATGGAAGGAGAGAGGGAGGGAGCAGAGAAGGATGGGAAGGAGGGAGGGAGGGAGAGAGAAGGATGGGAGAGAGGGAGGGAGAAGGATGTAGGGAGGGAGGGGTGGGCTACTGGTTTGAGTGTTTAAATAGCCCACCACTAATCCACATGAAGACTAGGGAGTGGAGAGGAAGATTAGTTTGGGATGGGCAGACTAGGTAGAGGGGAACTTCCACATGTAATCGAATTTATGTGCTAGACCAGTGGCGGACTCGGGCTGTTTGAAGGGCAGGGGGGGGGGGGGCGAAAAGAAAAAAAGGGCACCTACTGCACAACATGGGACCCCATCAGTGCACATGGTCAAGTTTAGACCATTGGAAGGGCAGCCAATAGGGCACATCCTCTAATTTTGCCACTCAAAAGGGCACTTTAGTGTGACGTTTTTCAACTATGGGGGGGGCACATGGTCAAGTTTAGACCATTGGAGGGGCACCAATAGGGCACGTCCTCTAATTTTCGCCACTCAAAAGGGCACTTAAGAGACGTTTTTCAACCGTGGGGGCACCAGGAGGGGCGGTCGCCCCCCCCCTCGAGTCCGCCAGTGCGCTAGATAGTGGTGACACTGTCTGTTACATTTACATTTACATTTTTGGCATTTAGCAGACGCCTTATTCCAAAGCGACTTACAATCAATACATTTGAATGCTAAGCATGTGAATCATCAGTCCACCATTCGTGGCAGGAAGAGTAATCTAGCTCAGGCCCGGGGCCATTGATAGAAGGAGAAACCCTCTTCTACCTTCTTCTAAAACTTTTAATACTGGAGGAACAGAAGAGAAGCAGTACAAAGGGGGCGATAGAAGTTCTTAGGGACGCAGTAGAGGGGAAAGCGGACGTCTTTAGGAGACGTAGTGCTGGGGGGTAGTAGATGTCTCAGGAGGAGCAGTTAAGGTGTAACCTGAAGAGAGGGAGGTCTTCAGTCTCCGACAGAAGATGGGGAGTGACTCCAGTTCTGACAGCCGTGGGAAGCTCGTTCCACCAGCGGGGAGCCAGTGTAGTAAATAGACGTGACCGGGCAGCGTGACTGCCGCGTTGGCGTAGAGGTGGTGGGGCCAGTCAGCCAGCAGAGGTGGAGGAGCGGAGTGAACGGGCTGAAGCAATGGGGGGTGACCATTGCTTGCAGGTAGGCAGGGTCTGTCCCTTTAGCTGCCCTGTAGGTGAGCACCATCATTAGACGGCGGCGTTAGTAGATCATTAGACGGCGGCTCTACCTCCTGAGACACAGCCTCTACCTCCTGAGACACAGCCTCTACCTCCACCAGGCTCTACCTCCTGAGACACAGCCTCTACCTCCACCAGGCTCTACCTCCTGAGACACAGCCTCTACCTCCTGAGACACAGCCTCTACCTCCTGAGACACAGCCTCTACCTCCTGAGACACAGCCTATACCTCCTGAGACACAGCCTCTACCTCCTGAGACACAGCCTCTACCTCCTGAGCCACAGCCTCTACCTCCTGAAACACAGCCTCTACCTCCTGAGCCACAGCCTCTACCTCCTGAGACACAGCCTCTACCTCCACCAGCCTCTACCTACTGAGCCACAGCCTCTACCTCCACCAGGCTCTACCTCCTGAGACACAGCCTCTACCTCCTGAGACACAGCCTCTACCTCCAGAGACACAGCCTCTACCTCCTGAGACACAGCCTCTACCTCCACCAGCCTCTACCTCCTGAGCCACAGCCTCTACCTCCTGAGACACAGCCTCTACCTCCTGAGACACAGCCTCTACCTCCTGAGACACAGCCTCTACCTCCTGAGACACAGCCTCTACCTCCTGAGACACAGCCTCTACCTCCTGAGACACAGCCTCTACCTCCTGAGACACAGCCTCTACCTCCTGAGACACGGCCTCTACCTCCTGAGACACGGCCTCTACCTCCTGAGACACAGCCTTTACCTCCTGAGACACAGCCTCTACCTCCTGAGACAAAGCCTCTACCTCCTGAGCCACAGCCTCTACCTCCTGAGACACAGCCTCTACCTCCTGAGACACAGCCTCTACCTCCTGAGACACAGCCTCTACCTCCACCAGCCTCTACCTCCTTAGACACAGCCTCTACCTCCTGAGACACAGCCTCTACCTCCTGAGACACAGCCTCTACCTCCTGAGACACAGCCTCTACCTCCTGAGACACAGCCTCTACCTCCTGAGACACAGCCTCTACCTCCTGAGACACAGCCTCTATCTCCTGAGACACAGCCTCTACCTCCTGAGACACAGCCTCTACCTCCTGAGACACAGCCTCTACCTCCACCAGCCTCTACCTCCTGAGACACAGCCTCTACCTCCTGAGACACAGCCTCTACCTCCTGAGACACAGCCTCTACCTCCTGAGACACAGCCTCTACCTCCACCAGCCTCTACCTCCTTAGACACAGCCTCTACCTCCTGAGACACAGCCTCTACCTCCTGAGACACAGCCTCTACCTCCAGAGACACAGCCTCTACCTCCTGAGCCACAGCCTCTACCTCCACCAGCCTCTACCTCCTGAGACACAGCCTCTACCTCCTGAGACACAGCCTCTACCTCCTGAGACACAGCCTCTACCTCCTGAGACACAGCCTCTACCTCCTGAGCCACAGCCTCTACCTCCTGAGCCACAGCCTCTACCTCCTGAGCCACAGCCTCTACCTCCACTAGCCTCTACCTCCTGAGACACAGCCTCTACCACCTGAGCCACAGCCGCCCCGTTGATCTAAATGGCTATCTTGGCCTGACTCCAGCCTACCAGACTCCAGCCTACCGGCCTCCAGCTAGCTACCATCAGGCCTGGCCCAGGCTACCAGCTACAACCAGGCTAAACCTCCAGCTACAAAAACATTTAAAAATAAAAAAAAGAGTGTGAGGCTCATCAGTGAATAATGGTAAGTGCTCTGTTTCACCCGTGTAATGTATGGACCCATACAATGGTGTAGTGGTAGCGCCCTCTGGTGGCTGTAAGCAGTAAATGTCGGCCTATGTAGTTGAACTCAACCCTGTGTAGCAGATCTTCTTATCAGTGGACTTACAAATGCAGTGTTAAACTACCTAGTAACTAGGTCCTAGTTAGTGGAGAGCACTGGGGATTACTCACCGAATCCATTGCATTGCACATTTTATTTTTTTATGTCGTGTTATGTTATTTGTCATTGTGTCATTGATTTAAACTTTGAAATGTATAAATGTTTCCTACAAATGTATTGAAATGTTATTACCCGGAAATAATCCAAACGGGTTTCACTCCTCATAAATGACTCATTTCCTCATAAATGACTAATTTCCTCATAAATGACTCATTTCCTCATAAATGACCCATTTCCTCATCTGAGACAACTGTGTGATCAAGCTGCTCAACTTCGGCTCATCTGACATATGTTTGTTTGTTTTATTCTTGTTTGTTTTCCTACAGTTGCCGTATATCAGCACTTCTTTGTTGGTGGTAAGTTATTTCTCCCTTTTCTTGTTTGGGGACAGGCTTGTTGTACCAACTTTCTTTTTTGCCGATAGTAGAGTATAGGCCGCGTTCGTAAAATCGCACTGACAGCGCCAGAGCGTCCACGTGACTGCCTCTTGTCCAATCAAATTACTTGATTTTATGATGACGTTGAACCCAGTGTGCGCTCCGGCGAATTTACGAACGCGGCCTCTGTCGGCAAGTTTATTTGTACAGCACATTTCATACAACAGGGGCAATTCAAAGAGCTTTACATACATTATTCATATTATTATTTCATACAACAGGGGCAATTCAAAGTGCTTTACATACATTATTGAAAATACAGCAAGAGGAGCATAGTAAGAAAATAAAAATGACAATGAATAAAAGCTAATTAGAAAAGAAGTAAATAGATAAAACATCCAGTAAGAAGACAATAGTTAATGGATAAAAGACATTGATAGAAGTGTTTAACTGCTGCAAATCATGAAGGCTTTTAGGTTAGATTGAAATATGTTTAGGGTTTGGGCCTGTTTGATTTCTTCAGGGAGGCTAAACTATACCTCTCCATGTTTACAGAGGGAGGGGCAAGGCTGTCTTTGGTTTCCCAACACTATATATTTATGACAATGTAGGCCTGTTATCTCTACTCTCTAGGTCCTGCCAGCTTTCGTCCTACCGCGCAAGGTTGGTGATGACAAAGGCAGTCGGTCAGTGAAGAAGTCTGACCTCAGAACTGTTCCTGATGGACACAGCCTCTACCCCCTGAGCCACAGCCTCTACCCCCTGAGACACAGCCTCTACCTCCACCAGCCTCTACCTCCTGAGACACAACCTCTACCTCCACCAGCCTCTACCTCCTGAGACACAGCCTCTACCTCCACCAGCCTCTACCTCCACCAGCCTCTACCTCCACCAGCCTCTACCTCGGTCAGTGAAGAAGTCTGACCTCAGAACTGTTCCTGATGGACACTTCCTGACAGAAACAAACAATGGCCACAGGTGGTCACCCAGGTAAAGTCTCTCCAGGTCAAAACTAAATCACTCCTGAAAGCGTCATAATCCTGACTAACGTTTACGTTGGTATTAGAGGGATGTTTAAAGGCGGCAATCTCTAATTGCTACGTACATTTTTGGACTTTTTGATTTAAGTGTTTTAAAGCTTAATGTTTGTTTTGATGACAAACCAGGCGAGGTTTGCAACCTTTATTACAATGATGCCGATGTAATGACTAGTTAATACAACACCGGGTAGTGCCCCGCGGTGGCGTAGCGGTCTAAGCACTAGCCACTAGTGCAAGCTGCCCACCGGGGACTGGGATCGAATCCCGGTCTCGCCAGACCCGGATATGGCCGAGGCACACAGGGAGCGGCATATTGAGCGGCCGCTCCAGAGGGCGGTATAGGACTATTTCCGGACAAGGATCCGTCGCGCAACAGCGCCCCCGGGGTGCCGGAATAACGGTGTTGGGCTCGAGGAGCCAGACAGCTAGTCTGCCTGGCTATCTCCTCTGAGGCTGCCGGCCACGGGGTCGTGCGGCGGATCCTACGCAATAGGCAGGGGATAATTGGATACTAGGTTGGGTGCAATTGGATACTAAATTGGGTGAAAAAGGGATAAAATCAGAAAAACAAATTTAAAAAATAAATAAAAATACAACAACGGGTAGTGGTGGTCTAGTGGTAGTGAGTTGGACTTGTGATCAGAAGGTTGTGAGTTCAAATCCCGCCTGAAACCACACCACTACTAGTGTGCCCGTAATTGTAAATCGCTTTCGATTAAAAGCGTCTGCTAAATGGCAAAATTAAATTAATTATTATAAAATTAAAAGTAAGTCGCTTTGGATAGAGGCGTCTGCTAAATGTCTGAATTCACATATGTAATGTATATGTAATTGTCCTCATGACTAATGCATGACCGCAATGCATACTGGGAACTGGAGTACTAAGTATTATTAACACAATGCATACTGGGAACTGGAGTACTAAGTATTATTAACACAATGCATACTGGGAACTGGAGTACTAAGTATTATTAACACACAACACCACAATACAGCCTCATCCCTGTCTACAGACCAGACACTGCATGCTCCCCACACATAACTAACAAAAAATTATTCGACCAGTTATGCTTTTGTTTATATCATTTTCCTCCTCTTTTCAATGCCTTACATTTATATCTTTACAATTTACCCAGAAATTATTGGATATGGATTGATTGGACAGTGTCACTTAAACGCACATTAAAATGGTCCCTCTTCCAGAGCTGAGGATTGTCCTGCATGGGTGCAAAGGATCTGGGAGCGGTTCAGCAGGAAACACCATCCTGGGCAGAGAGGAGTTTACCGTGGGCAGAGATGCTGCTCGGTGTGTGAAGAGACAAGGAGAAGTAGCAGGGAGGCAGGTCACTGTGGTCGACACTCCAGGCTGTTGGAAGAACGAGAAGACGCCTCAGTGGGTTAAAGAAGAGATAGTACGCAGTGTATCTCTGTGTCCACCAGGACCCCACACTCTCCTACTGGTCGTAGATCTGGATGACTCATTCAGTGAGAAACACAGAAGATTAGTAGAGGGTCACTTGGAGCTCCTTGGTGAGAGAGTCTGGAGTATCACTATGGTGCTGTTCACCTGGGGAGACTGTCTGGGAGACATAAGCATTGAGAAATACATTGAGAGTGAAGGGAAGGCCCTCCAATGGCTTGTTGAGAAATGTGGGAACAGGTATCATGTCCTCAACAATGAGAACAGGGGTGATGGCACTCAGGTCACAGAGCTGCTGGAGAAGATAGAAGAGATGGTAGCAGGAAACAAAGGAGAAGAGAGAGAGAGAGAGAGAAGGAAGGCAGAGGAAACGGGGTACTACGGGGATTTCAGTCAGTTTTTTTCACTACGTACTGCCAAGAGAACCAGTTGGCAGACCCAGAACCCGTCCAGTACACACCCAACCCCACCAACACGCCCTGACACAGAGCCTGAGTCTGCTGAACAAAGCTCGACAGCGACACCAGAGGAACACGTGAGTACACTACCAGCTGCTCATGCTACCACACTGGGTTTACTGTTTATGTTGATATACTGTGTACATAGATCATTGATAGAAATAGTCACAAACCTGTAGTTTGGTTCAGTTTCCTAATTGTGGGTCAGATCTGGTCACGTTGTGGCACACCATTTAGCAGCCGCTTTTATTCAATGCGACTTACAATCAGAAGAGATTACAGGGACAGTCTCCCTGGAGTAACATAGGTTTGAGTGCCTTACTCAAGGGCGTACTAGTAGTGGTGTTGATGTGGGATTTGAACTCATGACCTTCTGACCACAAGGCCAACTTACTATCCACTAGGCCACCATTACTACTTCTGATGCCATTATAGCAGATTACTATGTAGGCTATCTGACGAACCTTGAAACCTATGAATTGCAGATTTTTAATTGTTTGTTTCTCTGCATTCCAGACCACAACTATTGTGACACCTGAAACTTCCACTGAATGCGCTGACTTTTTATACAGGTGACCATTTATTGCTGATAACATGTATTGTTAGTTTTACAGTTCTTTCACCTTATTGTTACCATTGTAAATGTGATTGTCGTCCTGTGGCCCCCAGGCTCCAGTGCTCCCATGCAGGTCTGTTCCAGTGCAGTTTGACAGGTCTGGTATTTCTGATGGAGGGGGAGGGGGAGGTGCTCTACAGCACAGTCCAATGGGATGAGGGTCTCCTGCACTCCACAGGCCGGTCTCCTGCAGGACCCCTGTTCAGCATCGACTGCCCTCAGGGGCGTGTCCGTCAGCTACACCTCCCACACTGTGAGGTTCTCTCTGGTAAGTTACACATCACTCATAGGGCTTTCACACCGCCAAGGAACCGTTCCGGTTCGCCTTCTCGAACGTAGTCTGGAACCGGCCGGCGCGTTCAGACCGATTGGTTCGGAGCCTGAAAAGTTGGTTCTCAGCGGGAACCAAAAACTAGAAACGTGACGTCGTCAGTGGGTGTGTCATATTCTAGGCTGTGAAGACTAGCAAGAAGGAAGGAGACAAAATGTAATGTAATCTAAATCTAATCATTAGTGATTTCAAAAAATATCAAAGGTTTCTATTCCAGTAACGGAGCTTGCTGCTTAGTAAGAGAATGTGTTTCGAAAGTGTTTCCATTGAAAATAGTGCTTATTTCAGATACTGTAGTGGAAGATATTATCCTGACTTCCAGTGAAGTGTCTTGTTGTGCCATTTTAGTTCATCCCGCCCCTACGTCACCCAGCGTTGATGACGCTGATGGTTCTGGTTACACTGGCATGAACGCAGGCTGGTTCACCAGACAGCACCAAGGTTCTGAGGTTCCGGAATGGGAACGGGAATGGTTCCTTGGCGGTGTGAAAGCCCTATCAGTCACATCTGACATCAGCATGATCATGCCATTTCCTTTCTATAAGAGTTTTTAATATTCTGGGAAATTGTTCATTTTGATAAGAATACCACAGACGAGATGGACAGAGAGACAACACAGAGTGGGCGAGTGATATCTTGGTGTTTTGCAGGAGACGGTCCTGGGTCCCTGTCTGTGGCCCATGTTGCTGGTGACAGTGTGGAGGTTGTGCAACCGCTGAGGGTGACTGACACACACGTTGTGGTAAACATCACAGACCTCTCCTTATGGGGCATTTTAAGACGGTTCATACGCGGCTGCTTCAACATCAGGGGGCAGGTGCTGCCGTTTCTCGAATCACGGGGCCGCTGGTCTGTCCTGAACCTGATTATACTGCCGTCCAACGTGCCATTCAATGAGGTACAGTCTAAATCACGTGAAAGGCACGTGTGCTCAGACACGGAGATGATTCTGTTAGCGATGTAATTTTCTGCTGTAGATAACTGGCTCTTATCCTGTCGTAGGTGAAGAAGCAAAACACAGATATGACTTACATACGCGTCTGTCCTGTCTGCACTCTGGCCCGGGGGGGAACGTACAGTCTCCGCTGCGATCTGGAGAAGAAACCAAGGATACAGCCTGAGGTAGACCGTCTGATGTCACATACTGATGATGATGTCACATACTGATGATGGTAGCATTGTTAAACAACTCCATTGTTGTTCTTGTGGATCGGACTCTGTCTGTTCCTATGTCACACGCTTCTGTCTGTTCCTATGTCACATACTTGATCTCCGACACCCCTGGGACAATTTTGACAGATGTGGGTTGTTGGGTTTGAATGATGTGTCTTACTATAGAGATTGTTGAGGCGGAGGCGAATCATCTTGTGAAGGTTTGGCTAAATGAGACTTGTCTACTTACCGTCATTGTATTTTTCTGGAGTTGTGTCAGTGGATCCTAAACCCTTCACTTCAACACAGGGACACAATCTTGACTTGGTGCAGATAATAATAATAATAATAATAATAATAATAATAATAATAATAATTTAAGGATGATAATATTGGGTCCAAGCACAGAGCCTTGAGGCACGCCTTGATTGACTGGGGCTGGGGGGGAACTTGAACCGTTGATGATGACAAACTGTTCCCTGTTTGAGAGGTAAGATTCAGCTGTCTTCTCTCCCTTTGTCTTTCAGCATGTGAAGGTGTACTGGGACTACGGGCCAAACTACCACCCCACCTTCCAGGTGTTCCTGCAAGCGGACACAGAGGGTGTGGAGCTGAGGCTTTTGGAGGGAAAGGTTGATGGGGACCAGGTGTGGGTGGAGTACGTCCCACTAGTACCAGGTAAACCCTCACAGTCAGCCAACACAACTCTACTGTACACACGTTGCCCTCCATAAGTATTGGAAAGAGTTTTCACATTGTAGACTTTACAGAGAGAGCTCAATCTGAGAGTCAATCCTCTGAGATTCATAGAAGAGGGAAATCATTCAACCTCTAATGTTATTATTATTATTATTATTATTATTAAACCCCTAAAGACCAAATCACAGAGAAAGATATTTCTTCAGGTTAGCAGGTTGTGATAAAGCATCACTCTTATAGGACCTCTACTCCAGCTCACACAGCTCAGCAGCACTGTCACCATGGTTACCAAACAACACAAACCCAGGATAGAGGGTCTGAGTGAAGGTGGTCTGGACTCTGTGGAGGAGGGTCATGGTGTCAGAGGAGACGCTGTAGAAGGACAGAGCACCTGCTGCCCTGTGATCCCATCTCCACTTTAACCCCATCGTAATTGTTTGATTTCAAATCCAAACTGCTAGATTATAGAGCATCTTTCCAATACTTATGGAGGGCACTGTAGCTAAACATTCTCTCTTGGTGTCCCCTGACTCCCAGGTGCTGTGTTGGAGGGTGGTGTGGAGGGTGGTGTGGAGGGTGGTGCGGAGGGCGGGCCTCTGGCTGAGAGGCCGAGTGGTTCAGCTAAGGAGCAACTCCGCTCTGTACGAACAGAGTTTGTGAACGGAGTGTCAGGACCGGTTCTGAACAGTCTACTGGATACACTTCTGCAACGGACAGTCGTTAATGACCATGAAGTCCGGTCGGTGAATGTGAAGCCAGACAACGCAGAGAAGGCTCGTGATGTCATTGACATGGTTCTGAAGAAAGGACCTAAAGCATGTTCCATAATGAAAACCCGTCTCATTGAACTGGACCCCCACTTATGTAGAACACTTGGACTCCGCTAACACAGAGTTGGAATACGAGGCTGTTACGTCCACGTGTGTCCTTGTTGTGTTTCCCTCCCTTCTGTTCTCCTCTCTATCATTCTACATTCAGGTGTCCTTCTGCAATTGGCCATTCATTCCAGTCACTCATCATTCCCATCCCATCCTGTCCAATCAGAAGGCTGTCCGTGTGTTTACATTTTCCACTGGATTCCTTGTTCTCAGTCGACTTGTGTGTGTGGTTGTGTTTTTGTTTGCCGTCGGTTCTTGGCTGTCCTGTTTATGAACACAGAGCCCTTGTGTTCATGGACAGTGATGGAGTGCAGACTCGTTATCAATGTTGTGACTATGTTGACAATATACCAAATGTACAATGTGAAAGTTTGGTGTCAGTCTTTGAAAGCTTCCCATTGAGAAGTTTCTCGACTGTCCGTTCAAGATCATTTTTCTTTAATAAATATTATACCTAGATCTAAAGCAAGTTCCTATCTTGAGTCTCATTAATAATCCACAACAACCGTCTTCCACTTTTTCTACTCTTGTTGACACTTGCGGAGGGGAGGGTAGTCTGTAGTCTGACTGTGGGACAGTAGTTAAACCATATTGTACATAAGCATCATTCTGTTGGCAGCTACATGTATTTCCTTTCCAATATGTTAGATATTCTTTGATTCTGTCTAAGCTAGCCAAGTGTCCTGTTGACAGAGACAGAGGAGGAGATCTGGGAGTCCCTGTTGATGAAATATTATTTGTTTTAACCTCTGAACAGAGAGAGGAGGAGATGAGACCCAGTAAAAGAACAGACCCGCAGCACAACCTTCTTGTCGTCCATCCTGAAACACGACGCAGAGGTTAGCGGGTCCATACTGAAACACAACGCAGAGGTTAGCGGGATGGACTGAAGCTAATCCACTCCCGTTACACAAGCAGCGGGGAAAGTATCGCCTGGCCTGACGAATCCAGCAGCTATGTCACCACATGCTTCCTCCATTGCTTGTAAGAGGGGCATACGCTCATGGGGCCTGCGTTCATATACCTTCCAACGGCAAGCTGAAAAAAACTCCTCAATAGGGTTGAGAAATGGAGATGCCATGAAAGCTAACGTGTCATGTGTTGATGTCAAGTGATTGGTGGGGGGGCTTATGACATTACTTGTGATATTGTCAATAAAGAAATTGTGAATGCCAACAAATAAATAATGAGGGTAGACATTCTCACCCCGTCTTCCTATTCTCCAGTGTCTTGTCGCTACGTCGCTGGGAGGCTAGTTAAGCACCGGTTCCTTCCGTTGCCCATCGTGTTTCATTCCCACGCCGCACTGACAACCAGCCGGAGAATTTACAACTGACATATTTACCACCAATCAATGTCCTCTGACAGGCAGTATAAGTCAAGATTGCATTCTCTTTTAGCTACAGGCAACCAACCCAGAAACATTGCACTTATTATCTTCTGAATAGTATCAGCTAGGGTCATTTGGGGCTTGGAGGAAGGAATCGTGTTTAAATTCATTGGGGGGAGGAATCCCCCAGAATCCTCTGGGGCAAGGTCAGATGCTACCAGTGTGCTCGCTAGCCTCAGGTGAGAGATACGGAACATTCTATCCACAGGACGCCGTCTCTACTGCAATGGGCAGGAGGGTGGAATTAAATAAATCAGGACAGAAGATGAAGGCAATCTTATCAATCTTAGTGAAGCTTTGATTATTATGTATCCTTCACATGTGTGGTGTGGAGCTCTACTTCTCAATAGAGTGACTTTTCTTTTAGCTTTTCTGTTTAACAAGTGTGGTAATTACTAATTATTAGACACTGCTTCAGTAGACTACTGACCAGCTCAGTGGCCTCGTGGTTAGAGTGTCCGCCCTGAGATTGGGAGGTCGTCAGTTCGATCCCTGGCCGAGTCGTTAACGGATGAAGAAGGAAGGGTAGCTGTCGGATGACGTGGGATCTCATAACCATTCAGATCACGCCTTCGTCAGAGATGTGTGTACATCGCTATCACTCAGGCAGGGAAATGATCGGCAATTAGACACAGCCTCTCATGAATATGGATGTGCTCTGGAGGGATCTGGTTTATTCAAATGAGTCTTTATCTCCATGCTCAGTTGCAGCAGCAGCAGCACCAACTTCCTTTAGGCTGGCTGGCCCTTTCACTTGTCAGAAACTGACTTGTTACCTTTTAACACTGCAACTGACTTCTGTATCTTACCTTTTAACACAACTTCTGGGAGTGCCATAGATGGTAGCCATTGAATATTTATTTTGTAGACGGAATTTGATGGAGTCAGCCATGTGTTATTTAGCTATTTACATGTGGCTGAGGCAAAGGCAGTAAGGGAGACTTGACTTGTCAACATACTTTCGTTTTAGGACGTGTTCAAAAGCAAGGACTGTGTGTTCATCTAATTATGTGTTTTTAGCATGTCGATGTTCTCTCAGCATGTTGTGATGTTATTACAATACAGTTTAGAGCCTTCTCCAAAGCAGCCCCTAGGCTCTGGAATAGTCTCCCCCTCTACACCAGATTCGCCCAGAGCACTGAGGCTTTAACACTAGCCTGTGAGTAAAAAAACTATCTTTACACTCGATCAAATTTCAGGACTCTCCTTTCATGACTTTTCCTAGATATGTGCGTTCTACCACCCAGTATCCTTACATTTTCAAAATCACTTAAGGGTGACAGGATAAGATAGTATAAAGCTGTTTTGCAGTTTTTCTGTGTAGAAAGCAGGCTAAAAAAATAAGCGCCCTCTAGTGTAAATAGCAGATTTACATTCGAAAAAAATGTTTTGGCTCGACTAGCGAGTTTGTGTTGTGGTTCTCAACAACGTTGAAACGTAGTTCCGTGTTTCAAAAGAAAAGTCTGAACATTTTGATTGGTTGCCGATATGCGGACCAAAACACTAGAATGTGTCATATATGTCTTTGCAAAGTGTGTTGAGACACCCGTGTGAAATACACTTTAAATAAAGTTTTGTTTGATTTTGATTTATTTGGCCAGTCAACACTCTTTGGCTCTGGGTCATTGTCCTGCTGTATGATAAGGTTTGGGTCATTGTCCTGCTCGATGATAAGTTGCCGTCTAATAAGTTTGGAGGCATTTGCTTGTACTTGGGCTGAATTTCAACAAGCTCCTCTTTATGTTTATGTTTTATAAGCGGGAACAAACTCAATGTTGCACACATGCATAAATCATCAGATACATTTTTTTCGTGCTTTTTTAGCATTATTACATTATGCTTTTGTCCATATTGGTTTCATCATTCACCTATTCACCATTTCACCTCTTTCAGGCCACCAGAATCAGCTGCAGATCTCTACCCTAACCCGTCTTCCACTGGACATCAGACAGGCATGCTCAGTGAAAGTGTTCAAAACCAAGTTAAAGACCCACCTGTTTTCTGTTGTCTATGTGTCATAGCCTGTGTATTGTTTTAAATTGTTGTTTACCTATTGTAAAGCACTGATGTAAAGTACTATACAAATAAAGTTATTATTATTATTATTATTATTATTATTATTATTATTATTATTATTAATATTACTTGAACCTCATAGTTTGATTTCAGTCTTTTAGAGAAGAGAGCCAAACGTAGAACAATGCTTCCCTGTCCTGTTATACGCAGGGCACTGCGTTTGAAAAGCCTTGAAGAGCACTCTGCTGTCAAACCCAGGTTGAACACAAATGCACACCCACAATGTCAACATTACATCCACTAACACAATCTTCCTTATCGTTTACTTGTCGGATAACAGATTCCACTCCTACTACGCCACCTCAACAGCAGTGATGTAGTGTGTATTATATGATGCCTGCTTGGTCAGGGAGTGTGGCAGAGCCTTCAAACTCCTCTGCTGAAACGGACTACCTCTCCTCACGGAACAGCTCAAAATAGTGAAAAATACCACCGCTCATCTGTAATCAGACTTAGATCAACTCAGAGTTAAGAGCTGAAGAGTATCGAACGGGATGAAAAGAAGCAGCTTCCGCAAAAACACTCAAAAGTGCAAAAGGTCTATGTTTGGTCTTTCATAGACCTTCTTCAGGCATAGCTAACATTCATTCATTTTGCACAGTTTTGAGTGTGCGGACGCTGCTTCTTGTCAACTCGTGGAACAGCTGCAAAGTATCCCAGTGTCATTCCTCTGTGCTGAACCAGCCCCTAATAGCCCACCACAGACCCAGCCAATCACAGCCCACCACAGACCCAGCCAATCACAGCCCACCACAGACCCAGCCAATCACAGCCCACCACAGACCCAGCCAATCACAGCCCACCACAGACCCAGCCAATCACAGCCCACCACAGACCCAGCCAATCACAGCCCACCACAGACCCAGCCAATCACAGCCCACCACAGACCCAGCCAATCACAGCCCACCACAGACCCAGCCAATCACAGCCCACCACAGACCCAGCCAATCACAGCCCACCACAGACCCAGCCAATCACAGCCCACCACAGCCCCAGCCAATCACAGCCCACCACAGACCCAGCCAATCACAGCCCACCACAGACCCAGCCAATCACAGCCCACCACAGCCCCAGCCAATCACAGCCCACCACAGACCCAGCCAATCACAGCCCACCACAGAGCGAGCCACTAAGGGTATTTCATAAGGGGGGATTAGCAACGTTGCTCCTGTAAACAAACACAGGGCTTATCCTGTTGCTACGTACTACGGTTGCTACGGTGATTGATTGTGGCTCTGGTTCGTGTCTGCGATGTGTCAAAGTATACTGATTCTGTGTCTGAACTTTTTTTTTTCTTCTTCTTTTTTTTCTATCTCAGCCCCTCACAAGAATCCTCCCAATATTACTGTTACTGTAAAATCCATCACTTTATTGTCCACTTTATTATTTATACCATTGTTGTCCATATTTTTACTGTTGAATGTGTGGGTGGTGATGAGGCAGTACTGGTGGCTTAATGTGGTGGTGGCGCCCCTAAACATATATTTTTTTGGGGGGGGGCATCAAATCATACTCTCGCCTAGGGCACCTAAATGCCTAGGACCGGACCTGCACACATTCAAATACAAATCTAAATATATACACGTCAGATATACAACACGTAACAGTGATACACCCCCACACTAATCATAACAACAGCATTCCTCTGTGAGCTGGCCCTTAACCAAGTAACCAACTCAAACATCTGAAAGGAACCATGTCCTCTCTTTGTACCTCTCTGACTGAATGTACACTACACCCCTCTGACTAAATGTACACTACACCCCTCTGACTGAATGTACACTACACCGAAGGGTTGGAACCACAGACTATGAACACTGAGATGGGCCTCGCAGCAAAGCGTGACGTTAGAATTATAAGGTTCTATCTCCATTTTTGTCAAAAATGAGTTCTTTACATAATCTGATCCATTAGGTGTTTATTAATGCCTGTGTGGTGTTATTTTTAAAATGTTGAAATGTTTGAGTTAGTAATAAATAAAATACAAAGGTTCCATCTCACAGAACATAATGGAATGTAAAAACTTTGACGCTCAATATCTCTGAACTGCCCGAAACGGAGATAGAACCTTATCATTCTAAACGGAGATAGAACCTTATCATTCTAAACGGAGATAGAACCTTATCATTCTAAGCTCACGGAAGATGGAGGGAACTCAGGGAAGAGGTGCTGGTTTATTTATGTAAACTTTTTTTTTTTTTTTCTTTCCTAACACCAGGGGAGCCACCCCTCCTAAATTTCGTTGTTTGGTACCTGTACTGTAGCAATGACAATAAAGACCATTCATTCATTCATTCATTCATTCATTCATTCAAAGAGACGCGGAAGAGAGACGAGGGCTAGATTCCTGAGACGGTATTAAACATTAAACATTCAATCAACATGATTGAGAATGTACTATTTTCCACACCTCCGTGCCAGTTGTAGTCAATCCGTCCCACGGCAGGCTTTATGTGAAGGCTGTGAATACTCGGATACTCAATAATATACAACAGTTAGTTCCGACCAAGTAATTTGACTGTAGAACTGTTGTATAAAAGCAATATCACACTGGAGGTCCCTAACCCTAACCCTGCGGCCTCGTACCTACGACCGAATCACAGCCGTGCTGATATTCAGTATAACACACTCCCTCTCCTGTGATATTCAGTATAACGCACTCCCTCTCCTGTGATATTCAGTATAACACACTCCCTCTCCTGTGATATCCAGTATAACACACTCCCTCCCCTGTGATATTCAGTATAACACACTCCCTCTCCTGTGATATCCAGTATAACACACTCCCTCTCCTGTGATATTCAGTATAACGCACTCCCTCTCCTGTGATATCCAGTATAACACACTCCCTCTCCTGTGATATCCAGTATAACACACTCCCTCTCCTGTGATATTCAGTATAACACACTCCCTCTCCTGTGATATTCAGTATAACACACTCCCTCTCCTGTGATATTCAGTATAACACACTCCCTCTCGTGTGATATTGCTTAAGTAAGAAATGACTTCACCCATACATTTCTGAATATAGAGGGGGGATCAGTGTGTTCACATTAAGAACGTGTTAAGTGTACACATTAAAGGCAGGGAACCGTCCCTTCTGATAGGATGATTAGTCTTTGAACACCTACCTTAAGAACCCCGCTAGTATTCTGTCACACTCTCTCATAGCCAATGCAGGTGTGAAGAGGGACTTGAGAGGGACACAGACAGAGAGGGAGAAAAGGATATGTGATTGACGCCACAGAACCAATGTTCATGAATTATTCATAAGGATGTAAATCCGCCCCTTTGAAGCCCCACCATTTTATATTAATTGTTATCAACACTTAATGCCTGACTGTCACTGTCACTACAGTGTGTCTACGTTGGGATGTCGGTGGACTGGGAGGCTTGGGGCGTAGAGAGAGACCAGCAGGGGCGTAGAGAGAGACCAGCAGGGACATTATCGACAGGTGGGGGTATTTAACTACAGGTACAAACGTTGAGGAGAGGTTTAGAGTGTGTGTGTGTGTGTGTGTGTGTGTGTGTGTGTGTGTGTGTGTGTGAATTGACTTATGTTTATTTAATTTACTTATGTTCATGTTTACTTAACACATAATGTTTATGCCTCTGATGTTTACAGAAAGAAATAACTTTATCTGACTTTCCACAGCGGGGTTTACGTTGAGCGTGCCAGTGAGTGAGTGCCAGGGCCAATGGCTTTTCCATAATCATTGTGGGGCTTCAGCAGGGCTTAACTCCACGCCTGTTCTGAGGCAGCAATTTGTGACGTTAGAATTATAAGGTTCTATCTCCATTTTTGGCAAAATTTTGTTTTTTTACATAATCTGATCCATTAGGTGTTTATTAATGCCTGTGTGGTGTTATTTTTTACATGTTGACATTTCTGAGTTAGTAATTCATAAAATACAAAGGTTCCATCTCACAAAACATAATGGAATGTGAAAACTTTGACACTCAATATCTCTGAACTGCCCTAAACGGAGATAGAACCTTATCATTCTAAACGGAGATAGAACCTTATCATTCTAAACGGAGATAGAACCTTATCATTCTAAACGGAGATAGAACCTTATCATTCTAAACGGAGATAGAACCTTATCATTCTAAACGGAGATAGAACCTTATCATTCTAAACGGAGATAGAACCTTATCATTCTAAACGGAGATAGAACCTTATCATTCTAAACTGACTCACGAATTGTGGATTTGGGGTGTGAGGGTTTTAGGGATTTTAGGAGTTTATATGGCACTGAGTTTTCTAGCATCACTTTGAAGAGGAAAAAAGCTACACGCACAATGGAGCTAAAGATTACTGTACATTAAGGTCCCCTTTGTAAAGTGTTTACGAATGGTTAACAATAATTAGTTAATAAATCACTTAGAACTAGTTTATTATTCCATTATAAAACATTAACAAACCGTTATAAAGATGTTAAAAATAATTAGCCATTAGACAATTATATCATAATTGTTACACGCCTAATCTGTATATATGGTAATATGTTATGTCTGTCTAAAAATAAAAATGTTCAACCAACAACTGAAAAACTAAATGTCTCCAGAGCCCAGGAGGATCAGACTAAGACTGTCAGACTGAACATGCGGGTTACTATGCTATGGAGGCATTAGGACGGTTTGCTTTAAGCAAATGATAATATGCCTTCTCAATAAAATGCATAATAGATTCGAAGCCAAGTCTAACATAGCTTAAACTTAACATTAGCTTTCTAGCTAACGTTTGACTAGCCTAAGTTAGACACATTCACGTAGGCCTACCTGTCTTTGTGGGACTTGTAGTGACGGATGAAATTCGACGTTGTGGTGGTCGTATCACTCATGTTTGCTCTGCAGACCTTACACACTGCTGTTCTTTTCTTTCTACTATCATCCACAACATATATATATATACGTATATAACATATATAATAGTCTTTGAATCCAAATTAACAGTTCTCGGTGTCGCTCCTCCATCGTTGATAGTTTCGTCCGTTGGTCTCCCGCCTCTACTGGTTTGCTGCGCGCGCACGGCGTCCAGTAGGTTGCTAGGCAACAGGTTACGCATTACGCACCAATCATGTTTCCAAACATAGCTAAACATAACTTCTCAACATCTAGAAAAATGCAAATATTTAATACATTTAAAAAGTCAAGTAATTTCGAGTCATCTCTCTCAAGTCTAAGTCAAGTCTCAAGTCATTAATACCAAGTCAAAGTCAAGTCTCAAGTCATTAATACCAAGTCAAAGTCAAGTCGAGTCTTTTATCAACGTTATTCTTGTGCCCGTTCCTCGCTTCTGTCTTGTCTGGGACTTTAAGCTGTTTGCTTCATAGCAGTCCCACACCACATCCACTCTGTCAACACTTTCCAAGTAAGGTGCAACAACTGAAATACCTACATTCATAGCCTAATAGACAATTCTGGACCTAGAGAACTATAGTAAATACATTATTACATGAAATATATTATGAAAATTGAATATGCATATTCTCAGAAATCTGCGATTTCATTTTAATCATTCTCACAACGTCACTGATTTCACCACTAACTATTCACCAGAACATTTTATGATGTTGTGTATGGTATCATTGTAATCCTTGA
>NC_137687.1:1499335-1549335 GCF_963989245.1 Nansenia antarctica
AACAGAACTGGGTCACATGTCTACTGGCCAATGTCTGGTGGCGACCTGGGTTCATAAAGTCTGGTAAGGGGAGGCCACCTGGTGAGTTCATATCTACAGATGAACCTTAATACGCCATACTGTACATATCATACCATAACTGTATATATACTAGCTTATTGTTATCCATCTCTTGATCTCTTGTATATACCTACTACCTATACCTACCTGTGTGCTTATCGTTTCATAACTGTACATATCCTATTCTTATCGTTTCATAACTGTACATGTCCTATTCTTATCATTTCATAACTGTACATATCCTATTCTTATCATTTCATAACTGTACATATCCTATTCTTATCATTTCATAACTGTACATATCCTATTCTTATCATTTCATAACTGTACATATCCTATTCTTATCATTTCATAACTGTACATATCCTATTCTTGTCATTTCATAACTCTACATATCCTATTCTTATGATTTCATAACTGTACATATCCTATTCTTATCGTTTCATAACTGTACATGTCCTATTCTTATCATTTCATAACTGTACATATCCTATTCTTATCATTTCATAACTGTACATATCATATTCTTATCATTTCATAACTGTACATATCCTATTCTTATCATTTCATAACTGTACATATCCTATTCTTATCATTTCATAACTGTACATATCCTATTCTTGTCTACACTATCATGTCCTTGCTCATCAGTGCCAGAGGACGTCTGACCACTCTGTTCCGGGGGGAGTGCTTCTAATTAAAGCTTCTAATTAATCTAAATAAGACTTAATAACTTAATTTCTCCCGACACCACAGCAGCTGACTCACCCCAGCTCAATGAAAAAGTGTAAAAGTTGTTACTGTACATGTGTGATGGATGAGGGATCTGAATGGAATTTGGACTCGTATCACCCTCGACATTGTGCAACTGTAAGAGCTTCAACGTCGGTTCCAAAGTTGCCTCAAAGCTTTTAAGATCGCGGCTAGATAACACTGTGGTAATGTGGAATTAAATCAATGCCATAGGGTCTGCTCCTTCAAAGCGTCGTAACTTAATGAGATTTAATAGCTTCATTTCTCCCAAACAACCCAGCAGCAGAACTGCGAGAGAGTAACACTTATAAAAATCAATGTTTGCAGGTTAATCTTCTGTGCTTGAACTTTGCTGATCTACAAGAGGTATAAATGGTAAATGGATTGCACTTATATAGCGCCTTATTCCAAAGCACTTTACAACGGCCTCTCCTTCACACATTCACACACCAATGGCGGCAAGCTACCATGCTAGGCGCTGGCCTGCTCATTGGGCGCAATTTGGGGTTCAGAGTCTTGCCCGAGGACACATCGACATATGGCCAGCCGGGGATCAAACCGCCGATTTGCTGAACTTGTGATCATTAGACACCGGCTCTAACTGAGCCACGGCCGCCCCTCAGAGGAGATGTCTCTCTCTCATACATCAAAGGAAATAAGCTACAGTACTAAGCTTTCAAGAACATCACCCCCAGCCCAAATAAATAAAGTCATTACTGTACATGTAAGAGTGATATGAATTGAATTTGGACTCATATCAACCTTGACAATGCTGTGCAGTCATGAGAGCTTCAACATTGGTTGCAAAGTTACCTCAAAGCTGTAAGATTGTGGTTAGATAATAACCTGGCAATGCTGAATTCCGTCAATGCCACAGGGTTTGTTTTTCACACCAGCTCCATCACAGATAGAAGCATCGGTTCCCTCACGGTTACTTACTTTAACCTGCCATCACAGTTAGATTCTAGACGCATTATTATCCCCATGAACTCAAATGCCAGTCTCCCTCTCTCCCTCTCTCCCTCTCTCCCTCTCTCGCTCTCTCCCTCTCTCCCTCTCTCCCTCTCTCTCTCTCTCCCTCTCTCTCTCTCTCTCTCTCCCTCTCTCTCTCCCTCTCTCCCTCTCTCCCCGTCTCCTCCTCCTCTCCTCCTTTCTCCCGCCCCTCCTTTCTTCTCCTCTTCACTCCGTCTATCTTTACCTCTCATTCTCCTCCACCTCTCCCTTCTCTCTCACTCCCTCTCTCCCTCTCTCCCCGTCTCCTCCTCCTCTCCTCCTTTCTCCCGCCCCTCCTTTCTTCTTCTCTTCACTCCGTCTATCTTTACCTCTCATTCTCCTCCACCTCTCCCTTCTCTCTCCCCTCTCTCTCTCTGTCAATCTCTTTCTCACACTATCTCTCTTTCTATTTCTTTCACCCTCTCTCTCTCTCTCCCACTCTTCCCCCCTCCCCCTCCCTCCCCCCCCTCTCTCTCTCTCTCTCCAGTAATCAAGCCAAGCTCATATTGGGATGTTCGACAGAGGCAGACATTTACCTCCCATGGGTTTTGGAGGAAGACCAGACGACACCTTCCTCCTGCAACACAACCACCAGAAGAAGAAGAAGTACAACAACCACAACAACAACAACAACAACAACCCTGAGCTCCTGGGACTCCTGTGAGTAAACCACACACTGCATCTGACAGCCTCTCCTTGTTACATTCCTATCAGTGTCACGGCAGCAACGAGAACTGAGTGTTTAAACTTGAATTTCTATGGATGCAGTTCCAAGTTATGTTCCGTTAGTCAGCAGCATCTCGTCTTGGGTTGGCTTTCTTTATTAATGTCATACTGCGTGTTTGGTATGTTCTTGGTTAAAAACAACAACAACAACAACAACATTATGTTAGGAGGTAATGTGTTGTGTGTTGGTATGGATTTATATGTGTGTGTTCCCGTACGACACTTGAAACTTCTGTGGCAGCTTGCTTGTACAGTAATTACTCCGCGTAATGGAGTGATGTTGCATGACTCATGACTCATGGCTCATGGCTCATGGCTCATGGCTCATGCACCCAAAGTGATACAAGTTTCTGACAGCCTGTATTACACGGTAATATGTGACGATGTGTAGTCAACGTAATGCTGCTGTAGCGTCCTTTCAATAAGACCCTCGTGTGTCTAACACAGTGGTTCTCAACCCTCTCCTCGGGGACCCCCAGCCGCTCCACATGTTTGATCTGTTCCACCACCAGCTCACCTGATTCAACTGATCAAGTACAAACCATATATGTATGTATATATTTATACTTGATCAGTTGAATCAGGTGAGCTGGTGGTGGAACAGATCAAATTATGTGGAGCGGCTGGGGGTCCCCGAGGAGAGGGTTGAGAACCACTGGTCTAACATCACATCAATTATGCGATGAGGAATAACAACACTGTCATGCTTACTACAGTTCTCTGTAACTGGACTGCGGTTTCATTTCTAATGGGATTTCTAATCTGTTTAAACTCATTTAAAGGAAACAAAGCTGAACAAATGGAGTGTTCAGAGGTGAGATGGACGTGTTCTGTACTCTGTGTTAAGCCTGGAATAGCACAGGTCCAGAAATAATACCTCTTCACTCAATAAACAATATACTGTATACATTTCCAGCACTGCCTGGTGACCTGCATTAGTAGACCACTGGCCTCGTGAGTCATCCTGCTATCTTGTAAACGCAACATTCTCAGGAATTAATATTCTCAGGAACAAGTCATGCAGCTTGGTGGTATCGAGTTACCATGATGCCTTCTCTGAACGAAGAAGTCTTTGAACCCCATAAACCAGGGGTGTCACAGACACAGCCCACAGTATATATATACCTGCCTATAGTTTCTTATTATCACCTGTGATGGATTATATTTAAGTATATTGGTTCATTAATTATTAATACTATTTTTAGTTCCAACCTTCACCCATCTTGAGAAATAGGCATTCGTCTGAGTTTGAGAAATCTATAACACTGTAATATGGACGTCTGTGGAAATTAGGCATTGAGTGTAAGATGAGTATAGCTTATTGAGTGTGAGCTGAGTAGAGCTTATTGAGTGTGAGCTGAGTATAGCTTATTGAGTGTGAGCTGAGTAGAGCTTATTGAGTGTGAGCTGAGTAGAGCTTATTGAGTATTGTAATAATATGACGTGCCTGCCCGGTGCATCCAGCAGTGGATATCTGTTTAGTTTTACTAACAAATGTGTTATTATTATTATTAACATTATTATTATTTTTGGCCCTGAGTGGTATTTGGTCCAATGCAAGTCTGTGATCCAAAACACATTTGATGCTTTAGTTCGGCGGTTCCAACCCCAGCTGGCCACGTGTCGAGGTGTCCTTGAGCAAGGCACGGAACCCCTAATTGCTCCAGGCTAGCCTAGTCTATGGCTCTGACCCCTTGCCTAGAGCATAAAATACCAAATTCAAACAATTGACTGACATGTTGATTGCATGGCAATACAAAACGATTACAATTCAACGGTCCTCATCCTTAAAGCAGCAGGATAAAAGCAGCTTTAACACAGCAGATCTCACACATTCTCCTGCCAGCTTCCTGATTGGGTGAATCGACCCTCGCTAAAGAAGAGAGCTCTTCTCCTTTCCCATGTTCCCCCTCTCTCCAGCGCCACTGTCTGAACCCTAATCATGGAATAATGTGTTCCCTCTGTTCCCTCTCTTCCCTCTGTTCCCTCTGTTCGCTAGGGGATGGGGGGACAGCTGCAAGCTGTCAGACAGATGAAGTCCAGACTCGCGGGCTCCCAAACGCTACACCACTAAATGAGACATTTTGTCAACTGTCTGTGACAGTTGTTTACAAGGAAACCCGTGTCTGAACATTTTTTAAATACTTCTTAAAGTTGTCGGTTTTTACACAGGGTGCTATTAATTAATAATGAAGTAAGCGCAACGTGGTGTCACACACAGCTCTGTATGAAGTGTTTCTGTGAGAAATATGAAGTTGAAGTGTGATTGGTTGTCATGGTTTCACAGGACAACAGGCGACTTGCTGAGGAGGTTCTGTTCTCCACACCGCTACCTACCGCCCCATGTCTGCTCACCTCCACATTTGGATACATCACTGATGAACCCTCTTTCGCACCTCAACAAGTATCCCGTATCCCATAATAGATGAGCCTTGAGCTCCCCAGCAAGACAAACTCCCACTGAACCCCTTTCCCACTGCTACCCCTGTCCTGCCTTATCAACAACATGTCTCTCACAGACCGCAACTACGGTGACGTTCCCCAGGCGGACTATAAACATGGCCCGACCAGCCCCGCGGAGGAGGGTGAGATCTACAGGAAGAGACCGGCGATGCTCGGCTCGAAGAAAGGTCACGCGAGTCACGAGCTCACCGTCCAGGAGGGCAGCAAGCGCACGGCGGTGCCCGTGCGGTCGTTGGACCTCCTGAGGAAGGTCACAAAGGTCAAAGCGGTTAGCTTCCTGCTGGCCTTGACGTTGTCCGTCCTCATCACGGCGTCTTACGTCCTGATCTGGGACAGGAAGGGACGTCCGCTGATGATGACGCCGCCGTCGTCTCGTTTCCACCTCAGGTGTGTCGTGAACCAAAGCGCCGCCCCGCTTCACCTCTCCACCACAGAGGATTATCTGAACATGAAGCCCCTTCTGACCTGCGTGGCCTCTAAGCTGGCCAAGCTCCGCCCCAGGGAGACTCCTGCGCTGAAGGACGTGGTCGCTACGGACTCGCATGTGAGTAGGAGGAAGGTGGCTGGACTGGTGTTGCTCACTTGGCTAAGAGCGATAATAATAATAATAATAATAATAATAATAATATTAATAATAATAATGATAATAATAATAATATTCTTTACTTAACTTTTGTAACTTTTATTGAACAAAGAACAGCACAAACACACATGACATAACTTGAACATAACAGCACATCTGAATCAACATATACCAAAGAATATACAGTATATATAAAGTATTGGACGGTCCGTACACATCTAGTTGAATATCAAAACAAGGAAAGGGAAAAACTAATTTAGAAATGAGTAATACGAATAATACCACTAATACTAATACACTGGGGGAAGCTTCTCAGAATTGCAATCTAATAGCATCATCCCAACAGTGGGACAGTATTTGAGAGGTTTCGGAAATTGTATATTCGTGAGCTTAGAATGATATGGTTCTATCTCCGTTTAGAATGATATGGTTCTATCTCCGTTTAGAATGATAAGGTTCTATCTCCGTTTAGAACGATAAGGTTCTATCTCCGTTTAGAATGATAAGGTTCTATCTCCGTTTAGAATGATAAGGTTCTATCTCCGTTTAGGGCAGTTCAGAGATATTGAGCGTCAACGTTTTTACATTCCATTATGTTTTGTGAGATGGAACCTTTGTATTTTATGAATTACTAACTCAAAAATGTCAACATTTAAAAAAAATAACACCACACAGGCATTATTAAACACCCAATGGATCAGATTATGTAAAAAAAAAAACTCACACAAACTTGACAAAAATGTATAATTCTAACGTCACGTAATGTTTTTTTTTGCTCCACAGTTGTTTTCTGTTATTGGCCAGCGCCGGTTTCTGCCCAGCACCAAGAGCCCCTGCTGGTACGAGGAACATTCTGGACCCGCCGAGCTTGATCCATACAGGAACAATCTGTACAAACTTCGTTCCAAGAGCTTCCGCACCGCCTGCGACTACCTGAATAGTAATTTCCAGAAGCATTTGTACCACAGTAACGGGAAACGCTACCGCCTGCGATGTCTTCCCTATTTCTACATCATCGGCCAGCCTAAATGCGGCACGACAGATCTGTTCCGCAGACTCCTGCTCCACCCGGAGGTCAGGTTCACCGCCATGAAGGAGCCACACTGGTGGACGAGGAAGCGCTTTGGTAAGCAGTGTTTCTCCTGCTATTGGGTTGTTAAGTAGTGACGTGTTTCCAGGTCCAAAGTTGGCTGAGGCGCTCTCTTCGAAATGCCTCAATAATAATAATAATTCATTATATTGATATAGCGCTTTTCCGAGGCTCAAAGACGCTGACAAATATGGGGGAAACGGGAAAGTGCTGCTGTGTCCCTTGTTGTATGAATAGATCCGAGTCTAAAAAACGATTGAACTGTCATTCTACCGCTGTAGTACACTGGTACTCTGGTGCTTTAGTACACTGGGACTCTGGTGCTTTAGTACACTGGTACTCTGGTGCTTTAGTACACTGGTACTGTGGTGCTTTAGTACACTGGTACTCTGGTGCTTTAGTACCCTGGTACTCTGGTGCTTTAGTACACTGGTACTCTGGTGCTTTAGTACACTGGTACTCTGGTGCTTTAGTACACTGGTACTCTGGTGCTTTAGTACACTGGTACTCTGGTGCTTTAGTACACTGGTACTCTGGTGCTTTAGTACACTGGTACTCTGGTGCTTTAGTACACTGGTACTCTGGTGCTGTAGTACACTGGTACTCTGGTGCGGGGAATTTCTGGTTTGGACCCGGAAATTGCTAAACGTCACGTTTGACGTCAGACTTAACCGAATTGCACAGGTGCTGAGACCCCTACAGTCAGTACTCAAGTTGTAAAAGAAACATCAGGGTGGATGGTGGATTTTATCATATGGGGACAGTTTTTGCATCCCCACAGCGTCAGTGACTTCAGTGTCAGTGACTTGGTAAAAATGTCATTGCATGTGTGCGTACCCCCTCCTCCCTCGCCCACAGTATTTTACTCAATATGCGCAAAACTAAATGTTGAAATAGCAGTAATACCACGTTCACTGATAACATGACATAAGGGATGGAAAGGGGGGATCGCAGTTTTAGAAGGGGAATGATTTTTACTGTTTGTATTCCCCCCCTCAACTCGAGTGCTGCCTACAGTACCCCCCCCCCCCCCACACACACACACACACACACACACCACCACCACATCTTGCTTCCGTTGTTTGTTTGGTGTTCTGTTGTTTTGTTTTGTTGTTAAAGCCCCCATAACAAGGCAAACAAGTTCTGAACTTACTGTCAGACTTTTTTGATAGCATTTTAGTTGACACACTATACATCTTGTTAGAACATCTTTTACAATTTCTAGTGAAAAGAAAATCTATATTCAGAAGAGAACTACGGTATATCTTTTTTTGTTTGTTTGTTTGTTTTGAATGAATGATTGATGATTTCCAAAGCCACTTACATTGCAGTGAGTCCATACATTTATCAGTATACATGGTCCCGATGGGAATCAAACCCACAACCTAAGCATTGTTAGTGCCACGCTCTAACTCTACCAACGTATCCACGGAGGACCACAACCAGGCCACTGAGGTACATCTAAACATCTAAACCAATACAGACTTGCCTGGTCTCCCCCTGTGGCGCAGGAATGATCCACCTACGGGAGCTGTGTGAGCGCTTCCCTGTGGAGGATTACCTGGACCTCTTTGACCTGGCGGCCCGCCACATCCAGGAGGGCATTCTGGGAAACCAAACCTCCGGAGGCCACAGCAAGCTCCGCCTCATCACAGGTAAACAGCTAGTAGCTAGTAGCTAGTAAACATCTACCCCCCCTGACTGACTTTGAGCTGTATCGCTCTACAGTCAAAGCGTTAGTGACAGCAGCTGGTGGAAAGCGGAAACAAGTCGACAACCAATCAAAATGTTCAGACTTTGAGTTAGTGTAGAGTAGCGGGGATTACTCACCGAATCCATTGTAATTGCAATGTTTTGGCTTGACTAACGAGTGTGTCGTTGATTTTCAACAACGTTGAAATGTATTTACATTTTTCAGATGAAAAGTTTGAACATTTGGTCGGTTGCCGCTTTCACCAGCTGCTGTCACATATTTGACTGGAAACAGGTCAATGCTGTAGTAGAGAGGCATTGCTTAGTACTGTAGAAAGTGGAGGTTCGACCCCCAATATGCCTGAGTCGTGCTGATAAGAACAAAAAATAACTCCAGAATGGTCCACAGCATAATTTTTTATTGTACCTTATCTCTGACAATGTTTTTGAGGAAACTGATAATTCAACCACTGAAAAGAGTCTGAAAATGCAGTATTCAAAAGTGTCTCACTGCGCCTATTAGCACTATTCTGGGTGAGATGGGTGACTGCTCACCTTTTACTACCTTTTTTGGCACATCCAAATTGGAGTCCATAGTCTCTTTTCTATGGCTGCTATAATTGCATTGCATTTTGGTGTGTGTGTGTGTGTGTGTGTGTGCGTGTGAGGGAGAGAGGGTAGCAGAGAGACAGAGAGACAGAGAGAGAGAGAGAGAGAGAGAGAATACAAACAACCAAGATTTGTTAGCTGTTGTGACAGTAAAAGGACGTCCAATAGAATACAACCACCATAAGACTATGAATACGTTTAATCATTTCATTATTCTAGTATATCTTTAATCGTTTGTACATCACATTCTCCACCCGGATCTGCCTATTTCTCTCCTTTTCTGATGCTGAGCGACTCATACATACATGCTTTGATCTGCTCATGTTTGGACTATTGCAATGCCCTGATCCTCGGCCTCCCCTCCCACCTGCTCAACAAACTACAACACGTACACGACTCTGCCGCCCATCTCCTCCTCACATCCACCCCCACCCGGCGTCTCATCACCCCTGTACTCCTCCACTGGCTCCCTGGCCATCAAAGGATTAACTTTAAATCTACTCCACCTACTAGAAACTAGTCCGGGCCCACATAGTCACACGCCTCCCGCCCAACCTGGATCCATACCAGTTCGCCTACAGAGCCCACAGGTCCACAGAGGACGCCATCGCGACGACTCTCCACTCCACTCTATCCCACCTGGAGAGGGGAAACAGCTACGCGAGACTGCTTTTTGTGGACTTCAGCTCTGCCTTCAACACCATCCTTCCAGACAGGCTAGTGACCAAACTACTAGACCTGGGACTATCACACTCTATATGTGCATGGATCAAGGACTTCCTGTCTGACCGCCCCCAGAGGGTGCGGGTGGGCTCCCACACCTCCACAGCCCTCAGACTCAGCACTGGGTCCCCCCAGGGCTGCGTGCTAAGCCCCATCCTCTACAACCTCTACACCTACGACTTCACCCCCGTCCACCCCAGCAACTCCATCGTAAAGTTTGCAGACGACACCACCGTGGTGGGCTGCATCTCGGGGGGGGACGAGGCGGCGTACAGGGATGAGGTGGAGCAGCTGGGCAAGCTGTGCAAGGTTAACAACCTGCTGCTGAACCAGTCAAAGACCCAGGAAATCATCGTGGACTTCAGGAGGAAAACATCTGAGGTCCAGCCCCTGCTCGTCGATGGAGGGAGCGTGGAGAGAGTCTCAACCCTCCGATTCCTGGGGGTGCACATACAGGATGACCTGTCCTGGAAGATCAACACAGCAGCCATCATCAAGAAGGCACAACAGCGGCTCTACTTCCTGAGAGTCCTCAGGAAAGACCACATCGGACAGGAGATGCTGGTGACCTTCTACCGCTGCGCAGTGGAGAGCATCCTCACCTACTGCATCTGCATCTGGTTCTCCAGCTGCACAGCCGCAGAGAGGAATGCGCTACAGAGAGTCGTGAGATCGGCCCAGAAGATCACCGGCGCCCCCCTCCCCTCTCTGGAAGAGCTGTACAACACACGCTGCCTCAGGAAGGCCTCCAAGATCTCCAGAGACCCATCCCACCCTGGGTACGAACACTTTGCTCGGCTGCCCTCGAACAGGCGGTTCAGGACCATGTTCGCAAGGACAAACAGACTGAAGCTCAGCTTCTACCCCAGGGCCATTCAGGCCCTGAACACAGCAAATACCTAGGTTCTAGGCCCTGGACAATCTAGACAATTTGATGGCAGCTACTAGATTGAAATCAAGTGCAACACTGAAACACAACTGTGAACATTTCAAACCTGCAAACTGCGACACTTTAAATGAATGTGCAATAACACTATGTGCAATATGAGAACCCTCGGGTACATAAGGTTCAGAGATAGGAAATGTTAGAATAGGTATAGCATAGCATAGAGTACAGCACAGTGTTTTATTTGTATAGTATAGTATAGTGGATAGTGTACATAGCCTTTATTTATGTAAACCAGCTCTTTTCCCTTCTTGTTTTTAGTTTTTTTTCCTAGCACCAGGGGAGCCCCCCCTCCCAAATTTCGTTGTTTGGTACCTGTACTATATCAATGACAATAAAGACCATTCATGTTCTTTGACTCTCCTGCTATATTTAAATGTTCTTAATTTTGACACGTAAATTGCTTTGAGTCCATGAGAAAACGTTATATACAAATGTAATGTATTACTATTAACAGTATTATTGGTTTGGGTCACACACACACACACCTGTTTGATTGACAGGTGAGGCAAGCGCGTCTACCATGTGGGACAATCAAGCCTGGAACTATCTCCATGACAACAGAGTGGATGGGGAACCCCCTTTCCTGGCGCAGGACTTCATCCATGCAGCTCAACCCCAGGCGAAGATCATCGTTATGTTGAGGGACCCAGTGGAGAGGTAGGACTCAAAGCTTTCTCCTCCGTGTGTGGTTGTCAAATGTGACACGTTCTAATGCTCTGGTCCTCGTATCGAGATCTGATGTAATGATCTGACAAAAAAAAAAAGTGTTTTACACATTTCCGCGTTGTTGAAAATCAATGACACATCGCTAGTCAACTAACACAGCTTGTTTTGGGAGCCTGCTAACAATGTAAAGTAGTGTTCTAGTTAACTAGGTAGCAGTGGGGATTACTCACCCAATCCATTGCGTTGTTGCAGTATTTTTGGCTTGACTAGCGAGTTTGTGTTGTGATTCTAGAAACATTTTGATTGCTTGCCGATATGAGGACCGACCAAAGCATAAGAATGTGTCATAATAAGGACAGATGAAGGGAATGAGAGACATCTAATGCTTTGGTCCTCATTATCGGCAAGCAATCAAGGGATAGTTCACTTTTCTACACCAATTTGAATTTGAACTTAGTAAGTCTACTTGCCCCCATCACGTTCATTGGTGTTTTGTTAGCGTTGGCTAAAGTTAGCTAGTAGTGGCTAACAAACAAATATGAACCACGGATGACAGTTTCTCCTGGCCCATAGACCATGTTCAATATGACTATAAGTTGTAAAATAGTTAAAATAGTCAACTATCTCTTTAACTAAGCATGTATTCAGTGCAGTCATGAGTCATTCACAAACACTTACGGTACAATCTATTCAGTGACCTTTCTGTGGTTCGGTGTCTCCTATATAGCAGGATATCCGCGGTGTCTTGAAAAGTATTAAATGTTGATAAATCAATTTTGAGAAAATCAAGACCCTTAATAACTATGAAAAAGTCTTATCACGATTTTATGAGGTCTTGAATTTTGTAGGTATTTTTCTGAATCAGACTCTGTCCAAAGAGTTTGAGTCCTAAAAACTGTTAGTAAAAGTTTGTGAATGTATAAAAAAAAGAAAAAATGAACCGGAAATTGTGTTGTATGATAGTGGTCTAGTCTATTGCAAACTAAAACTGTTAAGTTAAAGGTGTCACTGATGTCAACGGTTACAGCTCCAAGTGGCGGTGAGGTCTGGAAAAATATTGACACAGTCTTTAAAAAGTCTTAGAAAATTGAAATTAACCTCCAGATTCCTGTATATACCCTGAGTAGGTAACGTAGACACGGCTGTTCTAGTGTCAACTGTCACTTAGATCCAACTGTCACTTAGATCCAACTGTCACTTTCAAATTAACCTCAATATTCCTGTATATACCCTGTGTAGGCTGTATTCAGACTACCTGTACTTCAACGTGGCTAACAAGTCAGTTGAGGACTTCCACACCAGGGTGGGAGAGAGCCTGCAGCTGTTTGAGGCGTGTCTGGCAGAGAGCTCCCTGCACACCTGTGTGTACAACTCCAGCCTGGCCTCTGCCATGCCGGTGAGTAACAAACACCATTTACCTGACGCTCTTATCCAAAGCCACTTACATAGCCGTGAGGGCATACATTTGTAGAGTATAGATGGTCCCAGCAGGAATCGAACACACAACCTACAAACTGTCCTCGTGTGTGTCGTTAGGATGTGAACATGAGAGAAGAGACACTCACTTAATCTCAGCAGAGTGAAATCTAAAGATGATCTAGATAGCTAAGCAATGGTCAGAGATGGTGAACCCTATGCCTGTCAAACGGTTTTCCTAAATGTCCCCTCAGTGTGAAATAGGATTTGTTATTCGAATCACTGTCACCTCCTCGAGGGAAGGGGGAAGGTGTTGTGTTGTCTACTTCTACGCTACAGTAGACAGACTGTAGACAGATAACCTGACAACTGAGCTTCCTTTCCTAGAGTTTTTTCAGATTGAGATGCACATCGGTCAAGACGAGACAAAGAAGTAGTCTGTGCAATAGTTTCTCCCAAAGTTATTATTTTTAAGACATTGACATTCTTCAGCTTTTTCTCACAATGTAGCCTAACTTACTCCCCCCCCGCCAAAACACGACTGGGTCTCACTTTGTTATGGTTGAGCTGAGCTAACCTAATCACAGAAGCTCCCACGCTTGCTGCAGCTGTCATTCGCCGCCACAGGGGCAAAGCCAGTCACTCACAGCTGGCAAGAGCAGCACACCATCATTATCTTCCCAGAAAACCACGCTTGCACAGCTACTCAGCATACTGTACTGTGTTCAATGTTGCCACCACACTTTCCATCACCATGACATTAGCATCCTAATTGGAACGTGCTAGCTAGCGCGACATCCAGAGATGCTCTTTTGACCACCGACATACATACAGTAGACTTTTCCTAACAGGACAATAAACTATTTCAAAACAACAGTATTTTTCCTCATACATTGTTCAGGAAAAAGGATAGACTTGAGAAACGCTCAGGAGTTGCATGATAAGGCTCTTGGAAAACAAAGAAAATGAAGGCCAAGATAGCAAGATAACTGTAAGTGATTTAATGAATGTGCTCAAACGAAAAGGTTACGCAGTATTAAACGATTAAATGGTAAATGGACTGTACTTATAGGTAGAGCCTTATTCTACCTCCTGAGCCACAGACGGCCCTCTACATGCATTATAGAAGAGTTCTGTTGATTAAATAAACAAACAAATCATAATATGTTGTCGCTTATTACTGTTAACTAATAAATCGCGCCTGCGGCCTCGTACCTGCGACCCAATCACAGCCGTGCTGATATTCAGTATAACACACTCCCTCTCGTGTGATATTGCTTAACTGATCTGTGTGTCTGCGGTGCAGTAGCACTTCATCAATACCACAACAACAGAGACTGTCAGGTGGGTGCTTGGCTTGGGAAAGTGTCTAGCAGCAACAGGACATGTCTCATTTGTGCTTGTGTTTGGTGATACTAACACATAACTGGCAACCTCAACTGTAGGCCACAAGGAGAGGAGATATGTCCCTGTTGGATTGACAGGTCATGACATGCATAATCTTAATCTTGTTTGGAGGTCGACTGACTAGAGAGCATATTCACCTTGTTTTTGTAATTGCGACAGCAGCTGGTGAAACCGGGAACAAGTCAGCAACCAATCAAAGTGTTCAGATTTGTATTCTGAAAAATGTAAATAAATGTCAACGTTGTTGAAAGTCAACGACACACTCGCTAGTCAAGCCAAAACATCGGAATGCAATGGATTCGGTGAGTAATCCCCACTACTACCTATTTAGTGCAACGTTGACGTTTATCTACATTTTTCAGAATAAAAGTCTGATTGCCAAGTCGGTTTGCCGACTCGTTCCCGGTTTCACCAGCTGCTGTCACAATTTAATGGTGACTAAAATGTTAAATGGACTGACTTATATAGCGCCTTATTCCAAAGCGTTTTACAACGGCCTCTCATTCACCCATTCAAACAACATGCCATGCAGGACGCCGGCTCTACCTCCTGCGCCACAGCCGCCCGCAATTTCTTTGCATGCTGGACAATGTCGACATGGGAAAACGCCCACAGGTCTACTAAGGCTGGGGAGGTTTGAGGACGTGTCCACAGGTCTACTAACGCTGGGGAGGTTTGAGGACGTGTCCACAGGTCTACTAACGCTGGGGAGGTTTGAGAACATGTCCACAGGTCTACTAACGCTGGGGAGGTTTGAGGACGTGTCCACAGGTCTACTAACGCTGGGGAGGTTTGAGGACGTGCCCACAGGTCTACTAAGGCTGGGGAGGTTTGAGGACGTGTCCACATTACCCAGCATGCACCAACAAATCCCTGGTGTTCTCTGCTCTGGAATGCACAAATATATAGAACAAATAAAATAACAGACAGGTTGTAAACAAGGTGCCCTACAGGTCTCATTGTGACAGACATGCCAGTGGTAGAAACTGTAAGGTGATCAACTTCTCCAGTATCGATTTAATTGAGTCGTCACTTTACAAGCGAGTTCGTTTAATCTCAACGAGACGTCCTTGATATCACTTCTTAAGATGATATGATCCAATCAAATATTAGGCACCACTACTGAACTGTTCATTAAGATAATATTTATTCAAGCACATCAGCAAGCAATATCATTTCCATGGAAAAGTGGTCTCATCTAGTTTCACCTCTGCAGGCCCGTCTCAGCTAGCCGTCAACAAGTTAACTGCAAGAGTTCCACCAGACCAGACTCCCCTTTAGCCCTGGTACATAGTCTTTATACCATTCATCAAACATTTTGGGCTGGGTGATGCCCCCCCCTCTATCTGGTAGTTTTCCAAGTGTCAGCACAAATCCGTTGCAGCTGCAGAAGGTCTTCTCGTTAGCGTTGGCCTTCAATTCTTCTGGTATGTGGGTGCGAGAGTGTATGTATGTTATCAGCTTGAGTGTCCTGCTAGCGTCTCGTTCCCATGGTGATATCATACTTTGTGAGCAGAGCTGTGAGTTGAGTTCTTATCAGTAGCTTGTGAAAACATTTGAAGTTGCACAGTAATATGAGTTAGGATTCGATTTACAAGTTAAAGTATAGTATAGAAGAATAGACTTATCATTAATCATTAGTTATGAAAGTATAAAATCAGTACAGAAAAATAGAATATCATAACAGCAGGTATACAATGGTTGTTAGCACATAGGTAAAAATAAGTAATTTATAGGCAGTTTGAATCATAAAACGTTCTTTTAGTCAGGAGCTTGTCTTCTTCTTGTCGCTCAAAAACAGAACCTCTCTTTTGGCTTTGCGTGACCTTCCTATTGTTCTCAACTGACCGCATTCACATATTATTTAAATGAGCACATAGTACATGATTTATCACTTCTAGTGATTTTAATACAAATTCCCAACAAATCCCCCCTTTGGTCATTAAAACAAAATTATGACCATTACAGAGAATTTGTAGCCAGAAAGGTGAGATGGGTCGTAGACCGCAAATGCCTTTATTTACACCATTCCTTCACAAAACTCCATAATTACAACATATCTTCAACTCCTGTATCATGATCCATCTCCTCACCCTCCAACAGTGACTGCTGCTGCTCAGCAATAAGCATTTGTAAGTGCATCTGTGTTCCAGCATCAACCTTGGTTAGGGCCGTAGTAATCAGTCGCTGTGCCAGGCCTCTAATGCAAGGGACAATGCAGCAGCCAAACAGGATCAGCACTGTGGCAGAGATGAGGAGGGCAGAGAGCATAGACATAGCCAGATTTTTCCATTTACCAAAAACAGATTCGAACCACTCTCCAATAACATTGTTAACTCCAGCGTTTGCATACACCTCTGCACGGAGCATACGCAGACCCTTCAGTGCTCTTGTGACGGAGCCATCAGGAGCGGTGTTATTGGGTATGACCGTGCAGCAAGTGTCACCAAACATAGTGCACACACCTCCTGAGGAGGCTAGCAGAAAATCAAGCGCAATCCTGTTTTGATAAGCGGTAAGGGTGGTTGCATCTAACTGTGCCGCGAGCCCTGTAAGAGCATCCTCAGTAAAGTTAATAAATCTCTGTTGGTTATAGTATATGTAATTTATCCAGTCTACATTTTTATTAATAGTGCACCACCAGCACAGGACCGACTCAAACCCGGCGGCAATCTGATCCCGAGCCTTGAAGTCGTTCGGAACGCCGCGTGGCACTCCTATCGCATCAATGTATACCTGAGTGTCATATGACCCTTTAGGAGCGTCGCGTTTGTGTCTAGCAGTAGTGGGAGATGCGAGGGCCATAACAGTACTGCTATCCAGTATCTCCATCTTAACCACCATTACCACGCGTGTACATAATCCCTGCCAATCTAAAGGCAGATATCTATATAGCTGTGAACCCCCACATTTCCAAAACATGTCTGCTACAGGTTGTGTCTGATTCCCTGTCACCTGACCAGTCGGAATACCATAGCCATTAAAAGTACAAGTAGTGCTGTTACCGCTCTGGCACAAAGTCCTACAGAAGCGCGTAGCATTAAGGCGTCCCACATCGCCCCCCTTGCCCGTCCTGTCAAGGCAGTCGTAGGCTTTTTCTAAGTGTAAAGGGTGATGTCCCTCATATATCATGGGGCCTTTAGTGCTAGTCATACCGGGGCAGTTTTTCCTAGAGAGAGAGTGGCTGACAGGTAGGCCCATCAACAAATTGCAGTCGTACATACAGTATATCCCCCCTCTACCAATGTCAATTGAGAACTCGTCACTATCAGCTATTCGTTTTCCCCCTCGTCCCATCCCTACTCTATAACTTGAACAATCATCCGGTTTGTAGGGGGAGGGAAACAGTCTAGTATCTCTGGGTTGTTTCAAGCAGACTACACATGTCTCCTTAGAGATGGTGGACATTGTGTAGTTTACCCAGTTGTACCAAACATTATTTGAGGCTAAGTTATGAAATGCTTCGTCGGAACCCAACCCCCCCCCTGGGACCCCAGTAAACATCCCCATTGAAAGGAGGGTGCATGCTGACAGAATCGCCAGGAATTTGAAAATTTTACACATTGTCTAGGCGTTCTCTGATTTCAGCCAAAGTTCTATGTGGTGGGTCTGCTTTGGTGCAGTGTGACAGGTGATGCCAATCTGCACCTGGTTTACCTTTGACTTTGACTGCGTGTGAGGTGGTCAATACTACCTCCCACGGTCCTGTCCACCGTGGCTCGTTCCACTTCCTTTTGTGGACTCTGATTCTTACCCAGTCGCCTGGGTCTAGAATAGGAGTCTGTTTTTCGCCGGTGTCTGCTTTCTCCGCTGCATTCAGTACCTGTGAAGACAATACTCGATTTAGATTAGTTAGAGCCCTGACATATACATTCATTTCCATGGAGAGGAGGTCCAATCCTGGGCCCACCTCCCTCTGTCTCTGTATCATGCCTGTCGGCACCAACATCGGTCTACCAGTTATGATCTCATGGGGTGTCAAATGAGTCATTGAATTGGTCTTATTTCTCATTGCCATCAACACCATGGGCAATGCCCCCACCCACGACAGTCCTGTCGAGGCACAGGTTTTAGCAAGCTTTCTTTTAATAGATTGGTTAGCCCGTTCAACTAGCCCCTGTGATTGGGGGTGATAGACTGAACCAAATCGATGCTTAATCCCCATTGCTGTCTCAATTGCAGCCATATGGACATTTTTAAAATGTGACCCATTATCAGAGTGTATCATTGTAGGGAAGCCAAACCGTGGTATGAAATCCTGTAAAAGGCACTTTATTACAGACGCAGCATCCTCCCGTTTACACGGATATGCTTCAGGCCACCTTGAAAACCTATCAATCACCACCAACAAGTATCTCTTGCCTTGTACTCTATTGTCTAATCCCATGTCCGTGAAGTCAATACATATCTCTCGAAATGGGCAGGGAGGCACTGGATATGTGCCCATTGGGCATTTAAGTACTGTTTTTGGGTTGTGCTTATTGCACACATCACAGTCTGAGATGAAATTCTTAACCATCTCCAAACCATAAGGGGTCCACCAATCTCTCATTATCAGTGCCCAAGTGTCTCGCACCGACCCATGAGTGGGACCGTGTGCTTCAGCTATCAGCATATTCATTAGGCCTGCAGGGGCCACTAGTCTTCCGTCATGCGCTCTCCACAACCCGTAGCCCTTTTCAGAGGACCCGCCTCGCGTCGCCCCCCTTTTTACCCACACTGATTGTTCTTGGGGGGAGGCGGCCCCCTGTATTTCCTCTATAGTCTGCACAGAGCATTTAGGTTTGTCTAGCTGGATTGAAACCAGCTGGTGTTCTCTGGGGACATATCCCCCTGCTAATTTAGCGGCTGCATCTGCAGCATCATTTCCTTTGGCTTCGTCTGTGTCGGCTTTCGAGTGCCCCTTGCACTTTATAACCGACACCTGGAATGGCATCTGTACTGCTGCCATTAAATTTTTTAGAGCCATCTCATGTTTGACTGGATCACCATTCGAGGTCACCCATCCTCTCCTGACCCATTGGGGGCCGTCCATCATTAATGCCCCATGGGCATATGCTGAGTCAGTGTAAATATTGACACTGCGTCCTTTAGCATGGCGCAGTGCTTCCGTGAGCCCCACTACTTCTGCTTTTTGGGCTGACGCAGGCTGCGGAATTATTCCACTGACTACCGTGTTGTAAGAGCCATTGACCATTCTTTTCACTACTGCAAATGACGCAATATTACCATCCGGGCCTCTATAACAACATCCATCACAATACAGTGTCAGTTCAGCACATGAATTTGCCTGTGCTTCTAAGTCAGGTCGTATCTTGTGTTCTTTTCTTGCTCTCAACTCACAAATGTGTGTTACACTATTTGCGGGGAGTCCTTCTGCCATATTTACCCCTAGTGACGTATATGTGACATGTGGTTGAGTCAGTATTCGTTCTAGCTTTTCTTCTCTCGAGCTGGATAGAGAGAAGGCCTTAGATTCTAAAAATGCCACCACACCATGGTTGGTGTGGACTATTATGGGGTGACACATAGTCATTGATGCTGTCTTTTCTAGGGCCGTACTTATTGCTATCAGGTGTCGTGTACAAGTAGTCTGTCCCATTCCTACACTGTCCAGTCTGCTGCTGTGATAGAGTAACACTGCCCTTCCTTCTGGTCTTTTCTGAAATAGTACTGCATTTATCACTCCTTTATTCTCTCCTACATCTAAGTGAAAAGGTTCTTCATAATTTGGTACTGCCAACTGTTCAGCCTGTGCCAAGGCCTGCTTCATGTTTATGAATGCTTCCTCAGCGGCGATGTTCCAATCCAATGTTGCTTTTAGGTCTCGGTGGCCTGCTGTCGCCACTATGTCTCTTAATGCCGCTCCAGTCTCCACATAATGAGGTATGTATTGTCTGCTGTAGCCTGTCAGCCCTAAAAATCCCAACATGTCTTTCACCGTCACAGGCTTGGGGTAAGTCAACGCTGCTGATCTTTGGGATTCCACCACTTGCTTCGTGTTGGCTGCTATCACTCGTCCGAGGAAGATTACTTTTCTCCGGCAGCCTTGTACCTTTTCTTTCTTGACTTTGTATCCTGCCTCTTCTACTGTTCTCAGCACGGTTTCTGAGGCCATCAGGCAGTCCTGTGCATTTTCACTTGCTATCAAAATGTCGTCCACGTATTGAATTACTGTGGTTCCTTCTGGGAGAGTGATGTCTTGTAGGTCTTCTTTTAGTGCCTTATTGAACAGGCCAGGGCTCTGTTTGTAGCCCTGAGGCAAACGATTGTATGTATATTTGGACCCTTGATAGGAGAACCCAAATATTTCTTGACTGTTTGGGTGCAGAGGCAGGCAAAAGAAAGCATTAGCCAGGTCTATGACTGTGAATCTGACTTGTTTGGGGGTCAGGCAATTCAATGCAACGTACGGGTTTGGGACGGCGATGTCATGGCCTGCCACTGCGTCATTTATTCTTCTGAGATCATGGACCATCCTCCAGGTCCCGTTAGGTTTCTTTACTGGTAGTATTGGTGTGTTCCACGGGGAGCAGCTGGGCCGCAACACCCCCGTTGCAGTCAGTCCTCCAATGGTTTCTGATATCCCTTGGGTGGCCGCTGGGGAGATATTGTATTGTGGCTGCCAGATCACTGCTTGGCCTTCTTTTAGTTTTACTTCGATCTGGTGATGGGGCACCAGACCCACATCATGGTCTCCTTTGGACCAAAGTCTTGGGTTTATTCTGTTCACCATCCCATCCCAGTCCTGGTGATTGTCATTCTCTCGGCCATGGTCTCTTTCGAGATCTTGTCTCTCCCCGACGGTGTTTTCGTCCGTGCAATTCCCTATTCTCCACATCGTCAGGTCCTTGCTTCGCCAGAGGAGGGGGTTTACAGTCGACCTCCATTCCTGGACTTGTGCTCTTTTCATCATGGGTCCCAATTCCTTTGCTACTCCACCGTGAGTGATGGCCAGGGTTATGTGCGGCGCGCTCTCAGCTTGGAGGGCGTACCACTGGTGCTGCTCATCCGTGAGTGTGCATTCCGCTGCTACCCCTTCTGGCCCCACAATGATGTCTGTAGCCCTTAGCACGCTCTTCTTTCCTTCTTTACGGGTTTCCCAGGCTTCTTCATAGGACTCATCTGGTTCTCTGATGTAGTTAAAAGTGCAATGAAGAGGGTCTAGGGGAGGCCCATAGGGCCTTAGCTGTTGTATCCATGTCTTCCATTGATGATAGGTCTTAGTTACTCCCTCAGTGTTTTCCGAGAGTAGTCTAGCCCAGAACACAGCCGTGGTCTGGGCGGTGGCTCCTGGTTCCTCTCTCATCATTAGTATTCTGCATGGGGCTTCCCCGGTGACTTTCCTGCCGCCGGGAAGTGTTACTGTTAATCCGCCTGGTCCACAAGTTACCTCCGCGTTCAATTTACATAGCAGGTCCCTCCCCATTAAGTTTACGGGGCATTGGGGAGCGAACAGGTAGTTGTGTGACAATTTCTGGTGGCCTATTTCTGTTTCTAGGGGGATTGTGTATTTCTGTGTCTGTGCCTGCCCGGAGTAGCCTACTGTCGTCATGGCCAGATTTTTTGACAGAGGAGGAACTCTACCCTTGTGGTTTGTCATGGTGGACGCTGCTGCTCCAGTATCTACCATGAACTGTTTTTTCTCTCCTCCCACCAGTATTTCAATCATTGGTTCTTCGTTCGGGTGGAAGTGGTAGGTTCCTCTTTCGCCTCCTGGGCATCCCTATAGGCTTTGACCATAAGGAGCCCCTCCTTGTGGTTGATTCATCATGGGGGCCATCATGGTTGGTGCCGGTTGGCCTGGCATCGGGCCCCCCCACTGTTGCTGTGTGGGGGGTTGAAACTGCTGGGGCTGCCATTGCTGCTGTTGCGTTGGTCCCCATGACTGCTGTTGGCCCCCTTGGTTAGGGCATTCATACTTCCAGTGTCCTGTTACTCCACATGAGTGGCAGGCACCTCTTTGTCCTCCGCGGCCTCTTCCGCGGCCTCCTTGCCCACGTCCTCTCCCTCCACCTCTCTGTTGGTACTGAGCCGGGGGCTGTGGTGCTGCAGAGGCCTGCGGCACCTCTTCGAGCTGGACCAATATCTTGGCTTCCTTAGCTTCCTTCTTCCTTGCCGTAGCCACAGCGTCAGCTTCGGCTACCTGCAGTTTCAACAACCTCTCACGCTGCACGGCCTGTTTCTCCTCGGCCTCGTCGGTTTGTCTCTCTTCCTGGTTGGTATGATGAGTGAGATTTTGTATCCATAGGCTCTCATCCATAGAGCCCAGGCCTACTACCGAGCTCAGCCTTTCTTGGATTGTTTTGCCTAGGCCTCGGCCCACCTCTGCTCGGAACAACATTTCCGTCGCTTGGCTGTGATCATATCTGGCCCCAGTTCCTTCCTCCCATGCCTCAGCGGCCCTCTTGATGAACTTATGGATGTCTTCGTCCGGCTTCCGCTTTATCCCTGTCATGGCTGCTGTATCCGGGGTGTGGGGCCACAGTGTCCTGAGCGCGGTCCACAGGGCCGTCCTGTGTTGGTTCAGTGGTGTTTCTCCGGGGATATTTCCCATTCCCACCAGGTCTTCCACCTGGTTCCATTTTCCTTTTCCCTCCGTAGAGGCAATGAGGGCCTTCACATCCCCCCAGGCCACCCTATCTGCCATGGTTCGGGCCTCAAACGCTCGTATCCACGGGGCGGCCCCTCTGGGGAGGGAGGGGAGGCTGTTCTGGAGAGCCTCCATGTCCCGATGTCCCCATGGTTGGTAAAGTAATCCTCCTCCTGCTACGGCAACTAAAGGGAACATGCCTGGTCGCTGCTCTTTCTCTGTGGCAGGGGGCATGCCTCTTGTTTTCATATCACACGTCTGAAGGTACTGCTGTGGTTGTTTCTTGACTCGTGTGGATCTTCTGGGGAGTGGGGTCCGTGCTTGTGCCTCGCTTGCCCTCTCCTCTTCTGTGTTTGACTCACCGCTGCAGCTATAGGTTTCCCACTCGCTGCTTTCTTCCTTTTCTCCTTGTGTCACCCCTGCCCTTTTAAACTCGCCCCTGAGTCTCAGCGTGAGTCCTTGTTTCCCCCTGTTCGCCTTCTTCTTTCGGCGTTTCTTTTTCTTCTCTTCCTCCTTCCATTCCTCTTGGCTCCGTTCGGGGTGCCTTCTGCGCAAGTCGTCTTCTTTTATTTGCACATTCAGTTCGTTCAGTCGGTCAGCCAGCTGTTTTTCTATGTCCTCCATCAAGTCACTTCTCCCTGGTGGGCCGTTTCCTCCGTGGGGCGTGCCGATGGTGTATGGCGATGCTCTTGGAAGGCCCATCGATCCTGACGTATTCCAAAGCAGGTCGTCGCATTGTCCTCCAGGGCTGTGATCCTGGGTAGAGTGGAGAGTGTTGTGCGCCTCCTCTGATCGTACTTGCACTGCCACTGTCCCACTCATAATGTCAAAGACTGGTGCCTGTATGGGGGTTGGCCCTGTCAGGTATTCTTTGGTAGGTTTCAGAGGGTTCACATCCCAGGCATATGGGGGAGGGGTTGAGCTCAGTCCCTTTCGTACCTCCAGGGGCCAGGTGCTTTTTAGGGGAAGGGGGTGTTTTTCTGCCTCCGACCCCCACCTTGCTGCTTGTAGCAATGCGGACAGGGGATACAGTTCTCTTGGAGGAACCACAGCGACTGAGGCCGTCTCCATGGGCACGTCGGCTGTCGGAGCCACAGTGTCTGTGCCTTTCTCCCCCGCCTGTGCTTCGACTGTCTGTTTGGCTTGGCGTTGAGAGTGTTCTGCTCCTCTGAGCCATCCGACCACTCGTCTTGTTCTCACCTCCTTTTCCTCCGCCTTCTTTGCCTCTCGTCGTGCTCCAGACCACCTTCCCTTGCCTACGGCAGCACTCTCCTTTTCTTTTGATTTTTCTATGGCCTCTTCAATGATCGCCAGTCTTTGCTCTGGGGTGGGTGGCCCTTCTGGGGGGAACAGACCTGCCTTCTTCCATTTAGCTACTGCTTTTACCATCTTCTTTTCCTCTTGCTCTCTTCCGTCATGGTCTGTCCTTCTATGCATTTCCTTCAGGGCCTGAAGCCACCACTGTGGAGTCTCTTTCATGGTCATATTGTTTCTTAACTATACCCCTTGGGGTGTCTTATTGCTGTGTCTTAATGCTGTGTCTGAGAAAAATAAAAATAAAATAAAGAAAGAAAGGAAAAAATAAAATAAAATAATAATAATAATAATAATGCCTTTGGTAGTATTCAGAGCCTTTCACTTTTGAAAAATGGATTCAATAAAATGTGCCATCAATCTAACACACAACACAGAGTCAGAATGACAGAGCGAAAACTTTTTTTTTTTTTTTTTTTTTTTTGTAAATGTATTAACAATTAAATGCAATAGTTCATGTGTTTATTTGTCTTATTCTTTTGTATTTGTTTTTGTTAGTTTTTTTTTGAATTAATTAAGGTCTTATATTATATTTTATAGGGTCTCTGTGTGTATCTATCCTGTCGGTCCTCTATGTATTCTCTGAATTATGTGTTCTGTATTATCTGCTCATCTAGATAGTCATTCTACTGAAGGTCCACTGTATCGTGTGGCTATGCTGCCACCCTTATCATCAATATTATTATTGCCAACCAATACTAAACAAACTGAACAACTAAACAAAATCACCCTCACCCAATATGTCAATATCAGAACACACCAAAAATACTACTATTATACAACCCGTGAGACATACATCACCGTGCGTCAGAGGCACTCCTAGTGAGCTTTTTTTTTTTTTTTTTTTCTCCTGCTGTCTGCGCTTCAATGGTGGGTTACACCCGCAGCACAACACTTCTTTAAACACCTTGAACGAGGCATAACATATTTTATAAAGTTTGCAAGTGATATTTGAGTGATACCAAGCCAGGGAGCACTCAGCCTAGACCAGTTGCTCCTGGGCGCTTTACTCAACTATCCCTTTTAATAGTAATAATTACAATAATAATAACAATTCCAATTATTATTTACATACAATATTACGTAACACCTTTGCACGAGTTTAGAATTATAAGGTTCTATCTCCGTTTAGGGTAGTTCAGAGACACTGAGCGTCATGGTTTTTACATTCCATTATGTTTTGTGAGATGGAACCGTTGTATTTTATGAATCACCCACTCAAAATGTCAACATTTTAAAAATACCACCACACATTAATAAACCACTTAATGGATCAGATTATGCAAAAAACTCAATTTTGACTAAAATGATGATAGAACCATATAATCCTAACGTCACAATTATTTTAGCGCCCGCTGTGAGGGGAGGCACGCTAATACTAGGACCTTCACCGGACTGCAGTCCTGCCGTGAACGCTACCCTATCCGCAATGTCCTACACTCCTCACTTGGTTTGCAAGGTATTTCAACCTTCGGGGCCTGGGCCTGATTACCCCTGGTTACCCCTGGGGCCTGGGCCTGCATGATTACCCCTGGTTACCCCTGAATATGGACTACTGTCCCTTCCTTAGCTTAGACCTCGGCGGGTCTATCCTGGGGACTGGTTACCCCTCTTTATTTCCAGGACTTAGCTACTGTCCCTTCTTTTAGACCTCGGCGGGTCTTATTACACGTTAATACAAGATGTGCTTAAATATCAGACAGTGGTGTTCAATAATGTATAGAATGTCAATTTAATTAATGATTATCCTTACTTTTGACGGATTCTTCACAGACACAGATCAGAATGGGTTTGACACACGATTCATGGCCCAGCACTTCCACCTAGAATACTATTGTCTACCTAAGCAGATTTCATTAAATGGCTCTGCTCACCTTTTTTGTGTTGGTACCGTGGAAGTGCTTAGTCCGAACCCAGCCTCGCCCACTCCTCCTTGCATCCCGTTGAAGATCACGTCGGGGTCACCAATTTTGTAAGGTGATCAACTTCTCCAGTATCGATTTAATTGAGTCGTCACTTTACAAGCGAGTTCGTTTAATCTCAACGAGACGTCCTTGATATCACTTCTTAAGATGATATGATCCAATCAAATATTAGGCACCACTACTGAACTGTTCATTAAGATAATATTTATTCAAGCACATCAGCAAGCAATATCATTTCCATGGAAAAGTGGTCTCATCTAGTTTCACCTCTGCAGGCCCGTCTCAGCTAGCCGTCAACAAGTTAACTGCAAGAGTTCCACCAGACCAGACTCCCCTTTAGCCCTGGTACATAGTCTTTATACCATTCATCAAACATTTTGGGCTGGGTGATGCCCCCCCCTCTATCTGGTAGTTTTCCAAGTGTCAGCACAAATCCGTTGCAGCTGCAGAAGGTCTTCTCGTTAGCGTTGGCCTTCAATTCTTCTGGTATGTGGGTGCGAGAGTGTATGTATGTTATCAGCTTGAGTGTCCTGCTAGCGTCTCGTTCCCATGGTGATATCATACTTTGTGAGCAGAGCTGTGAGTTGAGTTCTTATCAGTAGCTTGTGAAAACATTTGAAGTTGCACAGTAATATGAGTTAGGATTCGATTTACAAGTTAAAGTATAGTATAGAAGAATAGACTTATCATTAATCATTAGTTATGAAAGTATAAAATCAGTACAGAAAAATAGAATATCATAACAGCAGGTATACAATGGTTGTTAGCACATAGGTAAAAATAAGTAATTTATAGGCAGTTTGAATCATAAAACGTTCTTTTAGTCAGGAGCTTGTCTTCTTCTTGTCGCTCAAAAACAGAACCTCTCTTTTGGCTTTGCGTGACCTTCCTATTGTTCTCAACTGACCGCATTCACATATTATTTAAATGAGCACATAGTACATGATTTATCACTTCTAGTGATTTTAATACAAATTCCCAACAAAACCATAGTAACCAGTAGTAAACCAGAATGTTTGACTGCCACAATAGGAAAGCGACATGCAACAACAAGGCTGGTGGTGCTAGCTGCTGTTGTGCTGCAGGGATGGCTACGTGCTACGTAGCTCAGTCTGGATGGTTGGAATATGATTTTGAATGAATTGTTGTGTTGGTTTGTTTTTTGTTGTTGGTTTGAATTGATGTTTTTTTTCTTCATTTTTGTTGGTTTGAACTGTTGTGATTTTTTTATTTTAGATTTTTTTTAGTTGATGTCTAATCATCGCGAAAGGCGGCAGCTTGCAACGGTTCGAATCATGGCAGGCCACGTGTCGACGTGCTCCTGAGCAAGGCGCTGAACCCCTAATTGCTCCAGGGTCAGCGTCTATGGTCGGCCCTTTGCCTAGCCCTAGAGCATACCAAACCGAATTCCCATAATTCACTGACAAGTTGATTACATGGCAGTTACACGATTATTATAAATGATGTTGTTGTGTTTCAGGGCTGTTTTCTTGTTTGAAATGCCGTGTTGATCTGGCCTGGCCTATACGACCACAGCCTGTAGGCTACATGCTTCCTTCAACGGATTAATTAGAGAAAAATGTTCCATCCATTATTGGGTATTGTCTTTTATTTTATACATGGGACACATTCAACAGCTGTCACAACCAGAAGCAGTGCTGTTGTTTATGGTTGTTTCTCCTGTATCCTAAGCCAGGTACACACATAAGGATTTTCTAAATCTTAACAGATTTTTTATCTGAGACAGACCCCACACATGAAGATAAAAAATCTTGGATTGACCAGCCTTGATCGTATTGTGTGTGGTGTGCGCCGATATTCCCATTTCAGCACCCCACAGACATAAAGATTATCGTTACAATTATGGTTACGACAGGTAGTGACAGTCTCGTTCCCCAAGCCAGAAACCTCGCGTGATCAAACGTGATCTAACGTAGTAACCTGACTGACCTGTACTCGTTGGGGATTCAAGCACTTTCAATGACCCATGTCTATTTTCAAAAACGTTTAAGACCTTGATTTTCTTTCCTCAAATTCACAAACTTTCAAGGATTTCAAGGACCCGTGGAACCCTGAGGGTTCATCCCCAGTCCCATCCCCAGAGTTCATTATGGACAAACATCTTGATTTGCTCTGTTTGACTGAAACTAGTCTTCACCATATATATCGGTTATGGGCAATATTTTATACATTTAATAACAACTGTATTAAGTACATTTAAAAAAAAAAAAAAAGGGGAATAACGCTCACCTAACGACGTAGCCACCGTCTTTTGTGTGGAAGACCTGGGTTCAAAACCCTGGCTGTCTCACTTACCATGACTCACACAGCACACACTGAGACACTCGCTCACTCTCCGCTGTGATGTTGAAGCCTCACTTGGAGAGGTAGTAGTCAGTCTAACATCCAGGTCTCTGTTTCTGTCCTGTCCAGGTCAGACTGCACCTGGGCCTGTATGTGGTCTACCTGCTGGACTGGTTGATGGTGTTCCACAGGGACCAGATCTTAGTCCTGCGACTGGAGGACTACGCTGCTAATCTGAGTTTGTCAATGCACAATGTGTTTGACTTTCTAAGTGTGGGTACGTACCGGAATACAACTGTTGGTCAGGTAATCTACGTTAACACAATAGTCATGTTCAAACCCCCCACGCCTCACATTAAGATAAACTAACGCTTTGGTCCTCATATCGGCAACCAATCAAAATGTTCAGACTTTTCTTTTGAAACACAGAACTACACAAACTCGCTAGTCAAGCCAAAATACTGCAACAACGCAATGGATTGGGTGAGTAATCCCCCCCACTGCTACCTAGTTAACTAGAACACTACTTTACATTGTTAGCAGGCTCACAAAACAAGCTGTGTCAGTTGACTAGAGATGTGTGTCATTGATTTTCAACAACGCGGGAAATGTATTCACCTTTTTCGGAAAGAAAACTCCAAAGATCATTACATCGGATCCCAACATGAGGACCAAAGCATTAGAACTCATTACATTTCATTATACAACAGTTAGTTCCGACCAAGTCATTTGATTGGATTTGATTGGACAAGAGGCATTCCATGAGTGCTGATATACAGTATAACAGCACTGGGTCTTTTAACTATATGTATCACTCCGCCGCACAGATGTTCTACTAAATGACCGTTAATTAGACTACATGTTTGTGTTCAGGTTACTAGGCAACAGTCCATTTGAAGTTCAGTTGCGGAACTATTTTTTGTTTATTTTTATGATTAAATAAACAAACAAATCATAATCTGTTGTCACTTATTACTGTTAAGTTAACTAATAAATGGCGCTGTAGAACTGTTGTATAAAAGCAATATCACACTCGAGGTCGTGCTGTTATACTGAATATCAGCACGGCTGTGATTCGGTCGTAGGTACGAGGCCGCGGGCCTCCGTATAACACACTCCCTCTCGTGTGGTATTGCTTCATTAGCTGACCTTTCTGTCTCCTGCAGGTCCTTTGCCAGAACTGAAGGAGGCGGCGCTGGTCAGGAGACCCATGTCCAACACCAGGAGGGCGGCAGACCGGAGCCTGGGTCCAATGCTGCCCCTCACCAGACATGTCCTCCGGGACTTCCACCAACCCTTCAACCACAAACTAGCCGAGGTCCTGGAGAACAAGGCCTTCCAGTGGACCGACACCTGAGGAACGGACGTCTGAGATATTGGATGAAGTTCCGAGGACCCACAGTTAGGCAGGCTACCACCCCACCCCGCGGTGAGCGATGTCCGATGAGACGGTAACGGTGGACGAAACCGAGGACGCATGATGAGCGCGACGTCGGCTGAAGTCTTGTGAAATGCGTCTGCGGATGGGCTGAAGGGGCTCGGACTTCTAACAGAACTGTTTGTGTGGATGGGCTGAAGGGGCTCGGACTTCTAACAGAACTGTTTGTGTGGATGGGCTGAAGGGGCTTGGACTTCTAACAGAACCGTTTGCGTTCCCTTCTGTGACCCCCTGTGTTCGTTTCGTTGGACTTTTGCGTTTGATAAACGGACGTGTGGTATTTGGGATGGTGAGGTGAGGTCACTCTCCTGTGGAAACGTGATTAAGGCCCTGTCCACACCTATACGTTTTTTTGATAAACGTAGATTTATATATTCGTTTTGGGGGGTTTGTCCAGACGCAAACAAGTTTTTGCCCCATGAAAACTACGATTTTTAAAAACGCTGTATATTTTTGACGTGTGGACGAGATAGACAGAGTTTTTTGTATTCGTCACGTCATCATGAGCGTAGATTTCTATGATTAGCTATAATATCAGCTATAATATAGCTAGTGGGAATAGCTGTTTGCTGTTCCCTCCAACGTCATATCCTGGCACCAGTAACTACTTTGTTTACAACAGGCAACGGTGGTCGAGGCTACACAAGCGAGTTGAATGCATGTGAACAAAGTGCTTCTAGTTCTTTCACTGTTAACTGGACTTTTAACGAGAACATTGAGAGACAGAGGCGTCTGATTGGCCAGCGGGGCTATGAGGTTAAAATTATATCGCCGACTACTGGTGTGGAATGCTCAATGACAGCGTTTATATTGTTTATAAACATGCTGGTGTGGACGGTCATATTTTTATATACGAAAAACGTTTATCAAAAAAACGTATTGGTGTGGACATAGCCTAAATGGAGTCGGTTATGATATCGCGAGGGACTGCAGTTCTCTGTAGTGGGGGGATGTCTTGACTGCAAAGCTGTTTTACCAGTGAGAACACGTCAATTAGAGTCAATTATTGTTGTTGTCAATTAAATGTAAACCGCACTCTTGGTTTTATCTGAGGATAATGTCTGTATGACGAAAAGAACATCATACACTCTAATTTAATTGTAGTGTGGTGTCTCTTAAAGCTAAGCTAAGTGAAGGACTTCAATGTTGAAGAGATGCTTTTTTTTTCCAAATAAACATTTTGGTCGATCGGAGTGAGATGCTAAAACACTACTAGACCACTAGAGGGCAGCAGCCACAGAGGATAAACTGAGATAGACTCACCACCCATCATCATCTGGCATTTCATGTCCAGGCCAATGAAAGCAGATCTTTACATAGACAGTATGGTCTACTGTACTGATGAGACAGGCATTTGTTTGCACTGTTCTTTCACCAAAAATCGGATTATTCAATTTAAAAAAAGTCTACTTTATTGATCATATGCACAGGATACAGGATGTACATTGTACAATGAATTGCTTACTTTGCAAGCTTGCACATATCCAGATGTTAAACATAAGTTAATGTGATGATGTTAATAATAACACAATAGGCAATAATAAAGTGATCAAAAAGTGAGCAATAATAGCAGCGATGGCGGTAGTGAGTCTAAGTGCGTGTGTGTGTGTGTGTGTGTGTGTGTGTGTGTGTGTGTGTGTCACGGCTCTTCGCTGTCCTGGCACCCCGCTGGTGGAATGAGCTTCCAACTGCTGTCAGGACTGCATCACAGGCCTGTGAGTCACTTCCTGTCTTCTCCTGTCGTCTGAAGACCCGTCTCTTCACACTAGTCAAGATGGAAGTAGCCTTGAGAACCGAACACGCTGTTTCCATAGCGTGAGGCGGCTTGACGTACAAGTACACCCCCCTGGACATGACACTGGTATGTCGCAGGGTCTTACCCCCCCAAGCCAACCCTTAATGCTGAGTGCAGTCCATTTGCCAGTCAGGGACTGGTGTGTGTAGCTTCCGGCCAACCTGTCTGCGCACTCTAGCATTAGTGATCCCATACAACCTTTTCATAAAAGCATTTCAAATGTGCTGGAAAAACATTGACTAAAGAAAAGACAAAGACTAAAGATTAGAGAGATAATAGTTCACTGTCACAATGATCAGATCAGGAAGAGTGGCTCAGAGATGATTTGCATTTGTGTTGTTCCTCTCTGTAAACACCAGGGGCCTCATTTATAGAAAGTACTTTGGATCAAATTTGATCTTACCCGTGTCGTACGTAGAAAACCACGTCAACGTAGTGATTTATACAATTTCAACGTGAGTCAATTTGACCGTGAAAACGATCGTAGCTCTACGTCGGGTATTGATCTTGCATACGCACATTACCTACTGGTTATGCAGAGTTATTACAGGCATGTGAGCCGCACTGCCTACTGTAATTCAGTAGTTGATGGGTATACTGTGTTTTTTCCCTCCCAGCCTCATATCGTTCATTTCAGAACGCCATAAAAATAAATCTGCGCTCCCTGTCTAACATTATATATATATCTAACATTACATGTTATAAGGCTGATCTGTGCATGATAGTAGGCTACCGAATGTTGACATATTTCATGTCGCATCTCCCCCCTTTGATGGTATATGAGCTATCGTCAGTCCCAATCACCGCTGGACTGGCCATACAATCTACCTGCCCGCTGGCAGGTAGGCCGCGCTAGTTTTGGGCCGGTCGGGAAAAAAACCCTAACTAGCAAAATAAAAAATAATTCCCAAAATCCAAAATTATTCATAAACATTTTACTATGACACTCTGATTTTTGGAAAGAGCAAGCATTTTGTCTTCTTTTTTTCTCCTTGCAGTGTCCTCTAACACTTATGGAGGGTACTGTATGTGTTGTGAAGGCCCACAGTTTTAGAGCCAGTTTTAGTTTCCCCGAAATCAGCCCTTCTGCCCCAGTTATTTACTTTGTTATTTTCTATACTATTAATATACGTTTCGTGAAGTGTATGTATTATTCTTGTAATGTTTATGCATATGTTTGATGACGTAGTATCCGGGGTGTGTCCGTGACCCGGATGCTACGTTCGGTGGTGTATATATAAGAAACGGAAGTAGTCCGCGAGTCAGAGTGTGTGAGGAGAAGCAGAACGAGAGAGAAGCAGAACGAGAGATAGAAACGAGAAGCCGATCTAAGATGGCGGATTCAGCAGCCCGCACACCGTGCAGCAGCTGAAGACGCCAGGAAAGCGATTACTGAGTGTACCACTGTAGCCCGTTTAGTTGTGTTCCCGTTGGACCGCCTTGCCAGCAGCCGGCTGTTCAACGTTGGACCAAGCGAGACGCCAGCTGGACATCATCGTCGCCTCCACGAGCGGACTGCGACCAAACACTGACTCCAGCGGAGCTTCGACGCGGACAAACGGACTTGGGCCCTTCACCTCGTGGTGGACCACGAAGACGGCCCTTTCCCTCCGCGTTGCTACGTCACCCCCCCCTTTCGTCGGCTAACTGCATCGACGCACATGCCATTCAACCAGGCCTCAACGCGCACCACAGCCCTGGACTATCAGCCTGTTCAGGCCAGAGACTATCAGTGAGTGATTGTGTGTGTGTGGCCGGCCGGGAGGGAATGTATATATGGGGATGTATACAACCGTCATGTAAATAAATGTGTTGTTCATATGTAATACCGTGTGTTAGTTGTTTGTAGTTTCAATGCTAATGCTAATTGCATGCTAATGCTAAGTACAAGGCTAATGCTAATGCTAGTTGTTTGAATGCTAAAGGCTAATGCTAATGCTAGTTCCCATGCTAATGCTAACGACATTAACTGCTAGTCTAACGGTTTGCTGGCGCCCCCTGCCTGTATCCTCCTATACTGCCTATTTAGCTCCATTTGTTAGATAACCAGCCCCTTCCTAAATTATACAGTCCTTTTCAGCTACTCCCTGGTTACAATTGGTCCTTCGAGCCGGATCGGTAGTGTAGTGATAGCATGGCTGAGCGCAGCCAACCAGACCAGACAGTTACCCCCCCTTCTCCGCCCCCTGAGCCAGAGCCACGACCACAGAGAGTCCCGAGGTTGCCTCCGAGGTTACAGGAGTATGAGCTTGAGCTCGAAAGCTCACTGAGTGGTAGCGAGGAGCGCACTCCACGGGATACAGTGGTCGGAGAGGCCGAGGTGTCCGCCGGCGCGCGGGTGGCTAGCACTGAGACAGCCCTCAAAGAGCACCAGCCTGAGGATGAGATGGCAGAACCGCAGGGTTTTGCCGTGGAAACGGAAGAACAGGAAGGAGAGGCCCGGTCCGACAGCGCCTGCGGGCGGAAGAGGGAGGGCCTCAGCCTTAACGATCTGCCTCCCAGTACGGCGCGCTCGAGACCTAGCTCCTGCCGCTCAGTGGCTTCCTACCGGTCCAGGGCTTCCGTGGGCAGTTCTGCCTCTGGGGCGGATAGCCTGCACTCCAGAGGGAGTAGTGCCGCGCTGTCCGAATGTATGCGCCAACAGGCCGAGATGGCGTTAGAGCGGGAGCGCCAACAGGCCGAGGTGACGTTAGAGCGAGAACGCCTCCAGTTCGAGCGTGAACGAGAGAGGGAACGCATCCATTTCGAGCGTGAACGCCTCCAGCGCCAGGAGGCGCTAGAACGTGAACGCTTCCAGATGACCGGAGCGGAACGCGAGGCGGAGAGACAGCGCCAGGAGGCGCTAGAACGTGAACGCTTCCAGATGGAGCGCGACCGCCTCCAGGCGGAGAGACAGCGCCAGGAGGCGCTAGAACGTGAACGCTTCCAGATGACCGGAGCGGAACGCGAGGCGGAGAGACAGCGCCAGGAGGCGTTAGAGAGGGAACGCATCCAGTACGAGCGCGAGCGCCTCCAGATGGAGGGGGCGGAACGCGCGGCGGAGAGGCAGATGGCGAGAGAGCAACTGCACGCAGAGAAGATGGAGGAAATGATGCAGACCATGCGCGACGTGTGCATCAGCAGAACTCCGTCGGCCCGTAGCTCCAGAGCATCATCCGCACGGCCCTCTCGAGTGCCATCTCCTGAACCCCCCGCCGATGGCTCCATGACCCCCGCCATGACTGTCCAACTGCAGGCCCAGCTGACCACCTGGAAGGAAGAGGACCAGGGACCCGACCGCTACGCGGCCCAGAGGGAGCCAGCGTCGCTGCCCGGGAAGGGAGCCATCCCCCAAGAGCGTAGCACACCCCTAGGTCCTCCAGTGCACCAAAATGCATGCAGGCCGGACACCCAGACCGTCACTCCAGCACCGATGATCCACTACAGGATGTTCCCCCAGGTGGAGGGACCCAAGTTCCCCTTCTTCAAGGACGAGGACAGGAGCCAGTATGTGGAGCTACGCATCTGCCTAGACACGCTCTTGGACAACTCCTGCTCAGAGTCCTACAAATATGCGATTCTCCTTCAGCATGTGAGGAACCCCAGAGCCCACAACATGGTACTGGCCCATGCCTCCGCACCGACACCTTACACCAGAGCGCTCGCTGACTTGGATGCCCGCTACGGTCGTCCCTGGAACCACGCCCTTGCTGAACTGCAAGCCCTCGAACAGCAGGCCCCCATCAAGGATGACCGGGCGCTGGATGACTTCGCGCTCCGCGTGCACACCTTGGTTGGAATGCTGAAGACGCAGGGCCCAGCTGGCGCCAGCGAGATCAACAGCACCTCCAACGTAGAGCGGCTGCTCCGCAAGATCCCACGCTTCCGGCAGGAGAGGTTCCGGCGACAGCAGCGCGTTCGTAACCCCGGGAAGTTGGGTCTGAGCATGGCTGCCTTCGCGGAGTTCCTACTGGAGGAAGTGCATGACACCAACGTAGACGCCATGGGTTACGCTGAGCCGAAGAAGGAGAGGGAGAAGGGAGACCGCTGGGACCGGCCGAGCTCGAACAGAGGACGCCCAGTAGGAGTGCTGCACACGGAGGAGGAGCCTCGGAGAGAGAGGAAAGCCCGACCTGAGGGAAAGGATTCCTCTCAACCCCCTCAAAAGGGACGGAGAGGTCCACCGCCATGTCCGTACTGCACCGGCGAGCACTGGTTCAATGAGTGCAGTGACTTCAACAACCTGAGTACCGAGGACAAGCAGAGGTGGCTCGAGGAGAACCAGAGGTGCTGGAACTGTGGGCGCGACCATCTGGCTAAGAACTGCACCTTGAGGAGAAAGTGCAATCGCTGTGAGGAGGTCCACCTCAACATTCTACACGAGGTCTCCCTCGCCAGGTCCACGGAGGGCACCAGAAGCCCTAGGTCCGGTCGCGCACCGGAAGAGGAAACCCCTGTCTACTACCTAGACTCGCCACAGAGCAGCGGCTCCAAGGTTCTACTGAAGGTGGTGAAGGTCCGACTTCACCACAACAACGCTGTGTACGACACGTACGCCGTTCTGGACGACGGGTCGGAACGGACCATCCTTCTCCAGGGGGCAGTGCGCCAGTTGGGGCTCCAAGGGACTGCGGAGAAGCTGACTCTGCGCACGATACGTCGCGACCTTAAAGAGGTCACCGGGGCGAGAATCAACTTCTCTATCTCCCCGGCGGGGCGGCCGTCGGATAGACATCGGCTTCAGAATGTCTTCACCGCCGACCAGCTAGCGCTCTCCCGCTACGACTACCCCCTGGAGAGGTTACGCGCAAGATATCCCCACCTACGGGGAGTAGACCTACACCCGATAGAAGGAGCGGAGCCAACCCTTCTCATCGGCTCGGACAACGCTGACCTGATCGTGTCGCTCCGTCCTCCGCTGAGAGGACCACGAGGCTGCCCGATGGCTGTTAAGACTGCGCTTGGGTGGGCCCTCCAAGGTGCTACCGAGGGGAGAGATAGAGACGGGAGAGCTACGTCATTCCTCCATGTCCGAACCGAAGAAGCAAACCAACCAACCGGACCGCCTGGAGTGGAATCTATTGCTGCCAGTGCACCTGGAACAGTTAGTACCACAAATGGTTCACCACAGGATGACCAACCGAAGAAGAAGTCTCTGTGGACAGAGCATAAGTCTCTGGATGGGAAGCCTTACTACTACAACTCCCAGACTAAGGAGTCCCGGTGGTGGCGCTACCGTGCCATGGCGGCAACCGCTGTTGCCGAGGAACACCTGCAGGTGGCCATGCACCCTCACGTGGCCGAGGTCAGCATTGACGCACCCGTCAACTCCGTCGAGTACACGTCAGCCATGGAAGTCTCAGCCAGTATTGTAGACGCCTCCAAGGAGGAAAGGCCGGAGTTGGCGAAGAAGACGTACAAGTGGAACCCAAAAGAGGAGGCCAAGCAGGCCTTCAAAGAGCTTCTGAAGGAGAAGGGTGTTTCATCCAACGAGTCATGGGAGCAAGCCATGAGAATGATCATCAACGACCCACTCTACAGCGCCCTGCCCAAGCTGAGTGAGAAGAAGCAAGCGTTTAAGGCCTACCAGGCTAAGAAGGAGAAGGAACAAGCCAAGCAGCTCAGGAAGAGGAACTGGGAGGCGCTGAAGAGCATTCTGGACAACATGGCCAGCGTCACCTACGGCACCACCTGGTCCGAGGCCCAGCAGTACCTGCTGGACGACCCCACCTTCGCTGAGTACGAGGAGCTGGAGAACATGGACAAGGAAGACGCTCTGATCTGCTTCAAGGAGCACATCCGCGCCCTGGAGAAGGAGGAGAAGCAGAAGATTCTGCTGAGGGAGAGAGACAAGATGTCCGAAGGTGCCGTGGTACTGGTGATGGACCAGTCCCTTCCGCGCGCCGCCTGGCAGACAGGCAGAGTGGTCGACACTATCACCTCCTACTTCACGCTGCTAGAGCAGCCTAGCCAGTGTGCCTTCTTAGTTAACTGAAACCGAGGGTTTCATGGGGCGGCTGTTGTGAAGGCCCACAGTTTTAGAGCCAGTTTTAGTTTCCCCGAAATCAGCCCTTCTGCCCCAGTTATTTACTTTGTTATTTTCTATACTATTAATATACGTTTCGTGAAGTGTATGTATTATTCTTGTAATGTTTATGCATATGTTTGATGACGTAGTATCCGGGGTGTGTCCGTGACCCGGATGCTACGTTCGGTGGTGTATATATAAGAAACGGAAGTAGTCCGCGAGTCAGAGTGTGTGAGGAGAAGCAGAACGAGAGAGAAGCAGAACGAGAGATAGAAACGAGAAGCCGATCTAAGATGGCGGATTCAGCAGCCCGCACACCGTGCAGCAGCTGAAGACGCCAGGAAAGCGATTACTGAGTGTACCACTGTAGCCCGTTTAGTTGTGTTCCCGTTGGACCGCCTTGCCAGCAGCCGGCTGTTCAACGTTGGACCAAGCGAGACGCCAGCTGGACATCATCGTCGCCTCCACGAGCGGACTGCGACCAAACACTGACTCCAGCGGAGCTTCGACGCGGACAAACGGACTTGGGCCCTTCACCTCGTGGTGGACCACGAAGACGGCCCTTTCCCTCCGCGTTGCTACGTCACCCCCCCCTTTCGTCGGCTAACTGCATCGACGCACATGCCATTCAACCAGGCCTCAACGCGCACCACAGCCCTGGACTATCAGCCTGTTCAGGCCAGAGACTATCAGTGAGTGATTGTGTGTGTGTGGCCGGCCGGGAGGGAATGTATATATGGGGATGTATACAACCGTCATGTAAATAAATGTGTTGTTCATATGTAATACCGTGTGTTAGTTGTTTGTAGTTTCAATGCTAATGCTAATTGCATGCTAATGCTAAGTACAAGGCTAATGCTAATGCTAGTTGTTTGAATGCTAAAGGCTAATGCTAATGCTAGTTCCCATGCTAATGCTAACGACATTAACTGCTAGTCTAACGGTTTGCTGGCGCCCCCTGCCTGTATCCTCCTATACTGCCTATTTAGCTCCATTTGTTAGATAACCAGCCCCTTCCTAAATTATACAGTCCTTTTCAGCTACTCCCTGGTTACAGTATGTGTATATTATATTCTTTGCATATAATTCTGTAGCTTTAGTTTAGTTCATGGATTTCCCCACTGTACTTTGTATCATCAATTGAATAACTGGATATTCAAGTCTCTCCAAAGATGATGTGCAGTATCTTATACTGTAAATAGGAATGTTTATCCAACAGTGGCTTATATTAGGCTAATGCTTGTACAGTGACTGCTGTGAATTCACCAATGATTTATGTCAAGTCCCAAAATAGCGCGGCATCAACTAGACTAAATCAAGCGGCGGCAGTGGCAGACTCAGGCTGTTTGAAGGGCAGGGGAGGCGAAAAGAAAAAAAGGGCACCTACTGCACAACATGGGACCCCATCAGTGCACATGGTCAAGTTTAGACCTTTGGAAGGGCAGCCAATAGGGCACATCCTCTAATTTCACCACTCAAAAGGGCACTTTAGTGCGACGTTTTTCAACTGTGGGGGCACCAGGAGGGGCGGTCGCCCCCCCTGCCCCCCCACTGAGTCCGCCAGTGAGCGGCGGCCCCCGTTTATACTAACACATGGGCTGGCCCAATCACATGCTTAGGCCCTGCTGTCCATCGGCCCCCTCCCCCACTCTGATCCCTCGGCCGACAACCCAAGTGCAGTGTCATGTTCGTAGATAAGATAGTGAAAGGGGGTGCCCAGAAAATTAGGGAGAAAAAAAGTAAGAAGCTAGCAGAGGATGCCTCAAAATGTCAGAAACTGACAGATATGTTCTCTGGATCGACTGTGGGGGCTAGGCCTACTACAGATACAGCAGCCATGTCTCATCACCGTGGAGTACGTCAACAGTGAGTGAGTACACTGGTTCAGACTTGCATTGGTATACTTGCTGTCCATGTCACTTACTCCGCTCTATATTTAATTTTTTTACAAATGGTCTATTCAACAGACTGCCATGTTGATCGGCGGTGTCGGACCGATTGTGTTGGGCCGGTCTGAGCCACATGGCAGGGCCTAATTTTTGTCCCAGTCCAGCCCTGGTCCCAATGGTCCACAATTCAAGTACTTCGTAACACAGACGGGGTGAATTTTATGAATGAAAGTGTGAAAGTTCCGTCACAAAACGCTGTTACGTATCCTCACACATGTTTAAGTGGGTGTATGGAAATCCTTGGCCTTTCCTAGTGGGTATACGGCGTAGTCCTGCGTATCACCTAGACTACACCACTGTCAGAGGGGGGGGTGAAGGACCGTTCAGGAGGCACAGTCAAGATGTAGCATGAGGTTCTTGTGAAGGGCTAAGGCAGTGACCTGTACTGTCAGACAGGGCTGTGGAACAGTAACACCCACTAGTGAAATGATTAAATTCAATTACATAAATAACACACACGTGCCGATTTGTTCGTCGAACTCCACTTTGATTCTACCGTACGTGCCCTGACATGGAGGTGTGGAAGACCGTCCTGAGCTTTCAACCCCAGGGTTCACATTCATTATTCATCACGTTCGTTAGGGTGCCCCTCCCCTCCTCTTCATCACGTTCGTTAGGGTGCCCCTCCCCTCCTCTTCATCACGTTCGTTAGGGTGCCCCTCCCCTCCTCTTCATCACGTTCGTTAGGGTGCCCCTCCCCTCCTCTTCATCACGTTCGTTAGGGTGCCCCTCCCCTCCTCTTCATCACGTTCGTTAGGCTGCCCCTCCCCTCCTCTTCATCACGTTCGTTAGGGTGCCCCTCCCCTCCTCTTCATCACGTTCGTTAGGGTGCCCCTCCCCTCCTCTTCATCACGTTCGTTAGGCTGCCCCTCCCCTCCTCTTCATCACGTTCGTTAGGCTGCCCCTCCCCTCCTCTTCATCACGTTCGTTAGGGTGCCCCTCCCCTCCTCTTCATCACGTTCGTTAGGGTGCCCCTCCCCTCCTCTTCATCACGTTCGTTAGGGTGCCCCTCCCCTCCTCTTCATCACGTTCGTTAGGGTGCCCCTCCCCTCCTCTTCCCTCTCTAATGAAGAAACAAGAGACAGACGTTCAATAAGGTGCATTCCAAGCACGGGACGTTACGTTTGAGGTAATTGCCCAGTCTACCGTAAAAAATTACTCAAATCAAACCCAAATGACTTGATTACTCATAATTGCTTAAAAGCTTCGATGTTTTCAAACCTAGCATTTGTCACATTCACTGAGGGCACGCTGACCTTTTTAGATTTCCCCCGTATGAAACATAATGGGCACGGCGGGGGGCACGGCGGGGGGCACAGCGAGATGAGCAGTACAGTCATTAAGATTTGTTTTGCTTTTTAGAAGGTTAGAGGGCAGGTCATCCTTTCACGAGACAATCCTTTCTTAACTTTTATTTGTCTTTTAACTCTGGGAATAGCCAATTCCTGCTAGGGTCATAGGATTAGAAATGTATGTGTTACGGTACATGTGGGAAAATTAGGGTTAGGGTTAGGTGCTACGCCGACTTGGTACATGCTGGCATGTCTAACCCTAACCCAAACTCTAACTCTAATCCTATCCCTAACCCTAACCCTACCCCTAATCCCAACCATAACCTTAACCGTAGCACCCTAGCACCTAACCCTAACCCTAGTTTTCCCACATGTACCGTAACATTATGCACTCACTGCAATGTAAGTTGCTTTGGATAAAAGCGTCAGCTAAATGGCATATATTGTAAAATGTCAAAGTGTCCTTAAAGCAAGGCACTGAATCCCTAATTGCAGGATCGCCTTCTATGGCTCTGACCCCTTGCCTAGAGCATAAAATACATTTCATTGCTGACATCACTGACAAAGGTTGAGCCTCCGTCTTCCTTCTATAGTCTAGCTGGTTGTCAGAGAGTTAGCAGTTGGGTGTGGTTGTTTAAGCCATAATCGCAGCAATAGAACTCTAGAGCTCTAGAGCTCTTGACTCGGAAAGACAGGGAGTAAACATCATTGGTCCCAATAATATGCATGATTCCCGAGTTCTACATTTACATTTTACATTTTACATTTTTGGTATTTAGCAGACGCCTTATTCCAAAGCGACTTACAATCAATACATTTGAATACTAAGCATGTGAATCATCAGTCCACCAGTCGTAGCAGGAACAGTAATCTAGCTCAGGCCCGGGGACATTGATAGAAGGAGAAACCTTCTCCTATCACCTTCTTCTAAAAACCTTTTTTCTTTTTTTATTACACTGGAGAAACAGAGAAACAGTACAAGGGGGGCAATATAAGTTCCTAGGGACACAGTAGAGGGGAAAGCGGGTGTCTTTAGGAGACGCAGTGCTGAGGGGCAGAAGATGTCTCAGGAGGAGTTCTCTGCTGACCTTTGACCTTGTCACTTATGTCCTGTACTACTGTCACTTTATTTTGAATTCTGCCTGTTACCTTATTGTCTTGTGCTGCGATGTCAGGAACCGAAGCCTGAGAATTTTACTCTCTTACACTTGTGTAATGTGACGTAACAATAAAACTTCAAAGTTGAAAGTTGAAACCACACGTGAATTGAAGATGAACAGTCTCCTCCTCACAGCCCAGCATGGCTTATTTTCCAGTCCTATAGCCTTATTTTTCCAGTTACCTTATTGATAATAATAATAATAATAATAATTCATTACATTTATATAGCGCTTTTCCGAGGCTCAAAGACGCTGACAATATGGGAAAAACGGAAAACACAGAAACAACAAGCAACAGATAACATGAGCACATAGAACACAGAGTTAACGAACGGGGAAGGGGAGGTTGTATGCATGTCCATGGGGGGAGGGGGGTGGCAGGGATGGGGGAGATGGCTAGGGGTAGGGGAGGCTGTAGGCATGGGAGAACAGGTAGGTTTTGAGGTGCGATTTAAAAGTGAGGAGTGAGGGTGAGTCTCTGAGTGGTTGAGGGAGAGAGTTCCAGAGGCGGGGTGCGGCTCGTGAAAAGGCACGGTGACCGAAGCCTTTGAGTTTTGAGGGTGGGACAGTGAGGGGAACAATGGATGAGGATCGGAGGGTACGGGTAGGGCGGTGGGGGAGAAGGAGGTCAGTCAGGTAAGGGGGGGCCAGGCTATGGAGGGCTTTGTATGTGAGGATGAGGACTTTGAATTGTATACGTTCTTTAATGGGGAGCCAGTGGAGAGAGTGGAGGACAGGAGTGATGTGGTCACGGGAGCGGGTGATTGAGAGGAGGCGTGCAGCAGAGTTTTGGACCATCTGGAGTCTATGGAGGGAGCGGGAGGTGATGCCGGTGAGTAGGGAGTTGCAGTAGTCGAGGCGGGAGGAGATGAAGGCGTGGATGAGGGATTCAGCAGCGGGGGGGGAGAGGCAGTGTCTGATTTTTGCAATGTTACGGAGGTGGAAGTAGGATGTCTTGACATTGGAACTGACGTGGGGATCGAATGAGAGGGTGGGGTCCAGAATGAAGCCGAGGTTGCGAGCCAGGGGGGAGGGGGTGATGGTAGTGTCGTCAATGGTGAGTGTGATGGGTCCGGTTTTATTGAGGGTGGATTTGGTGCCGATGAGGATGACTTCGGTCTTTGCACTGTTCAGTTTGAGGAAGTTGTGTGTGAGCCAGGTTTTTATTGCGGAGATGCAGGTTTCGATGTGAGTGAGGGGTGGGTTCTGGGTGGAGTTTGTGGTGATGTAAATCTGTGTGTCATCGGCGTAGCAGTGGAAGTCCAGGTTGAATTGGCGGATGATGTGACCGAGGGGGAGTGTGTAGCAGAGGAAGAGCAGGGGGCCGAGGACTGAGCCTTGTGGGACCCCCTGTGTGACAGAGGAGGAGGAGGAGGTGTGACCGGAGAGGGAGATGAACTGGTGTCTGTTGGTGAGGTAGGAGGTGAGCCAGTCCAGGGCGGTGCCCTCAACACCCAGTTGGCGCAGCCTTTGAAGGAGGATGGAGTGGGACACTGTGTCGAAGGCTGCGCTCAGGTCTAGTAGAACTAGGATGCTGAGGGCACCTGAGTCTGCAGAGGTGAGGAGATCGTTGATTACTTTGACCAGGGCTGTTTCAGTGCTGTGATGTGGGCGGAAGCCAGATTGAAGGGGTTCATACAGTTTGTTGGATTGGAGGTGGGAGTGAAGTTGGGCAGCGACAACGCGCTCTAGGGTTTTGGAAAGGAATGGTAGGTTGGAGATGGGGCGGTAGTTGGAGAGATTGGCTGGGTCAAGAGTGGGCTTTTTGAGAATGGAGGTGACAGCGGCAAGTTTGTAGCTTGAGGGAACGTGGCCTTGGGATAGTGACTGATTGAAGAGGGCAGTGAGGTGGGGGATGAGGGCAGGGAGGCAGGCCTTGGTCAGGGTGGTAGGGAGGGGGTCGAGGGAGCAGGTGGTTGTTTTGGAGGCGGTGATGATAGTAGTGATGAGGGAGGAGTCAACAGGGGAGAAAGTAGTGAGAGGAGTAGGGGGAGGGTAGTCAGGAGGGGGGAAGATGACAGCAGGGGGGGCGGGGGTGGTGGAGTTGGAGATGGAGGCAGTCAGTGAGCTATTGATGTGGGAGATCTTGCTGTTGAAGGCGTGGAGAAAGGAGTTGCAGAGGTCAGGGGAGGAAGTTGTGTTGTTGTCCGGGGGTTGGAGTAGTGTCTTGACAGTGGAGAAGAGGGTGCGGGGGTTTCGATTGGAGGTGTTGATGAGGGTGGAGTAGTAGGCAGATTTGGCAGCTTGGAGTGCGTCACGGTAGGAGGAGATATGTTGCTTGTAGACTTCGGCATGGACAGTGAGGTGGGTTCTATTGTGTAGTCGTTCTAGTTGGCGGCCGGTCTGTTTCATGGTGCGTAGTTGAGGGGTGTACCAGGGGGAGGAGGTGGTGAAGGAGACAGTGATGGTTTTCAAGGGGGCCAGCGAGTCAAGGGAGTCAGAGAGAATGGAGTTGAGTAAGGTGGCATAGTCTTCCGGGTTGGTGGGAGTGGAGTCAGTGGGGAGGGCAGAGGATATGGACTGGGATAGAGTGAGTGGGTTGACAGATTTTATGTTACGGAAAGAGATGGTGCGTTTGATGGGGTGGCGCGGTAGGGGCAGGGGGGCAGAGAAGAGGATGCAGTGGTGGTCAGAGAGTGGGAAAGGAAAAGGGTGGGGGTTGGATATGGGTAGGGAGGCAGAGCAGACAAGGTCGAGTGTGTGGCCTTTTACATGGGTGGGGAAGTTGATGTGCTGGGTGAGGTGGAAACAATCAAGGAGAGAGAGGAAATCAGAGGTGAGGTTGGAGTTGGGTTGGTCGACATGGATATTAAAGTCACCGGTGAGTAAGAGACGGGTAGAAAGGGAAGAGGCAATGGTGAGGAGTTCAGAGAGATCAGACAGAAAAGAGGGGTGTGGCTTAGGTGGGCGGTAGAGTAGGAGTGCAGTTATGGAGTTGGACTTGGGACTTTAAAAACAGATGCAGTATTGTATTTGCTCTTGTTAATGCACTGTTTGTGGTACCAGTTCACAATATTTTGTATTTGGCTATTTGCACTTTCTTACATGATTGTGTGACGTGTTTTAGTGCCGTGATTGTTACATGTAGTCCATTATAGAGCAATTCCTGTTACACTCTTGTTGGACATTTGGTGCTCTCAGTTCATTCTCTATTATAGAGCCTGCACCCCCTGTATTTGTCTATTTTCACTTTTTTTTCATGATTGTGACGTGTTAAAAAACAGGCTCTCTCAGTGAAAGTCAGAGACTGCACAGACACAGTCCATATATAGAGCAATTCCTGTTACACTCTTGTTGGACATTTGGTGCTCAGTTCATTCTCTATTATAGAGCCTGTACCCCCTCTCTGTTGCTCGTGCATCGTCCATTATAGAGCAAATCCTCTGTCTTTCTCTGAACATCACTTTAAAAACAGCTGCAGTATTGTATTTGCTCTTGTTAATGCACTGTTTGTGGTACCAGTTCACAATATTTTGTATTTGTCTATTTGCACTTTTTTTTCATGATTGTGATGTGTTAAAAAACAGGCTCTCAGTGAAAGTCAGAGACATGTAGTCCATTATAGAGCAATTCCTGTTACTCAATTCCTGTTACTCTCCTTCTGTCTCTCTCTCTCGTGCACATTTTTGGCTAACTTTTTTCTCACGATTGACCTGTTAAAATGTGTTACAAAAATAAATTTATTATTTTGTATTTGCACACACTTAAACAGAACCGATGTCTACAATACATTTGTATAGAATTAACAAATCAAGTTTGATTTACTGACCTAACTTGGCTACCAGGGACATAATGAAATTGCTTTAAAGTTACAAAATACCTTTGAATAATTTGGCATTAAGAAATCAAGTTGGAGTTAGAGTTGAAAATCAGGTACCGTGGACAAGATGAAATTACTTAAACATTACACAATACATTGATATTACAATAACTGAGAAATATGATGTTGCATCAACATAATTCTGATCATGTGGGACTGATGTGCACATTAAAATCAAGCAAATTCAAAAGACTTTTTTTTCCAGTGTACTGGGGGGTAAAGGCAAAACAGGGGTAAGTAGGAGGCAGGTACAGGCAGGGTAGTAAATAGGTAGGGGAGCTGGAAGCGTATCTTTACGGTAAGCAGAAGCTACGATCTGGCAGAGAAGTGAAGGCTGGAACGGGTCTTTATGCAGGGCTAACGATGAGGTAATAGTGAACAGCCGGACAAAACGCACACCTGAAGCCACTCCTGCCAATTAGAGAGAGAGAGAGAGAGAGAGAGAGAGAGAGAGAGAGAGAGAGAGAGAGAGAGAGAGAGAGAGAGAGAGAGAGAGAGAGAGAGAGAGAGAGAGAGAGAGAGAGAGAGAGAGAGAGAGAGAGAGAGAGAGAGAGAGAGAGAGAGAGAGAGAGAGAGAGAGAGAGAGAGAGAGAGAGAGAGAGAGAGAGAGAGAGAGAGAGAGAGAGAGAGAGAGAGAGAGAGAGAGACTGCCCACTACCTAGAGGTAGAGGGCGTGACACGCTTACACATTTTCATTTATAAATCACTTACACATTTCATATTATGCCTCAATTATGATTTTGAAAGGCTACTGGTAAGTGAGACAATTCAAACTGTCTGGAGCTCTGGACCAGTGTGGTTGATTGATTTTACACGACAGTAAAGCACAAACCGTGCTGTTGTCCAATGCCATTCATTCTATTCTAATGCCATTCTCTAGGGAGTCCACCCACTGGTCGTAGAACGTGCGAAAACGGGGTTTTGCCAGGGTTGCGCTACTTAATCACCATTAAAAATACATTTTTGGAAGATATTGTCTTACATGTGATTTTCGGCTATTTACAAGCGCTATTTCTTGCCATTTCCACGGCTCTGACCAATAGTAATCCTTTTAATGGATGTGTCACCTGTATCTAAGGCATCTTGACTTCCTATTGGTCTACCCGCAAGTCTCCACTCATTGGAGGATTTTTTCCTGTGGTAAATGTAAGGAGACACTTGACAGAGCTTCATCATTATTGACATCTGATCGTCTTCGCGGTAGGTTTTCTGTTCAATTCAACTTGTTTTCTATCTAACAATATAATAGCTTCATGTTTGTCTTGTATCCAGCGGCTTTTCATTAGAAATATAGTCTGATTCTCTAACAATCTTACCGAATTATTATATATTATATTTTTTGTTGTTGTCATCCTTAGCTACATTTCTCAAAAACGACGAACTGGCTAGCTAGAGTTGACTAGTAACTCTGACAGTCATGTGGATGTTGAGCTCTGTTTCAATGTTGGGTGAATTGATTTGGAACGGTGAAGAGGTTATTACTGGCATTACCGGCGCTCTCAGAGCGAATTTACGAACGCAGCTGTGATATTCTGACGTGTAGCAAGAATATATATATGAATGATGAGCCACACACTGGATATCAACTTGACTCTTTAGTTATTAGACGTGCTCGCATTACAGCATAATGCATTGACTACCTCTAGACTCCGCGGGACCGAGTCTTGACTGTGTATCTATAGTCTACCACCAGGTGGCAGTAGGTGGTCTAAACATTACAGCAGCCATTGACTCTTTGCGTTCTGCTTTCGGCGCCAAAGAGAAGTCACGTGACCCGGGGGGCCGCCTCAGAACGTTGAGAAGTTTACCTCAGAAAGCCTCGAGACAGCGGAGACACACGACAGAGACGCAAGGAGAGAAGGTCAATTATACATGATTATGTCTTAAACAGGCTAATATACATTATTATGTCTTAAACAGGCTAATATGCATTATTATGTCTTAAACAGGCTAATATGCTACAGTATTATGTCTTAAACAGGCTAATATGCTACAGTATTATGTCTTAAACAGGCTAATATGCTACAGTATTATGTCTTAAACAGGCTAATATGCTACAGTATTATGTCTTAAACAGGCTAATATGCTACAGTATTATGTCTTAAACAGGCTAATATGCTACAGTATTATTTATTAAACAGGCTAATATGCTACAGTATTATGTCTTAAACAGGCTAATATGCTACAGTATTATGTCTTAAACAGGCTAATATGCTACAGTATTATGTCTTAAACAGGCTAATATGCTACAGTATTATGTCTTAAACAGGCTAATATGCTACAGTATTATGTCTTAAACAGGCTAATATGCTACAGTATTATGTCTTAAACAGGCTAATATGCTACAGTATTATGTCTTAAACAGGCTAATATGCTACATTATTATGTCTTAAACAGGCTAATATGCTACATTATTATGTCTTAAACAGGCTAATATGCTACATTATTATGTCTTAAACAGGCTAATATGCTACAGTATTATGTATTAAACAGGCTAATATGCTACATTATTATGTCTTAAACAGGCTAATATGCTACAGTATTATGTATTAAACAGGCTAATATGCTACATTATTATGTCTTAAACAGGCTAATATGCTACATTATTATGTATTAAACAGGCTAATATGCTACATTATTATGTATTAAACAGGCTAATATGCTACAGTATTATGTATTAAACAGGCTAATATGCTACATTATTATGTATTAAACAGGCTAATATGCTACAGTATTATGTCTTAAACAGGCTAATATGCTACAGTATTATGTCTTAAACAGGCTAATATGCTACAGTATTATGTCTTAAACAGGCTAATATGCTACAGTATTATGTCTTAAACAGGCTAAAATGCTACATTATTATGTATTAAACAGGCTAATATGCTACAGTATTATGTCTTAAACAGGCTAATATGCTACAGTATTGTGTCTTAAACAGGCTAATATGCTACAGTATTATGTCTTAAACAGGCTAATATGCTACAGTATTATGTCTTAAACAGGCTAATATGCTACAGTATTATGTCTTAAACAGGCTAATATGCTACAGTATTATGTCTTAAACAGGCTAATATGCTACAGTATTATGTCTTAAACAGGCTAATATGCTACATTATTATGTATTAAACAGGCTAATATGCTACATTATTATGTATTAAACAGGCTAATATGCTACAGTATTATGTATTAAACAGGCTAATATGCTACAGTATTATGTCTTAAACAGGCTAATATGCTACAGTATTATGTATTAAACAGGCTAATATGCTACAGTATTATGTCTTAAACAGGCTAATATGCTACAGTATTATGTCTTAAACAGGCTAATATGCTACAGTATTATGTCTTAAACAGGCTAATATGCTACAGTATTATGTCTTAAACAGGCTAATATGCTACATTATTATGTCTTAAACAGGCTAATATGCTACAGTATTATGTCTTAAACAGGCTAATATGCTACAGTATTATGTCTTAAACAGGCTAATATGCTACATTATTATGTCTTAAACAGGCTAATATGCTACATTATTATGTCTTAAACAGGCTAATATGCTACATTAGTATGTCTTAAACAGGCTAATATGCTACATTATTATGTCTTAAACAGGCTAATATGCTACATTATTATGTCTTAAACAGGCTAATATGCTACATTATTATGTCTTAAACAGGCTAATATGCTACATTAGTATGTCTTAAACAGGCTAATATGCTACAGTATTATGTCTTAAACAGGCTAATATGCTACAGTATTATGTATTAAACAGGCTAATATGCTACAGTATTATGTATTAAACAGGCTAATATGCTACAGTATTCTGTATTAAACAGGCTAATATGCTACCGTATTATGTCTTAAACAGGCTAATATGCTACATTATTATGTCTTAAACAGGCTAATATGCTACAGTATTATGTATTAAACAGGCTAATATGCTACATTAGTATGTCTTAAACAGGCTAATATGCTACATTATTATGTATTAAACAGGCTAATATGCTACAGTATTATGTATTAAACAGGCTAATATGCTACAGTATTATGTCTTAAACAGGCTAATATGCTACAGTATTATGTATTAAACAGGCTAATATGCTACATTATTATGTATTAAACAGGCTAATATGCTACAGTATTATGTATTAAACAGGCTAATATGCTTGTCGACGGTTGACAGCACACAGCTAACTACTAGCTAATGTATCTACTACATACCAACGGTAAACTGCTGGTAAAAACACAAATAACGCCTAATATAAATGACAA
>NC_137687.1:1554335-1591835 GCF_963989245.1 Nansenia antarctica
CCACCTCAAACACCCCCCTCCCTCCTTCCAGAGGCCCACAACCGCCCCCCACCACCTCAGACACCCCCCTGCCCCCCAACCGCAAACAGAGACACACAGACAAACCTGGACCTCACCACTGTGATCTGTGTGGGAGGGGCTTCACTTCAAAGAGGGATCTCATCATACACCAGCGCACTCACACTGGAGAGCAGCCTTTTCACTGCTCCCAGTGTGGTAAGAACTTCAGCCTGTTATGTAATCTAAAGAAACACCAGCTCACTCACACTGGAGAGCAGCCTTTTCACTGCTCCCAGTGTGGGAGGAGCTTCACCCAGTCAGTTCATCTAAAGACACACCAGCTCACTCACACTGGAGAGAAGCCTTTTCACTGCTCCCAGTGTGGTAAGAACTTCAGCCGGTTAGGTAATCTAAAGACACACCAGCTCACTCACACTGGAGAGCAGCCTTTTCACTGCTCCCAGTGTGGGAGGAGCTTCACTCAGTCAGGTGATCTAAAGAGACACCAGCGCACTCACACTGGAGAGCAGCCTTTTCACTGCTCCCAGTGTGGGAGGAGCTTCACTCAGTCAGGTGATCTAAAGAGACACCAGCGCACTCACACTGGAGAGAAGCCTTTTCACTGCTCCCAGTGTGGGAGGAGCTTCAGTGAACCAAATAATCTAAAGACACACCAGCTCACTCACACTGGAGAGCAGCCTTTTCACTGCTCCCAGTGTGGTAAGAACTTCAGCCTGTTAGGTAATCTAAAGACACACCAGCGCACTCACACTGGAAAGAAGCCTTTTCACTGCTCCCAGTGTGGGAGGAGCTTCAGCCACTCACAAACTCTAAAGCGACACAAGTGTCCTAAAAAGAGGGAAGGACCGGAAGGTAAGGGGTTTTGAACATTGGGACACTTTTCAGACAGAGGTGGGCTTAGTGGTCTGGTAGCTGAGCAGGTCTGGAGGAGCTTGGAGGAGGAGATGGAGAAGGATGCGGTGGGGAGTCATGGAGGAGCTGGGGGGGAGGGGACAATGAGCCCCTGAGTCAAACCTGTTGTCGAACTGGTTCAACTCGTTGGTCCTGTCCAGGTCTGTCCAGGTCTGTCCAGATCTCCAGTCACTTGTGGGTCGACAGCCTGCTTGTAGCCTGCTTGTATCTTCCCCACTCAGCTCCACACCTCTCTGTTGTTGTTGTCCTGCAGGCTGTCCTCCATCTCCCACCTGCAGGTGTCTCTGCTCTCCTTCAGCTTCTCCTTCAGCTTCTCCTTCAGCTTCCTCTGCACCTGCTTCAGCTCCTCCTCGTCACCAGACCTGAAGGCTCTTCTTCTTGTTGTCGTTGAGGAGGGTCTTTACGTTCCTTTCAATCCAAGGCTTGTTGTTGGGAAAACACCACACCCTCCTAGCAGGTACAGTCTTCTCCACACAGAAGTTAAAGACCATAAATCTGACCATATATCTGTTGTTGACAAATACAGCGACATCTCTGCCTCGTTTTATGCCGCACTGATGGTAAATCCGAAGGCGGCGGGATGGGGTGGGGGGGGGGGGGGGGGTGCATGTCATGTATGTGTAATCCTTGACGGAAGTCCAATCTCGGCGACCGCAGAGTGTCATCGCGATAACACCTCGATCGGGCCAGGCAAAAGTCAACAACAGGTGTCCATGAGGGATGGGGGAGGGGGGGGGGGTGTAGAAGGGTTAGGGTTTTCTGCAGACGGCCTTGTGGGCCGAGCAGGGGGGGGGCGGGGGGGGGGGGGGCGGAATGGAGATTAGTTGTTTTGGGTTAGGAATTTTCGATAGCACAGCAGGTTGAGATGACCTGCTATCATAGATCCAAACGGTAGACGTCATTGTTGTCTAAAGTCTGCGCTAGATCTTCTAACTTCATCTTGCAAAGCAGTGGGCTTCTCCAACAAGCTTTCCATCTTGAGATTTTGTTCAGATATCAAGACAGTTTGATTACTCACCGCTCTGCCCATCTCGTTTAACATGACGGCCAGCTTAAGGGAACTTTGAACTTTTCTTGTAGATTTTTTTGGGTCAATTGTGTTGAGAGACCAGTTTATCAATTCCATGTTTGTAGTTTGTAGTTTTGAAAAAACAGTGCAAAACTCCGGAGGCAGAAAGCAGACAAGACAAGAGGTGGTGGGAGGGTGGTGGGAGAGGTGGTGGGAGGGTGGTGGGAGGGTAGTGGGAGGGTAGAGAGAGAGCGAAAATGTGACCGCCTACATCAAGAGAGATCCCCCTGCAGTCATGTTTCTGTAAAAAACACATCAAACTGCATTCTGGGTATTCCCTCTGTCCTCTCGCTAGTGCCGTTAGCTCCTTCATCTTGTTGCCAAGAGATGTCACGTTGCCCATGACGATAGAAGGAAGACGTGGTTTGATATCACCTATTCTTCATCCATCGCTTCCTCGCCACTCTGCACTCCGAGGTGGTCTCCTTATTTCTTCTGGGACATTTTGTCCTGACATTTGGTTTCGACATTTCGTTACGGGCAACGAAATGGCAGAGCCACTTGCCAAAATCAACAATTTTAACAGTAAAAGGAAGGAAAAAGCTCAGCAAACGCAAACATGCTGGTAAGCCAAGGAAGACTTCTACAGTGCATGGCCGTAGAATGAACCGCCATAATTAAGGGAAAAAAACTAAACAGCGAATGTACTCTGAAGTGTACCTGTGCACAAGCAAATACCTCCTAATTCATTGGATGGCACTTTATCAAGACAATTTCCCAAAACGTCCTGCCATAGCAACCAGGGACCTTTTCTGGGTCAAGTGCAGTTCTTGGAACATGCATTTAGTCATTTCCTAATGATAAAACGTTAGGCTAAATGTTAGGCAAAAACAAACTAACAACTGAAGATGGCTGCTGTACAGGCCTGACAGAGCAACAGAGAAGATGTTTGTCTTCAAGTGTCTGGTGACTGGTGGGGTCAATGGGTCACAGACTGGTGGGGTCAATGGGTCACAGACTGGTGGGGTCAATGGGTCACAGACTGGTGGGGTCAATGGGTCACAGACTGGTGGGGTCAATGGGTCACAGACTCTGGTGGGGTCAATGGGTCACAGACTCTGGTGGGGTCAATGGGTCACAGACTGGTGGGGTCAATGGGTCACAGACTGGTGGGGTCAATGGGTCACAGACTCTGGTGGGGTCAATGGGTCACAGACTGGTGGGGTCAATGGGTCACAGACTCTGGTGGGGTCAATGGGTCACAGACTGGTGGGGTCAATGGGTCACAGACTCTGGTGCGGTCAATGGGTCACAGACTCTGGTGGGGTCAATGGGTCACAGACTCTGGGGGGTCAATGGGTCACAGACTCTGGTGGGGTCAATGGGTCACAGACTCTGGTGGGGTCAATGGGTCACAGACTGGTGGGGTCAATGGGTCACAGACTCTGGGGGGTCAATGGGTCACAGACTTCAGGCAGTTTTTGTATAACAAAGAATCGTAGAGAAAATACTAAACATGAGTGCCTAATGTTGATGAATGTATATGCATCTGTGCCATTGATTTTGATAATTGTATAAAAAATGTGTTAAATGGGGAAACCAATACAGTATATATGTCTGGGTTTCCGTTAACCGGCAATTGCCGGTCTTTGTCCGGTAAAATTTGGTGAAGTCCGACAAATTGAAAAGTCGTCGGACATATTGTCCGGTGAAAATAATTCCCTTTGAATACAATTCGCTAAAGCTGGCTGGGTGCGTTCGTAAACACGCTCTGGAAATCCGATCAGCACTCGCGGAACGCCTCTCGTCCAATCGAACGACTCGGTCGCTCTGTGACATCGAAGCCAGCGTGCGCTCCGGCGCTCTCAGAGCGTGTTTACGAACGCACCCCTAGAAGTTTCCAGCCAGCTAGCTGAAGCTGCTACACACACCAGAGCCATGGCGACCGAACGGCAAGTTAAACAACATACTATAAAAGTGACATTGTTTTACTCATTACTCATACGTTTGTTGTCATTCGGCGGTGCTAATAGTCGCTTTCTTTTTAAATTTATTTAATTTATTTTATTTTAGCAGTTTCCCCGAAAGTTAAGTGTTTGTTTTTATATCACTATTTGCACTTCTGGTTAGATGCTAAACTGCATTTTGTTGTCTGGTACTTGTACTCTGCAATGACAATAAAGTTGAATCTCACCTAATCTAATCTAATCTAATCTAAAATAATCTAAAATAATCCCATCACTATTACTCCCTATTTTCATCAGTGTTTCAATCCTTGAATCTGTGATGGAAATCAAGCAAAGCCACTTCAAGTCTCCCCACCACTGACAGCGCTGGGTGTGCCTTTCCTTACACTCTCGGTTATTCCCTGTGGATTTAAAAAAACGGTGTTTTGGTTTCTATAATGTGGTCTATTCTCAGTGTTGACGAGCAACTCAGGGGGCTTTGAGATGGCTAACAGCTAATTAAAGGAGTAATTCCACTCAAAAGGGTAGAAGTAAGCTGACTGTCTGTCTGTCTGTCTGTCTGTCTATCTGTCTGTCTGTCTGTCTGTCTGTCTGCCTGTCTGTCTGTCTGTCTGTCTGTCTGTCTGTCTGTCTGTCTGTCTGTCTCTCTGTCAGTGTGCTGGACTACCTATGACTTCCATGGTACCTGGGAACGCGTTGTCGGAGAGAAACGCCCTCTGTACAAAGGACCTACTGACCAAAATCCCTGTTCCCCGTAGCCTACATGCTTGCACTGTTACTGTTCAATAAAATGTTATACATCTAGACATTGTGGTATTTCTTTATATACGTATCCCAGACTGCCTATCAATTGTTTCTCAATAAACAGTTATGTTCTTCCCATTGTCATACTCCCGAGCTAAACGAAATGCCTTCCCAACCAGCGAGACTTATAGAAATGACGTTGTTTTATTGATTTTTAAAAAAAAAAGGGTAAAACTGTAAAGAGAAAATAGAAAACTCACATTAATCCCAAACAATTTAACAAACTTCAGTTAACGTAATGTGGAGTCCGTTCATTGATCGATGCTGTCTGTTCAGTTCCCAGTGAGGCGCCCGTTCAGCGCTGGACCCGTTCAGCGCTGGATTTGACGCATGGCATAGCGCGCATGCGTCAAATCATGTTATATTATTATATATTATATAGCTCGCATCTAATCGTATCGGATGAGAAATAGACATTAAATGGCATATATAGGCCGCTACACAACAGTAATCACCGCGACAAACATTAGATTTGGAGGAAAAAAATATATGATTTTGGAAAAAAAAACAATTATTATATTTTAATATGATGACCGGAATATATCACGTTTGTCCGGTAAATCGAATTCTTCCCGGACACGATGTCCGACGGCAAATTTTTCTAACGGAAACCCTGATATATGTGGGAAAACGGTTTATGTTGGCATTCCCGCACACAAAGTGACACAAGGTACTCCTCTTGTTTTTGGAAACATTGGTCAAAAGCCTCAAATGTATTTTAATCACTGGGGGACTGTGTGAGTGAACTGCAATGATTATTTGTGATGTGGTCCTCGTGTTGTATTTTATTATTTTGTATACCTACAGTATATGTGTCTAAAATAAAGTTACATTGAATTGAATTGATGTCTAAGGATGTGTGCGATGGGGCATGCGTTTGTATTCAATATTTTCCATTTTCCATTGCTTCACTGAAGCAGTGTCGTAGGCAATGTCTCTTCCCACCACAGGACATGAAAAGGAAAAGAACTGAGATCGCTCTCATTTCTGCGTTTCACGCGTCAGGCTGGCTGCTTCTGTGAGGTGGCGGTACAGGAGGATGAGGAGGAGGATGACGACTCATCATTACCCAGCATCCTTTATTAGTGTCACAGTTGCCCGGTCAGTTGAGAGATACAGGCGCCCCCACGTTATGCCTTTTTCTATCCTCTCTTTCTTCTTTTGGCTTGTCTTTCTCACAACCCGGCAATTATGAAGCTCTGAACCCCTCCTGTTGTCAGATCCCCGGGCGGAGGCACAGAGGTGCGCTGACATCACCTCCTGTTGTCAGATCCCCGGGCGGAGGCACAGAGGTGCGCTGAGCTCTGAACCCCTCCTGTTGTCAGATCCCCGGGCGGAGGCACAGAGGTGAACCCCTCCTGTTGTCAGATCCCCGGGCGGAGGCACAGAGGTGCGCTGACATCATTTCAGCCGGGCGGCGGTGGGTGGAACTAATTATCCTTCCTCAGGTGTCGGACGTGTTCAGCTTGGCTCTTCTTTGAGTAAAGTAGAAAAGGTGTTTAATACTTTTGACTGACTGTATACTGTATGAGTTAAGTTGTGAGTGTGACTTGATGTTATTTTATAATGTCCACACTAGAATGATGATGATGATGATGATGATGAAGAGAATATGTTTATGTTCGATCACCTGTTTCCTCCTGTCCACGTGTGGAGGTGTCCTTGGGCAAGACACTGAATCCCAAAATTGCTCCCAATGAGAGGGCCGGCACCTTGCGTGGCAGCTTGTCGCCATTGGTGTGTGAATGTGTGTGTGAATGGGTGAATGAGAGGCCGTTGTAAAGCGCTATGTAAGTGCAGTCCATTCAGTATGACCACAGACCGTCCTCTCAATCAATGCTCAGTGATGGTGAGACTTGGCGGTTACAGCGAGACACATGTGACACATTCTGATGCTTTGGTCCTCATATTTAAATTTAAATTTAAAATTATGTAATAATCAGACTTTTCTTTCGGAAAAATGTGAATACATTTCTGCCTTGTTGAAAATCAATGACACATCGTAAGTCAACTAACACAGCTTGTTTTGTGAGTCTGCTAACAATGTAAAGTAGTGTTCTAGTTAACTAGGTAACAATGTAAAGTAGTGTTCTAGTTAACTAGGTAACAATGTAAAGTAGTGTTGTAGTTAACTAGGTAACAATGTAAAGTAGTGTTCTAGTTAACTAGGTAACAATGTAAAGTAGTGTTCTAGTTAACTAGGTAACAATGTAAAGTAGTGTTGTAGTTAACTAGGTAACAATGTAAAGTAGTGTTCTAGTTAACTAGGTAACAATGTAAAGTAGTGTTCTAGTTAACTAGGTAACAATGTAAAGTAGTGTTGTAGTTAACTAGGTAACAATGTAAAGTAGTGTTGTAGTTAACTAGGTAACAATGTAAAGTAGTGTTCTAGTTAACTAGGTAACAATGTAAAGTAGTGTTCTAGTTAACTAGGTAACAATGTAAAGTAGTGTTGTAGTTAACTAGGTAACAATGTAAAGTAGTGTTCTAGTTAACTAGGTAACAATGTAAAGTAGTGTTCTAGTTAACTAGGTAACAATGTAAAGTAGTGTTGTAGTTAACTAGGTAACAATGTAAAGTAGTGTTGTAGTTAACTAGGTAACAATGTAAAGTAGTGTTCTAGTTAACTAGGTAACAATGTAAAGTAGTGTTGTAGTTAACTAGGTAACAATGTAAAGTAGTGTTCTAGTTAACTAGGTAACAATGTAAAGTAGTGTTCTAGTTAACTAGGTAACAATGTAAAGTAGTGTTGTAGTTAACTAGGTAACAATGTAAAGTAGTGTTCTAGTTAACTAGGTAACAATGTAAAGTAGTGTTCTAGTTAACTAGGTAACAATGTAAAGTAGTGTTGTAGTTAACTAGGTAACAATGTAAAGTAGTGTTGTAGTTAACTAGGTAACAATGTAAAGTAGTGTTCTAGTTAACTAGGTAACAATGTAAAGTAGTGTTCTAGTTAACTAGGTAACAATGTAAAGTAGTGTTCTAGTTAACTAGGTAACAATGTAAAGTAGAGTTGTAGTTAACTAGGTAACAATGTAAAGTAGTGTTCTAGTTAACTAGGTAACAATGTAAAGTAGTGTTCTAGTTAACTAGGTAACAATGTAAAGTAGTGTTCTAGTTAACTAGGTAACAATGTAAAGTAGTGTTCTAGTTAAGTAGGTAACAATGTAAAGTAGTGTTGTAGTTAACTAGGTAACAATGTAAAGTAGTGTTCTAGTTAACTAGGTAACAATGTAAAGTAGTGTTCTAGTTAACTAGGTAACAATGTAAAGTAGTGTTCTAGTTAACTAGGTAACAATGTAAAGTAGTGTTGTAGTTAACTAGGTAACAATGTAAAGTAGTGTTGTAGTTAACTAGGTAACAATGTAAAGTAGTGTTCTAGTTAACTAGGTAACAATGTAAAGTAGTGTTGTAGTTAACTAGGTAACAATGGGGATTACTCATAGACACACACCAAATGAACGATATATAATTAAGTATCTATTAACTACAACTAAAGAGAACTAAGGCAATAATCTGATGAGGTGTGATAATCAGTATGTCAGTAGTGTAAGTGAGTGGAGGCAGTGGAAGGTATGGTGAGGAGGGTGTTGGGTGGTGTAAAACAACATGACCACATGGTGCTGGTGGAGAGAGAGAGAGAGAGAGAGAGGAAGAGAGCGAGAGGAGAGAGAGAGAGAGGAAGAGAGAGAGAGAGAGAGAGAGAGAGGAAGAGAGCGAGAGGAGAGAGAGAGGAAGAGAGCGAGAGGAGAGAGAGAGAGAGAGAGGAGAGAGGAGAGAGAGAGAGAGAGAGGAAGAGAGAGAGAGAGAGACAGAGAGAGAGAGGAAGAGAGAGAGAGAGAGAGAGAGAGAGAGAGAGAGGAGAGAGAGAGAGAGAGAGAGAGAGGAGAGAGAGAGAGACAGAGAGAGAGAGAGAGAGAGCTGGGGACTGGAGCCTCTTTTCAGGAGGCAACACAAATACAAATACAAATAAATTGAATCAGGCATCCAGTCTTTCAGTATGCATAGCATTTATTTCAATAGTCACAAATGTGTTTAGGAAAAAATTATACAAACTGCATTTAGCAAAGTTAACCGTTTCCACACATTCACACAGAAGGTAAAACTGTACGAGAGTAAACGTGTCACTGTAACCTTTAACACTAGAACAGCCATGAGGGGTTACCTGTGAGTTAAGAAAAGTGTTCTATCTTTGCACTCGATCAAATTTCAGGACCCTCCTTTCATGACTTTTCCTAGACATGTGCGTTCTACCACCCAGTATCCTTACATTTTCAAAATCACATCAGGATAAGCTAGTATGAAGCTATTTAGCCGTTTTTCTGTGTAGGAAGCAGGCTAATTTACAAGCGGCCAACTAGTGGTCGTTGTGTGTAAATAGCAGCTTGAGCATTGTAAAGAGGGGCGGTAAAAAAGGCATGGCTGTTCTAGTGTTAACATTAAAACTGTTAATTTGTTTTCCTGATGACAGCATGAAGACTCAATGTATAATTAAAGAGTGGGCTAACACACTATTGTGTATTACTATCACATCCAAAGACAAAATGACCCTGTTTTATGTGTGATGTTAAAAATACAACACAAATCAAAACATAATAACTTTACAGCCATATTAACATAATGTACATTATCAACATACACAAACACACGCACATTTTGATTTGCTGTTTCACCTTATTTAAGGCAGGTTTATTTGCAGTTATTTTAAGGCATCATTCCAGATATCAGTAAGGAAACTAATTGTCAACTGCTTGATACATGTTATCATCCCTATTTCATGCTGTATGGGGTGCAATTGAAATGTTCCAATAGGTAAACAATCAGAAGAGTTATCCCTGCTCTTGTGATTTCACAAGACCAGTTTTTATTACAGTTCCATATCGGGAAAGGCACTCAATGTTTTTGGCTTTGGACAGCTGGATTGGGATCATACTAGTGAGCTACTGTATATGCTAATATGCTACTGTGTACTGTATCATCATTATTGGTTCAAACTTACTTCAGATTGCGATACTCTTAATTCAATTCTTTAGAGAACAATGAGGTAAACCTTAACGTTGCAAATCCATCCACCAGAAATATCAGTCATTGTGAATCCTGGTGGTTTGCTTGACATTCACTTAGACCGGTGGTTCCCGGTCCACGCCATTTTTGTAGTCCTCCACCATCGTTGTAGTTCTCCACCATTTTTGTAGTTTTCCAGCAACTGTGGGTTAAGATATGTTTTAAATGCACGTCATTAATTACATCATATTAATCAATTATATATATAAATTATACTTTTGTATACGGATTTATCTAATTTATAGGAGGCGCCAACTAGTGGTCTTTGTGTGTAAGTAGCAGCTTCCCATCCTAAAGACTATGGTCATTTGACCCCCGAGGCAATCACTAAATACTTATAACTTGTGAAATGGATTCACTGTTTCGTCTGCCGTAGGCTACTGGGTTAGTGATACATGGCTTGTAAACAAACGTACCTTTTAGGACGTGGTCAAAAGTAAAGACTGTGTGATCATCTAATTATGTGTAGTTATGTGTTTTTAGCATGATGATGTTCTATCGGCATGTTGTGATGCGCTAAACATGCAGTTACATGTTCATAGAAATGTTCCTTTTTAGGTGCTAGCTACTAGCTGCTGTTTTGCGTGTGTTTTGATTCAGAGCGAGTTTCTCCCGTATATGGTTTGAGGTGTACCAACATTCAAATGAGCATATCTTCTTCAATTTCAATGTACACATCATTTGAAAGCTTACAATCTGCACTTTCATAATCTGGATTTTTTTTTTTTTTACCTTGCCCTACTTGAGGACTCTGGGGGGTATTCCATTAACGTCGCTAAAGGAAAATCCAGGCTTATTTCTTGATTAAGTCTCGAAACCTCGAAACCTCAAAATAAGCCCACATTGTTGTTTAGCGACGATGATGGAATACCCCCCTATCACAAATAGTTACAACAACAACAACAACAACAACAACAACCCTGTCAGTTACCCTCTGTGCTTGTTGTCCCGGTCCCTCCCCTCAGTGCTGGGCGGGGTCTCCTCCTCCCGGTCCCTCCCCTCAGTGCTGGGCGGGGTCTCCTACCCTCTGTGCTTGTTGTCCCGGTCCCTCCCCTCAGTGCTGGGCGGGGTCTCCTCCTCCCGGTCCCTCCCCTCAGTGCTGGGCGGGGTCTCCTCCTCAGGACCTTGTAGGTCAGGTCGCTGCAGCTCTTCCTGAACTGCTGGCGGAGGAGGGAGTAGACGAAGGGATCGCAGGCAGCCTTGCTGTAGGCCAGACACTTGCAGGCCACGCCCCAGTGAGGGCTGATCGGCTCTGGACTGACGAGCTCCACCAACCTGTCAGTACCAACACAGAGACACCTGTCAGTACCAACACAGAGACACCTGTCAGTACCAACACAGAGACACCTGTCAGTACCAACACAGAGACACCTGTCAGTACCAACACAGAGACACCTGTCAGTACCAACACAGAGACACCTGTCAGTACCAACACAGAGACACCTGTCAGTACCAACACAGAGACACCTGTCAGTACCAACACAGAGACACCTGTCAGTACCAACACAGAGACACCTGTCAGTACCAACACAGAGACACCTGTCAGTACCAACACAGAGCCACCTGTCAGTACCAACACAGAGACACCTGTCAGTACCAACACAGAGACACCTGTCAGTACCAACACAGAGACACCTGTCAGTACCAACACAGAGACACCGGTCAGTACCAACACAGAGACACCTGTCAGTACCAACACAGAGACACCTGTCAGTACCAACACAGAGACACCTGTCAGTACCAACACAGAGACACCTGTCAGTACCAACACAGAGACACCGGTCAGTACCAACACAGAGACACCTGTCAGTACCAACACAGAGACACCGGTCAGTACCAACACAGAGACACCTGTCAGTACCAACACAGAGACACCTGTCAGTACCAACACAGAGACACCTGTCAGTACCAACACAGAGACACCTGTCAGTACCAACACAGAGACACCTGTCAGTACCAACACAGAGACACCTGTCAGTACCAACACAGAGACACCTGTCAGTACCAACACAGAGACACCTGTCAGTACCAACACAGAGCCACCTGTCAGTACCAACACAGAGCCACCTGTCAGTACCAACACAGAGACACCTGTCAGTACCAACACAGAGACACCTGTCAGTACCAACACAGAGACACCTGTCAGTACCAACACAGAGACACCGGTCAGTACCAACACAGAGACACCTGTCAGTACCAACACAGAGACACCTGTCAGTACCAACACAGAGACACCGGTCAGTACCAACACAGAGACACCTGTCAGTACCAACACAGAGACACCTGTCAGTACCAACACAGAGACACCTGTCAGTACCAACACAGAGACACCTGTCAGTACCAACACAGAGACACCTGTCAGTACCAACACAGAGACACCTGTCAGTACCAACACAGAGACACCTGTCAGTACCAACACAGAGACACCTGTCAGTACCAACACAGAGACACCTGTCAGTACCAACACAGAGAAACAGAGAAGAATGGAAGCATGTCTATATGTGACATGTCTATATGTGTGTACGGTCTTGATCATTCGGTCCGCATGTCGGCAACCGATCAAAATGTTCAGACTTTTCTTTTGAAACACGAAAACTAACGTTTCAACGTTGTTGAGAATCACAACACAGACTCGCTAGTCAAGCCAAAACACGGCGAGGCAATGGATTCGGTGAGTAATCCCGCCACTGCTACCTAGTTAACTAGAACACTACTTTACATTGTTAACAGGCTCACAAAACAAGCTGTGTTAGTTGACTAGCGATGTGTCGTTGATTGTCAACAACATGGAAATGTATTCAAATGTTTAGAAATAGCGTCGCCGGCATCATGCTCTACAAACGGAGGCACACGAGACCACTACAGTTCATCACTATATACAGGTGCAACTCAAAAAATTTAGAATATCGTGCAAAAGTCCATTCATTTCAGTAATTCAACTTAAAGGGTTGAACCTAAATATTATATAGACTCATTGCATTGTACATATGCATGATTATACTTTTCAGAGGGCTGACATTTCGGTATTTAAAATCCTTTTCTTATTGATTTCATGTAATATTAAACATTTCTGAGATATTTAATTTGGGGTTTTCATAAGCTGTAAGCCATAATCATCAAATTTATAACAAATAAAGGCTTTAAATATCTCGCTTTGCATGTAATGAGTCTATATAATATCTAAGTTTAACCCTTTAAGTTGAATTACTGAAATAAATGAACTTTTGCATGATATTCAATTTTTTTGAGTTGCACCTGTACTGTACAGTGAGTGTAATCTCCTTGAACCTTACATTACACATCTATAAACATATGGTAAGTATAACATTATAACTACATAGAGCATCATTAACGTTTCATGAGTGTTCATTTAGTGGTGGGAGCACCGACATGGATCATTGATACGATTTACAAAAAAAACTACTTAATTTTGACACACTGTCATAAACTCATGCTAATTATTGGAGCTATAGTTCTGTACAGAGCAATAGCATCACGTAACACCTCCACATGGTACTCCTCTGTACAGTGTGTGTGCAGAATGTGTGTGCAGAATGTGATAGCTGTACTTATTGACCAGTGACCGGATGATCTGGGTGCAGCTGTCATGTTCACAAATGTTGACGATCCCACCGTCATAATCAGATTCCCTGAAGGAGTCGTTTCACTGTTGGACCTCTACTGATAGTCAGCTTTAACACTAGGAGAGCTTTAACACTAGGAGAGCTTTAACACTAGGTGAGCTTAGAATGATAAGGTTCTATCTCCGTTTAGAATGATAAGGTTCTATCTCCGTTTAGAATGATAAGATTCTATCTCCGTTTAGAATGATACGATTCTATCTCCGTTTAGGGCATTCCATTATGTTTTGTGAGATGGAACCTTTGTATTTTATGAATTACTAACTAAAATATGTCAACATTTTAAAAATAACACCACACAGGCATTAATAAACACCTAATGGATCAGATTATGTAAAAAACTCACTTTCGACCAAAAATGGAGATAGAACCTTATAATTCTAACCTCACGACTAGGAGAGCCGAGCCATGTTCACCTACTCTTAGTGCGTCTCTTTGGGGGTCACATTTAGAACGGGAAGCTGTTACTGACACACAGAGACCACTAGTTGGCGCCTCTTGTAAATTAGCCTGCCTCCTTATCCTGATGTGATTTTGAAACCCATCCCACTCTGCACCCCCCGACACCCCTCACCCCCCTCACCCCCCCCCCCCCCCCCCCCCCCCATTACACCCCACGTCACCGTCCCTTCCTGTGCTCACCTGGTGATGACGTAGGGGGCGAAGCAGACCACGAATGTGCCAATAAACGTGCTGATCTTCTTTAGCGCCCTCTGCTTCCGGTGCCTCTGTTTAGTCAGGCAGTTCTGGCGCACACTGCCGAAGAACAAAGTTCACCATTACCACCCCAGTGGGGTAAATACGTCCAGGGGGGTATATACGGCCAGGGGCATAGGCACATCACATGGAGAAGGGCAAGTCGTGAGCTTAGAATGATAAGGTTCTATCTCCGTTTAGGGCAGTTCAGAGATATTGAGCGTCAAAGTTTTTACATTCCATTATGTTTTGTGAGATGGAACCTTTGTATTTTATTAATTACTAACTCAAAAATTTCAACATTTTAAAAATAACACCACACAGGCATTAATAAACACCTAATGGATCAGATTATGTAAAAAACTCAATTGTGACAAAAATGGAGATAGAACCTTATAATTCTAACGTCACAAACTCACTAAAGGCTAATGTAAGCCGGTGTGGTGTCCTGGCTTATTTGTTTTTTACTCAAAGAACAAACGTGACACGTTCTAATGCTTTGGTCCTCGATGTCGACAACCAATCAAAATGTTCAGACTTTTCTTTTGAAACGTGGAACTACGAATGATGTTGAGAATCACAACACAAACTAGTCGCTAGTCAAGCCAAAATACTGCAACAATGCAATGGATTGTGTGAGTAATCCCCACTGCTACCTAGTTAACTAGAACACTACTTTACATTGTTACCTAGTTAACTAGAACACTACTTTACTTTGTTAGCAGGCTCACAAAACAAGCTGTGTTAGTTGACTAGCGAGTGTGTCATTGATTTTCAACAATGCGGAAATGTATTCACAATTTAAGTCAGATTATTACATCGGATCCCGACATGAGGACCAAAGCATCAGAACGTGTCACAAAAGCACGTTGGTGATGTCCATGGAGCTATTCTGGAAAGTAAGACTAGATGTTAATGAGAGCACCTGTCAATAAAATGTGTCAAAAGGCTGTTTGACCCGGTGAAGGGTGTTTGGTGGGTTATATTTAACTCCTGGTACTGGAGTTAAATATAGCAGCAATTGGAAATCATTTTAGAAGGAGCTAAGAAAACACTAAGTATCTCCCAAAATACACATACTTTGACCTAAATGGCAATTTTATTGTGTTGCACCTGGATGTCATAACAAAATAAATGACTTAAGTGGCCTTTTAAGGTTGGATTTGAAGCCCAACTTGGCTAACAAAATGGAAATTGAGAAATAATCTATGTCTGGAGAAAATGTTAGAATTAGCTTGCTCACATCTCTCTTTCACTGAGCACTACCACAGTACAGCATGTCAGGTAATACCAAGCTGGTAGGCATGACAACGTTACTTTAATGTCGGGAGGACACAACAATGCCTGTTGATGTTTTGTACTTGAGTAGAAACTGATCATTTCACTTTGTTTAGCAATATGAAACTTGTTAAATAGCCTAGAGTCAGCGCTATTGTGTCTAGATATGAGATATTGTATTCAATTGGGATACTGGCAATAGGTCTACCAATGTGAGTTACTCAGTAAACCACTTGCCATTCTATCAAGGTGGGCTAGAACATGTTTGTGTGGCTTTTAGTTTGGATAGGTTTCACATTGAGACGAAAACAGTGGACCAAACGTGTGGTGCTGAATTTAATCGTGATGTGTTGGTGGCTGTGTGAGTGACCAGCATACATTATTACGTTTGAGTCATTTTGCTATAATCAAACGTTGTAAGAAGAAAACATCTACTACACGAATCAAACACAGACACACGTCGTCAACCATCTCACCTGGAGTGGACATCGACAAGCAACACCAAGGTCTGCATAGTAATCACCTCGATGCGTTTGCAGTGACGCCTGGCCACTTGCAGGACTTTCAGGTATGTCACACACAACACGATCAAGGTCAGGAAAAAAGTCAGCGAGTGCAAAAGCACCGTATAGATCATAAACTGTGCATGGTTCCCTCTGGCATTGCAAAGCGTAACGCACGACGCGTAAACCCGATGGTGCCCAAACCAGGAGAGACGCGCGGCCACCGCCGACAAGGCGAGCGAGTGTACCCACGTGTATCCGACCGCGATCCCCGCGTACAGGTGTCTTATCCTGGAGTGATAGCACAGAGGGAACACCACGGCCACCCATCTGTCGATGCTCAAAGCTGCCATGCTGAGCATGGAGTTCGCGTGGAGAAACGTGTCCAGGAAACCGACTATTTGACAGAAAACACCTCCTCCTGGATGCCACTCGCCCATGATCAGCCCGGCCAGGGTCAGAGGCATGTTGAACACCGTCAGAAACAGGTTGCCGAGCGTCAGGTTCAGGATGAACAGTCCGGGCACCTGCTTTCGGATCTCCGAGTTGTGCAGAAAGCAGATCAGCACCAACACGTTGGACAGCAGCGACACCACGATGACGCCCGCTGCAAACACGGCGATGGCGATGTCCACCGTGTGCATGGTGCATGGTGCAAGGAGTCCCGCTCACATATAAGGACTGTGCATTGTGCCAGAACTACAGTACGAGATCCACATCCATCCAGCTCCACTGTTGTGATGTCCTCTTGAGTTTCTGCTTCTTCTTCAGGCGCAACTATGGTGAGTATAGCCGGAAGACACATCCAAAGAGGCTGTCATGGATCTAGTAATGCAATAATGTTTCCAAATAATTATGTCCTGGCTGCCATCCCTTCTCATGATTTCTTGTTGCGCAATTGCGCACTGCATGGGTTGATGGACAACGTTGCAAACGCGCAGCTTTTATATGCTGTCCGTTCCGCGTCTCCTGGGACGCTTCTATAGATGTCACCCCACACCCACACTCATACTATTTTTACCCGCCCTCCAAAAGCCACCCAGAATGGATCTGTCCCCTTCAAAAATAGAAACAGATGATCCATTGGCTGACTTGACTGATCGGTCGTATATAGTGGACACCGTGAGAGGCTGTGCAATTAAATGAATATTTAACATAAGCCTATTATTTTTTAAGCAAACTACTTATATCTGAATCCGATGAACAGTGTGCTCTAATAGGATTAGCCATGTACATGAAAACGCATTAACTCATTGGGCAAGGTTTAAGCATACCAACTAACTTAGCTTGAAGCATATCCTCATAGTTATCCTTGCTTTCCATTGTAGTTACTTTAGATGACTAATGTACTAATGTACATAACGGTACTGTATGGACGGTTATCCTAGCCAATGTGTGCCATATCAGTACATTAGTCTACTTGGTGATCCACACTGACAGACACACTACACAGGGTCAGTATCGTCGTTTGCGTGTCATGCTTGGAAGCCCTCACAGCTGCCTTTCTTTTAAAAACACTGCTTTACCATTACTGATGCTTGGCTAGTCCCAACGAGGCCTGTATGGTCCACTGCACTGCTATCACATTGTCTCCTTATAGGCAAACACACACACACACACACACATGTACACACATACACACACACACACACACACACACACAGACTCTCATACACATGCACACTCACAGGACGCAGGCTGTGTTAACACTCACACACACTCACACACACTCACACACACACACACACACACACACATGTACACACACATACACACACACACACACACACACACAGACTCTCATACACGTGCACACTCACAGGACGCAGGCTGTGTTAACACTCACACACACTCACACACACACACACACACACACACACATGTACACACACACACACATGTACACACACATACACACACACACACACACAGACTCTCATACACATGCACACTCACAGGACGCAGGCTGTGTTAACACTCACACACACTCACACACACTCACACACACACACACACACACACACACACAGACTCTCATACACATGCACACTCACAGGACGCAGGCTGTGTTAACACTCACACACACTCACACACACACACACACACACACACGCACACACACACACACACTCACACACACACACACACACACACACGCACACACACACACACACACACACACACACACACACACACACACAATAGTACATGAGGGAAGATGTCAAAAGGGTTCAGATGGCACGTACAACAAGTGTACAACCATGACATTTGCAGGATAATGCACAAACAGGATCCTTCTTGTTCTGCAACAATAGTGTATCTAGACGTACATCAGAAGCAGACGTACATCAGAAGCAGACGTACATCAGAAGCAGACGTACATCAGAAGCAGACGTACATCAGAAGCAGACGCCGTCTGTCAGTATTGGAAAGAGGAAGTATTTGTCTTCTTTTATGTTTACCCTGGACGCTTTCAAATCAGCCCTCAAAACTCATCTGTTCACCAAGGCCTTATATATTAGGCTCCTAGTTTAGTTGTGTCGCTGTCACTGTCTCTGTGTTCTTTCTGTCTGACTTTCTGTCTGTCAAATCCGTAAAGCGTCCTTGGGTTTGTGAAAGGCGATATTTATAAAACCAAGATATCATTATTATTATTATTATTATTTTTATTATTAAAGCGTTTGTCGTTTCTCTAAGCATGATACAACAGAGAGGTCACCCCGACACTTTCTTGGTGAAGAATGGGACTGGAGAAATGTCGTCTTGTGTAGCCGTGAACATCATGTTGTCCTCACGCCTCCTCTGGCAGTCGGATGAGTTGTGATCAGCCAGTTCTATCTAAAGGGGAGTGCTGCTTTGCTTTGAGCAAAAGTGATGTTTGGAAAACAGCAACCCCCTCCGCCTTTTTGCTACGCTTGAAAAGAGCAAATGACTCTCTTGTCTTAGCCAACCGACTTAAGCTCTCTTGTCTTAGCCAACCGACTTAAGCTCTCTTGTTTTAGCCAACCGACTTAAGCTCTCTTGTCTTAGCCAACCGACTTAATCTCTCTTGTTTTAGCCAACCGACTTAAGCTGTCTTGTCTTAGCCAACCGACTTAAGCTCTCTTGTTTTAGCCAACCGACTTAATCTCTCTTGTTTTAGCCAACCGACTTAAGCTCGCAGCAGCAGCGGCTCACAGCAGATCGTATCACGGCTGGCCACATGTCAACGTGCCCCTGAGCAAGGCACTGAACTCCTAATTGCTCCAGGGTAGCCGTCTATGGCCCGACCCCTTGCCTAGAGCATAACATACCGAATTCCAACATGTGACAAGTTGATTGCATGGCAGTAAAACAATTATTATTATTATTATTTAACATATTAACAAGTGTCGTCAGGACTGACGGTGTAGTCGTGTTTAATGAACGTGGTAATCTGTCTCCGCTCTGTTATAGCACTCTTCTGAATAGCACTCTTCTGTATAGCACCCTTCTGTATAGCACTCTTCTGTATAGCACTCTTCTGTATAGCACCCTTCCTTCCTGACGTTTAAACAACATCAAATACAACCTAACAGAAGGAGAGCTCATAACGTTCAGCCCCCCTGTAGGTTGCTGCATTAAAGGGTAATGATGACAACTCTTTTTATATGTGGCAACCCTTCCTTGATGATCTTCCTGGTGATGGTGCTGGCATACTGCAGAAAGGGCGTCCGTGCTTGTTTGTTTTCACAAATAAATCACAAGACGTGGTTGGGCGGGATTAGTATTATCTGGAGCACTGGCGGACTCAGGGGGGGGCAGGGGGGGCGCAGGGGGGGCGACCCCGCCCCTCCTGGTGCCCCCACGGTTGAAAAACGTCTCTCTTAAGTGCCCTTTTGAGTGGCAAAAATTAGAGGACGTGCCCTACTGGTGCCCCTCCAATGGTCTAAACTTGACCATGTGCACTGATGGGGTCCCATGTTGTGCAGTAGGTGCCCTTTTTTTCTTTTCGCCCCCCCTGCCCTTCAAACAGCCTGAGTCCGCCACTGATCTGGAGACCTCATGTCATTGAAGTTACCCCCCAACGTCTGTGTTTTGTGTGGCACATTCACACGGGATAAGCGAAGTCTGTGTTCTTCTCAAATGTACTGACATCCCCCTGGATATGACGTCATGACTCTGTGTAACATCCGCTTCATCAACAACAAGGGTAATGGTAATGCTAAGATGAAAAACAGCCATTGGATGCACAAAGAGTAATATAAATATAAATAAGAAATAAACAAAGAAATAATAATATAATTTCCATTGCAGCCTCCAATGTTCTCTGTCCGCCTGTTCCATGTAGTAAACCGTGTTCTCTTTTTGGCCACTCCAGGATTCCGTAGTTCTCGAAAATGGGGCGGGGAAAACTAACTCACCCCAAATCACTGACATGTCGATTTGCACGGGATAAGCATTATCATAGGACCGATGATTCAGGCCAATTATGGTAGGTCATTTGCGGTGACATTTTTACAGACAAGGCCGATTCGCACAGAACTAAGAACACATTACTACAAATTACCAGAAGTCCCCAGATAATACTTGTGCGAATAGGGCTTTTCTTCTGCTTTTTTCCTGCCTTTAAACATGGTACTATTGTATACAAAATGAATATAATGTAACTTGTATGTATATTAATGCAAACCATGTATTACCATACCGTGTACTAATTCGTTTACTCTTGGTTCATAATTTGGCGAAATCTGTGCTATCTGGTTCTCTGTTTTGGTTGTGTAAAAAAATCTAAAATATTGTTAAAACAAACAACAACCAAAACACCTGTGGTCAGGTATATACAGTGGGATGACCAACAAGTCAACTCTCATGGCCAGTCGTGACGTTAGAATTATAAGGTTCTATCTCAATTTTTGTCAAAATTGAGTTTTTTACATAATCTGATCCATTAGGTGTTTATTAATGCCTGTTTTTTTTTTTTTTTTTAATGTTGACATTTTTGAGTTAGTAATTCATAAAATACAAAGGTTCCATCTCACAAAACATAATGGAATGTAAAAACTTTGACGCTCAATATCTCTGAACTGCCCTAAACGGAGATAGAACCGTATCATTCTAAATGATCACTGTTAAACCATGGTGGAGTGTTGCATAACCAGCTCTTTTTTTTTTAAGTAATTTTTTTTCTCTGAGTGGGGCAGTCCCACTCATATTTACAGATGTAGTGAAGACAGACAGGGAAGCAAGGAGAGCGGGCATGTCAGCAGGGCATGGGCTGGATTCAAACCCATGCCGACATGGGCATTATGTGTGGACTGTAGACCGTGGTGCTGGGCCACTGGACCACCCCAGTACACATAACCCGGCTCTTTCAAGCCTCGTCCCAGACGACAATCACGTCACCGGTTCCCCAGGTTTTCCCCAACAAGGTTAATAGAAAGCCTGGGAGCCTGGTTTAGGAGAAAGCCTGGGAGCCTGGGTTAGGAGAAAGCCTGGGAGCCTGGTTTAGGAGAGATGCAACCATGCTGTTGAAGTGGACTGACCTCTCTGCTGCCTCACGCACGCTTGTTGACCCCAGGTGACCCCAGGTGACTGTTGACATCACTGACAGGCAGCAGCAGCAGGTGGCTCTGACAGGACGTAGCGCTGGAGACTCTCTCTCCCAGGGGGCCGCGCTCAGCCTGAGCATCAATGGAAGGACACGCCCACCCCTCCCCCTAACACCCCCACCCCTCCCCTCCCTTCCCCTCGACACCCCCACCCCCACCCCTCCCCTCCCCTTGACACCCCACCCCTCCCCTTGACACCCCCACCCCTCCCCCTAACACCCCCACCCCCACCCTCGACACCCCCACCCCTCCCCCTAACACCCCCTCCCCTCCTCTTGACACCCCCACCCCTCCCCCTAACACCCCCACCCCCACCCCTCCCCTCCCCTTGACACCCCCACCCCTCCCCTCCCCCTAACACCCCCACCCCTCCCCCTAACACCCCCACCCCCTCCCCTTGACACCCCCACCCCCTCCCCTTGACACCCCCACCCCTCCCCCTAACACCCCCACCCCTCCCCCTAACACCCCCACCCCTCCCCCTAACACCCCCACCCCTCCCCCTAACACCCCCACCCCCTCCCCTTGACACCCCCACCCCCTCCCCTTGACACCCCCACCCCTCCCCCTAACACCCCCACCCCCACCCCTCCCCCTAACACCCCCACCCCTCCCCCTAACACCCCCACCCCTCCCCTTGACACCCCCACCCCGCCCCCTAACACCCCCACCCCGCCCCCTAACACCCCCACCCCCACCCCTCCCCTCCCCTTGACACCCCCACCCCTCCCCTTGACACCCCCACCCCTCCCCCTAACACCCCCACCCTCGACACCCCCACCCCTCCCCTCCCCCTAACACCCCCACCCCCACCCCCACCCCTCCCCTTGACAACCCCACCCCTCCCCTTGACACCCCCACCCCCACCCCTCCCCTCCCCTCCCCTTGACACCCCCACCCCTCCCCCTAACACCCCCACCCCCACCCCTCCCTTCCCCTTGACACCCCCACCCCTCCCCTCCCCTTGACACCCCCACCCCTCCCCCTAACACCCCCACCCCCACCCCTCCCTTCCCCTTGACACCCCCACCCCTCCCCTCCCCCTAACACCCCCACCCCTCCCCCTAACACCCCCACCCCCACCCCTCCCCTCCCCTTGACACCCCCACCCCTCCCCTTGACACCCCCACCCCCACCCCTCGACACCCCACCCCTCCCCTTGACACCCCCACCCCTCCCCCTAACACCCCCACCCCTCCCCTTGACACCCCCACCCCTCCCCTCGACACCCCCACCCCTCCCCTTGACACCCCCACCCCTCCCCCTAACACCCCCACCCCTCCCCTTGACACCCCCTCCCCTCCCCTTGACACCCCCACCCCCACCCCTCGACACCCCACCCCTCCCCTTGACCTTAACCTCTAGACTACCTGCCTCTCTAACCTCTAGACTACCTGCCTCTCTAACCTCTAGACTACCTGCCTCTCTAACCTCTAGGCTACCTGCCTCTCTAATCTCTAGACTACCTGCCTCTCTAACCTCTAGACTACCTGCCTCTCTAACCTCTAGACTACCTGCCTCTCTAACCTCTAGACTACCTGCCTCTCTAACCTCTAGGCTACCTGCCTCTCTAACCTCTAGACTACCTGCCTCTCTAACCTCTAGACTACCTGTCTCTCTAACCTCTAGGCTACCTGCCTCTCTAACCTCTAGACTACCTGGCTACCTGCCGCCGCATCTGGTGAGTTAATGTCCGGCCCCCACAGTGTATGCTTAGAACAATTCTGTCCCTTTGACAAATGTAATTGGTTACACCTGTCCTAGACAAACAAAACCCAACAGACCAGCTGCCGTCACACTACTCAGATTGGCTGAGACTCAACAAGGCAGTAGCATGGTACCTGAAGTTCAGCAATGTTCTGGGGCGGCTGTGGCGCAGGAGGTATAGCCGGTGTCTGATGATCGCAAGGTCGGCAGATCGGCGGTTCAAACCCTGGCTGGCCACATATCGAAGTGTCCTTGGGCAAGACACTGAACCCCAAATTGCTCCCAATGAGTGGGCCGCCGGCTTGCATAGTAGCTTGCCGCCATTGGTGTGTGAATGGGTGAATGAGAGAGGCCATTGCACTTTGGAATAAGACACTATATTAGTCAGTCCATTTACCATTTAAGATGCTTGCAAGAAAAAGAAAAGAATGGAACTTGATGAAAGATTTGCAAAAGATTTGCTTAAAAAATGCAAGTATTCAAATCCACATTGAATGGTCAGATCGTCACTGTAGACGACATGGACAGGGCTGAGGAAGTCATCATTGGTATTAGCCAGAGTCAAACATTTTCTGAAGAATTGGTGAAGTTACAAATGGCGCCATCATGTTTGTAAATAAGAACCTGCATATTTAAGTTGGATCCAGCGTTGGAAGACTAAGAGTTGAATAAATGAATGAATGAATGAATGAATGAATGAATGAATGGTCTTTATTGTCATTAATACAGTACAGGTACCATACAACGAAATTTAGGAGGGTGGGGGGCTCCCCTGGTGCTTGTAAAAAAGACTAAAAACAAGAGGGCCAAGGGTAAAATAAAAAAGGGAAAAGAGCTGGTTTACATAAATAAAGGCTATGTACACTATCTACTATACTATACTACTATACTATAAAATAAAACACTGTGCTGTACTCTATGCTATGCTATAAATATCCTAACTTTTTCCTATATCTGAACCTTATGTACACAAGGGTTGTCATATTGCACATAGTATTGTTGTACATTCATTAAAGTGTCGCAGTTAGCAGGTTTGAAAACATCATGTCATCCTCCACAAAAGTCACCCAATCTCTTGATTTCTGTATCCTTCATACTATATACGTATACAGTTAGGTCCGGAAATATTTGGACAGTGACACAATTTCCATAATCTTGGGTCTGTATGCCGCCACAATGGATTTGAAATGAAACAATTGAGATGCAATTGAAGTGCAGACTTTCAGCTTTAATTCAATGGGTTGAACACAAATATTGTATGAAATGTTCAGGAATATTCCAATGATTTCCAATTGCTGCTATATTTAACTCCAGTACCAGGAGTTAAATATAACCCACCAAACACCCTTCACCGGGTCAAACAGCCTTTTGACACATTTTATTGACAGGTGCTTTCATTAACATCTAGTCTTACTTTCCAGAATAGCTCCATGGACATCACCAACGTGCTTTTGTGATGCTTTGGTCCTCATGTCAGGATCTGATGTAATGATCTGACTTTTCTTTCGAAACATTTGAACACATTTCCGCGTTGTTGAAAATCAATGACACATCGCTAGTCAACTAACACAGCTTGTTTTGTGAGCCTGCTAACAATGTAAAGTAGTGTTCTAGTTAACTAGGTAGCAGTGGGGGGATTACTCACCCAATCCATTACGTTGTTGCAGTATTTTGGCTTGACTAGCGAGTTTGTGTTTGTTACTCTCAACAACGTTGAAACGTAGTTCTGTGTCTCAAAAGAAAAGTCAGAACATTTTGATTGGTTGCCGACCTGCGGACCAAACGATCAGACTATGTCACATATCAGATGATTAATAACAATATCGCAACACGAAGCTCTTTTACCTGGTCTGAGCTCTGCTTACCACTACCTCCCATCTCGCTCTGAAGTATTGTTGGTAAGCAGTGTGATGTAACAATGTACCAGGTGTGTGTGTGTGTGTGTGTGTGTGTGTACACACGCCTGGCTAGGCCATGCAGACCCTACTAGAGGGTGGGGGGGGTGTTCTTTTCTTGTCTTCTTTTCTTTTTTTTCTCTATTTGCCTCTTTGTGATTGGTCGACCCTCAATCCTTTCCGCATGCGAGGAACCCCATATACAGTACATGCAAGTCCTCTTGTCTCGTCTCTCTCTCTCTCTCTCTCTCTCTCTCTCATTCGCTCTCTCTCTCTCTCTCTCATTCTCTCTCTCTCATTCTCTCTCTCTCCCTCTCTCTCTCTGTCTCTCACTATCTCTGTCTCTCTATCTCCCTCTCTCTCATTCTCTCTCTCTCCCTCTCTCTCATTCTCTCTCTCTCTCTCATTCTCTCTCTCTCTCTCTCTCTCATTCTCTCTCTCTCCCTCTCTCTCATTCTCTCTCTCCCTCTCTCTTTCTCTGTCTCTCACTATCTCTGTCTCTCTTTCTCTCTCTCTCTCTTTCTCTCTCTCTCCCTATCTCTCTCTCTCTCCCCCCCTCTCTATCTCCCCCCTCTCTCTCTCTTTCTCTCTCGCACACACACACACACAGACACACGCACACACACACTAGCCTCCGAAGCGCAGGCTTTCAACGCCACGCCACAGCCTCCACACACAGCTGGAGGGAATCCTCTGAATCACACCGTGAATAAACGCATCACTTCCTCATGACGAGGTCACTTCCTCCCTGGAGGGGAGGGGGCGGGGCTATCCTGGAGGGGAGGGGCTATCCTGGAGGGGAGGGGCTATCCACAGATAAGACTAGCAGAGCTGTACTGATGTGATTTGCCAGGCAGCTAATTTTTTTTTTTTTTTAAACACATTTGAAACTTTGTCGATAGAATAACAAGGGGAGAAAGCAAGGGGGTGTAATTAGCATATTAATGTCTATATACCTTAGTGTGTGCGTGAGTGTGTAGGGGGGGGGCTGGGGGCTTTGTAGACAATAACAATGCAAACCATTTTAAGGGCGAGGCAAGGGCAAGGTGAGAGGAGTATGTGAGAGCTGGAATGGGGAGGGAGGGGGGGATAAGTTGTATCTTTGTCTTTTGTAAACAATAACCATCCAACCCATTTTAAGGGGAGGTGAGTGTGTGTGTGTGTATGCGTGTGTGTGTGTATGCGTGTGTGTGTGTATGCGTGTGTGTATGCGTGTGTGTGTGTGTGTGTGTGTGTGTGTGTGTGTGTGTGTGAGAAGAGTATGTGGGAGCTGGAATGACTGGATGGTTTTCTCCACTGACTCACTCCTGTGAAACGTGTTCTAAAGCCCCGCTGTTGATACAGAGACACTGTCGAGGTGTCCTTGGGCAAAACACTGAACCTCAAATTGCTCCCAATGAGCAGGGACCGGCGCCTTGCATGGTAGCTTGCTGCCATTGGTGTGTGAATGTGTGTGTGAATGGGTGAGTGGGAGGCCATTGTAAAGCACTTTGGAATAAGGCCGCTATAAGTCAGTCTATATGAGTCAGTCTATATGAGTCAGTCTATATAAGTCAGTCTATATGAGTCAGTCTATATGAGTCAGTCTATATGAGTCAGTCTATATGAGTCAGTCTATATGAGTCAGTCTATATGAGTCAGTCTATATGAGTCAGTCTATATATGTGTTCAAACTTAGTGTGTACAGTTTGTCTACGTGCATCTACACTTTGAGTGCTGTGTTGTTTTTAAGTCATGCAGTGGCGCCCCCTGGTGGCTGTGAATGACTAGTATTATGTGTAGCCTGGAACATCCAGTTGACATCCACTTAGGTTGAAGTCATTCAAACTCATTTTTTAACCACTTCACAGATTTCATGATAAAAAAAAAACGAAAGTTTTCCAACAATTATTTACAGACAGATTATTTCACACTAATTCACTATATCACTATTCCAGTGGGTCAGAAGTTTACATTCACTAAGTTGGTTGTGCCTTTTTAAACAGCTTGGAAAATTCAAATTCAAAAGTCATGATGATCTGATTCATCCTTGGGAAAAATGTCCAAGCGGCTGAAGTATAAACACCATGGGACCACATTTTTACATTTACATTTTCACATTTACATTTTTACATTTACATTTTTGGCATTTAGCAGACGCCTTATTCCAAAGCGACTTACAATCAATACATTTGAATACTAAGCATGTGAATCATCAGTCCACCAGTCGTAGCAGGAAGAGTAATCCAGCTCAGGCCCGGGGCCATTGATAGAAGGAAAAACCTTCTTCTAAACCTTCTTCTAAACCAATTATTATTATTTTTAGTTTTATTTGTTTTCGACACTGGAGAAACAGAGAAACAGTACAAGGTTACCAGGTCTCGGGGTGGTAAAAGGGTAGCCCCTCGGCCCCGAGCCTGGTGGAGTGGAGAGAAAAACAACAACCCATACGACGAAGAAGAAGTACAAGGGGGGCAATAGAAGTTCTTAGGGACACAGTAGAGGGGCAAAGCGGGTGTCTTCAGGAGACGTAGTGCTGAGGGGCAGAAGATGTCTCAGGAGACCACACAGCCGTCATACCGCTCAGGAAGGAGACCTGTTCTCCTGGCTCTCCTAGAGATGAACTTTGGTACGTTGGTACTTTGGTACTTTGGAACTTTGGTGCGAAAAGTGAAAATCAATCCCAGACCAGCAGCAAAGGACGTTGTGAATGTGCTGGAGGAAAAAGGTACAAAAGTATCTTGTAATATCCACAGTAAAGTCCTTTATTGACATAACCTGAAAGGCTGCCTAGCAAGGAAGAGGGAGGAAGCCAGATGAAATTCCAGACTACGGTTTGCAAACTGTACATGGGGACACAGATCTAACTGCACATAGGGACACAGATCTAACTTTCTGGAGAAATGTCCTCTGGTCTGGGGGAACAAACATGTAACCGTTTGGCCATAATGACCCATAATAAACTTAAAATAAATAATGACCCATATTATTTTGAGGAAAAAGGGGAAGGCTTGCAAGCCGAAGAACACCATCCCAACCGTGAAGCACGGGGGGGGCAGCGTCATGTTGTGGGGGGGGGGGGGGGGCAGCATCATGTTGTGGGGGGGGGGGGGGGGGGGCAGCATCATGTTGTGGGGGGGGGGGGGGGGGGGGCAGCGTCATGTTGTGGGGGGGGGGGGGGGGCAGCATCATGTTGTGGGGGGGGGGGGGGGGGGCAGCGTCATGTTAACTGTCTGTCTGTCAGTGAGGTTAACTGTCTGTCTGTCTGTCAGTGAGGTTAACTGTCTGTCTGTCTGTCTGTGAGGTTAACTGTCTGACTGGACGACGACGACGACTGGTACACTTCACAAAATAGATGGCATCATCAAATGATGTGGATATATTATTGAAACAACATCTCAAGAAATCAGCCAGGAAGTTAAAGCTTGGTCACAAACGGGTCTTCCAAATGGACACAGTGACCGCAAGCAGCATACTTCCAAAGCTGTGGCGAAAAGGACAACAAAGTCAAAGCACTGGAGTGGTGATCGCAAAGCCCTTGCCTCAATCCTATAAATAATGTGTGGGCAGAACCGAAAAAACAAATACTAACTAAGTGTACTATTATTCTGACATTTCACATTCTTAAAATTAAGTAGTGTTCCTTAACTGACCTAAGACAGGGAATGTTTACTAGGATTAAATGTTAGGAATTTAAATAAAAACTGAGTTTAAATGTATTTGGCTACGGTATGTATATGTAAACTTCCGACTTCAACTATACATGCTTATTCAAGTCAAATAAAATAAAATAAAATCCAATCAAATCCAATTGTGTTTGTCACTCATATCACATACAGTTGTACCTGACATTTGGATCTTACTCCACACTCAACAACAGCAGTCAGCAATGCTATAGAGCTCAATTCTTCCAGATGGTTAGGATGTTCCCATTCCGGCCAACAGAGGGCACTCTTTACTCTCTAAACAGACTCTCTGTGGCTGAAGACTGCGTCATCCCTCAGATGTCATCCCTAACTAGTGAGCTTTCATTAAGGTGTCGTTAGCAGCACTTTGTTAGTGGTCATAGGAACAGCGTTAGTGCCTTGGGGGAAGTAAAACAAGTGAACATATACATTAGGGCACACACACTGTTCACTCCTGAAGACACTTTAGAAGACTAGTAATTGTTACACTATTGATTCTTACAGCCTATTTTGCTTTGACCATATATACCGGTATACATGATCGTTTAACCTGTTCACATGAAGCTAATATGTGAGCCCACCATCAGTGTTGTTGTATGTGTATTACAGTGCAAAGCCTAGATGCCATCCATCCATCCACTCAAACTCAAACAAAGCTGAGGGTGAATTCAGTTTTTTATTGAAAGTGGATTTATTTAGATCCATCATGTACACTCACCGAACACTTCATTAGCAGCACCTGTACACCTTCACATTCATCCAGGTGGTGTAACGGTGTGGGGAATGTTTTCTTGGCACACGTTGGGCCTGTTGATACCAATCAATCATCTCTTGAATGCCACAGCCTGTTTGAGTGTTGTTGCTGACCATGTGCCTCCCTTCATGGCCACAATGTACCCGTCTTCTAATGGCTACTTACAGCATGATAATGCACCATGTCACAGAGTAAAAGTCGTCTCAATTTGGTTTTATGAACATGGTAATCGAGTGGCCTCGATTAGGTTGTGTGGTAGAGTGGGAGATTTACACCTTCAAACTGTGTGATGCCATGATGTCACAATGATGCCATGATGTCACAATGATGCCATGATGTCACAATGTCATCATGGACAAAGGAATGTTTTCAATATGTTATGGAATGAATGCCATGAAGAATTGAGGCTGGTTTGAGAGCAAAATGATGAGGCCCAACCCAGTATAGTATAGTGTTCCTAATAAAGTGTTCAGTAAGTGTATATATTGGGCCAAAATAATGAGTTGATCTGTGATGGAGTTTAGCCCAGCTGTTACTGAAGATGCATCTTGAACAGTCCTTGAGACTGGGCAGAGATTCAAGGTGATCGTTACATGATGTATCTGAGCTTCACTAAGATGGAAAACTGAGGGCTGTAAAATGAACATAAAAGTCTCTGAATTGATATATTATATACAGTACTTATATTAGGTCTTTAAATTCCCTAGGGAGCAGAGGCCATCGATGAATCCCCTCCATCCTCTCGGTTCCTGTGCTCGCCGATCCAGTCGTTGCCATGACAGCCCTTCCTTCCTTCCTTCATCTCCTGTTCTGTGGTCCTTCTCCAGGTGGTTCTAGGTCTTCCTCTCTGCCCTGTGGGGTTCCATGTGAGAGCCAGCTGCTTTGCGAGAGATTTGTTTTGTCTTCTATCCAGCTCCATGTTCTCCCCCTGATTTGGATTACTATTACTATTACTGTTATTATTTCTTGTTTGGTGAGTTCCCACAGGTTGGTGTTTGAGACGGTGTTGGGCCAGTCGATTCCCAGGAGGCGTCGGAGGCAGTTCGTGACGTTAGAATTATAAGGTTCTATCTCAATTTTTGTCTAAATTGAGTTTTTTACATACTCTGATCCATTAGGTGTTTATTAATGCCTGTGTGGTGTTATTTTTTTTTAAATGTTTACATTTTTGAGTTAGTAATTCATCAAATACAAAGGTTCCATCTCACAAAACATAAAGACGCTCAATATCTCTGAACTGCCCTAAACGGAGATAGAACCGTATAATTCTAAGCTCACGGTTTGAGTTGAAGATTTTGTTGTTTGGTCTTGAGTGATAGGTTTTTGGTTTTCCAAGATATTGTTTTGATTTAAATTGTTGCTAAATGTTGTCCTTGCTTGACGTCCTCCTCCGATCCTTTGTCCACAGTAATTATACTCCCGAGGTATGTGAAACCAATGACATCCTCGAGCTGGTTTTGCTCCATGATTATTGGTGTGTTGTTCTTGTTGATGATTCGCATTACTTAGTCTTTCGTGCCCAAGTGAAGCAGCTGTTCTCTAGTTTGTGTGATTTGTTTTCCTGCGTCTGTTGGTGGGGGTGTGCTAGTAGTGCCAAATCATCAGCAGAATCCAGATCTTCTAGCTGTTCGGGTCAGACTCCATTGTATGCCGGTTCGGCTGTTGCTGGTTACCTGTTACCTGGTTACCTGTTACCTGGTTACCTGTTTCATAGTCCAGTCTATGCAGAGGAGGAAGAGGAAGGGCGAGAGCAAGCATCCCTGCCACGCCCTAGTCAGGACCTCAAAGTGCCTCCGATGTGCATCCTTCATGGAGACCTTGGCATTGCGTCCCTTGGTAGGTGTTCTTGATGATGCTGATGAACTTTGGTGGGAGGCAGCATAGTGCAGCATCAATTTCCACAGCATCTCCTGATCCAAAAGCAATTCAAAAGCCTTTTCAAAAATCTATGAAGTTGACATAGACAGGAGAGTTCCATTCGATGAATTGCTGGATGATAATGCTGAGGGTGGCTATTTGGTCTCCACAGGATCTGACTATTCCTGAAGCCAGGCTGGTTTCTGGTTTCAGGCTGGTTTCTCATCGACCACCCTCTTAAGCCTCTCCAGTAGAATGCGGTTGAGCACCTTCCCTGGTCGTGAGCTTAGAATGATAAGGTTCTATCTCCGTTTAGAATGAGAAGGTTCTATCTCCGTTTAGAATGATAAGGTTCTATCTCCGTTTAGAATGAGAAGGTTCTATCTCCGTTTAGAATGATAAGGTTCTATCTCCGTTTAGAATGATAAGGTTCTATCTCCGTTTAGAATGATAAGGTTCTATCTCCGTTTAGAATGATAAGGTTCTATCTCCGTTTAGAACTCCGTTTAGAATGATAAGGTTCTATCTTGTAGTGCCGGAGGAAAAAGGAAAGACGTAGGCAACGTAATGATAACTGTTTAATCAAAATAACAACTTGTACTCTCAGTACAGGACCAGAAAATAGATCACCAAAACTGTTGTGTCTAAACAGGAAGTTGCAACGTTAATAATCCTCCCCTCTGCCCCTAGTGCCAGAACTGGTTCCCTCCCACTACACAACCAACAGTAAGAGGAGAACATGAACCCATAATGTAGTCACTACACCAGCCCCCCCAGTGTTCACCTCAATATTGGAAATCCTCACGGCGAGGAGGGCGTATGGCCCGGCCCCTACGATCGTAGGTAAAGTCAGGAGGTGCGGAAGGAGGTGTGACATCGCCCATCACGTCCTCCTGCAGGGAAGGACGGGGGGCAGTGACGACCGGGGGCTCGCGAGCTGCGGGGGGTTGTCGGGGTCGGAGGGGGGAATGGCCAGGGCGCGGCAGGGGAGGTAGGACTGGAGGCCGGCCTCTGCGCGGTGGCAGGGCCAAGTCCAGGGGCAGTTCAAGGTCCAAGTGGGCCGGTTTGAGGCGATCAACGGACACACACTCAGGCCTACCCCCCATGTCAACCATGAAGTTCTTGGCTCCGGCCTCGATGACACGGAAAGGCCCGTCATAAGGAGGACGTAGTGGAGTCCTGTGGCCATCATGACGAATGAAAACGAACCTCGCTGAGTGCAGCTCCGGGGGCACCCTCGAAGTAGGGACACCATGCTGCGTAGTCGGGACCGGGACGAAGGTCCTGGCGCTGTCCAGCAGGGAGGCGCGCTGAGCGGCGGCGGACCAGGGCTCCGTTGACTTGGGAATGAAGTCACCGGGGACCCGCAGCGGCTGTCCAAACACCAGCTCAGCGGACGACGACTGGAGGTCCTCCTTAGGCGCTGTCCTGAGCCCCAGCATGACCCACGGCAGCTTGTCAAGCCAGTTGCTGTCCGTGAGGCTGGCTCGAAGGGCGGCCTTCATGGATCGATGGAAACGCTCACAGAGCCCGTTCGCCTGCGGGTGATAGGCGGTTGTGCGGTGGAGCTTGACCCCCAGATTCTCCGCCACCGCTGCCCACAGCTCTGAAGTAAACTGTGAGCCACGGTCAGAGGAGAGATCAGCAGGGGTGCCGTAGCGGGAGACCCACACCGCGATGAACGCCCGGGCCAGGTCGGGGGCTGTCGTTGAGGAGAGCGGAACTGCCTCCGGCCAGCGAGTCGTCCTGTCCACCATGGTAAAGAGATAGGTGTATCCGTGCGAGGGGGGCAGCGGCCCTACCAGGTCCACGTTTACATGATCGAACCTCCGCTCAGGCACAGAGAACTGCTCCAGGGGGGCCTTGACGTGTCGATGCACCTTGGCGCGCTGGCAGGCGATGCACGTGTCTACCCAGGCCCTCACATCCCTCTTGAGCCCATGCCAGACGAATTTCTCTGACACCAGCCGTGAGGACGGTTTCCTACCAGGGTGAGACAAGCCGTGTATCGCCTCGAAGGCGGGGCGCCTCCAGTTGGCGGGGACCACCGGTCGTGGCTGACCCATGGAGACGTCGCACAGGAGCGTGGCCCCTGCGTCACCGAAAACCACCTCTTCTAGGCGCAGTCCTGTGTCCGACAACTTGAGAGCCTGGACGGCGGGGTCGGCGGCCTGGTCTGCAGCCATGCGCGCGTAGTCCAAACCCAGTTGGACCGCACCAACCACCGCCCTGGAGAGACAATCCGCGACCTGGTTGGACTTCCCAGCAACGTGCTGGATGTCTGTGGTGAACTCGGATATGTAGGCGAGCTGGCGCTGTTGGCGGTCGGACCACGGCTCCGCCACCTTGGACATGGCGTGCGTGAGTGGCTTGTGGTCCACGTAGGCCGTAAACTCGCGGCCCTCCAGTAAAAAACGGAAGTGTCTGACAGCAAGCCACAGCCCGAGGAGCTCCCTGTCGAATGTGCTGTACCTTTGCTCTCTGGGAGACAGCTGGCGGCTGAAGAATGCAAGAGGCTGCCAGGCGTCCCAAACCCACTGTTCGTACACCGCTCCCACAGCAAAGTCAGAGGCGTCCGTGGTGAGAGCAGTGGGTGCCGAGGGCGAGGGGTGGGCCAACATGGCAGCGCGGGCCAGGGCCGCCTTGGTGTCCTGAAAGGCTTTGACACGCTCCGCCGTCCAGTCCACCGGCTGCTTCAGAGTCTTGCCCTTCTGGGCATCGTACAGAGGCCGCAGGATGTGAGCGATGTGGTGGAGGAAGCGATAGTAGAAGGTTACCATCCCGATGAACCCCTTGAGCTCGCTGATTGTGCTGGGGCGCGGGAAAGCAGCGACAGCTTCCACCTTCGAGGGGAGGGGGGTCACCCCCTCTGCGGAGACCCGGTGCCCGAGAAAGTCGATGGTGTTCCGTCCGAACTCACACTTCGCCGGATTGACAATCAGCCCATGTTGGCTGAGCCGTGTGAAAAGGGCCCGGAGGTGGGACAGGTGCTCCTCCTCCGTGGTGCTTGCGACGAGGATGTCATCCAAGTAGACGAAGAGGAATGGTAGGTCCCGGAGCACCGAGTGCATGAGGCGTTGGAAGGTCTGCGCCGCGTTCTTCAGGCCGAACGGCATCCGCAGAAACTCGAAGAGTCCAAATGGCGTGATTACGGCCGTCTTAGGGACGTCCTCGGGGTGCACCGGCACCTGATGGTACCCCCGTACCAGGTCCACTTTGGAGAAGAAGCGTTTGCCTGCCAGGTTCGCTGAAAAGTCCTGGACATGTGGGACCGGGTAGCGGTCAGGCTTGGACGCGTCGTTGAGGCGGCGGTAGTCCCCACATGGGCGCCACCCGCCGTCTGACTTAGGGACGATGTGCAGGGGAGACGCCCAGGGGCTGCTCGAGCGCCGAACGATGCCCACCTGCTCCATATGCGCAAACTCCGCCCTGGCGATGGCCAGCTTCTCCGGGTTGAGGCGCCTGGCCCTGGCGTGGAGGGGAGGCCCCTCGGTCTCGATGTGGTGCTCCACTCCGTGTTTCACCGTGGGCGCGGAGAAGGTGGGCTTGGTAAGGTCGGGGAATTCGGCGAGCAGCCGAAGGTACTGGTCACTTTCGGCGAGCGTATTGGACCACCCGCTGTAGACCGCCTCCCCCTGCGTACAGGCGAAGGAAGCGAAAGTCTGTGAGTTGACCAGGCGCCTGTTCCCCACGTCCACCAACAGGTTGTGGGCGCACAGAAAATCCGCACCAAGGAGGGGAAATGTGACAGCCGCTATGACAAAATCCCACGAAAAGCATTGCCCTCCGAAGCACACGTCCACCGCCCTAGTGCCATAAGAGCAGATAGGTGTGCCGTCCGCGCCTGCCAACTGCGGACCACGCTCCTCCTTCGCCACATCCGATCTCTCTGCCGGAATGATGCTCCACTGGGCACCTGTGTCACAAAGGAAACTGCGACCAGAGGCGGTGTCTTGTATGAAGAGCAGCCTGTTGGTGACGCCAGCGCTCAGGGCCACTACTGAGTGCCGGCCCCGCCGTTTCCCGTCGGTCCGAAGGTGCAGGGTGAGCGGCACCGTTTGGCCTTGGCGCCAAAAGTGGCGTGGTAGAAACAATGGCCCGCAGCGTTACCCTGCTGGCCAGAAGGTCTGGCGTCATCCTTCGCTCTCCTGCGACGGTCGGGTGGCGGGGCGGCCGCGGGAGCGAGCCGGTCGGGGGACCGTTGAGGCATGGCCAAGACGAACCGGTCCGCCTCCCTGGCCAGGGCGCGGGGCTCCATGATGGCGGTGTTGGCCAGCGCCATCCTAACTTGAGCTGGCAATGTGCGCATGAACAGCTCTGTGAAGAGGATCATGGGGTCTTCTGTACCGAGCAGGTTTAGCATCCTCTCCATGCGCGCAGAAGGCCTCTCGTCACCCAAGCCCGACATGACAAATAGGCGACGCACCCTCTCCGCAGTGGACAGTTCAAATGTCTCTAGAAGCAGGGCCTTGAGGCGCTCATATTTGTTCGTCGTCGGGGGAGCAGACAAAAAACCTACCACTCGAGCTGCGGTGGAGCTGCCCAACATTGCCACAGCATGGTTGTACCGGTCGTCGTCGTCATCGATGTCACTTTTGTTGAAATGTGCCTCTACAATAGCAAACCATGCAGCAGGCGTTGAGTCCCAGAACTCTGGTAGCTTGAGAGTGGGAGTGTGTGCACCACGCGTTACCCTGACAGGGGATGGTGATGGCTGCCGCTGGTTTGAACGTCTTCCTCACCCGGACATTTTGCAGGATTGTAATGTTCGTTCGCTGGTTTTTTGTACACAATTACGTTAACAAAAATCCACGTCGGGGTCACCAGTGTAGTGCCGGAGGAAAAAGGAAAGACGTAGGCAACGTAATGATAACTGTTTAATCAAAATAACAACTTGTACTCTCAGTACAGGACCAGAAAATAGATCACCAAAACTGTTGTGTCTAAACAGGAAGTTGCAACGTTAATAATCCTCCCCTCTGCCCCTAGTGCCAGAACTGGTTCCCTCCCACTACACAACCAACAGTAAGAGGAGAACATGAACCCATAATGTAGTCACTACACCCTCCGTTTAGAATGATAAGGTTCTATCTCCGTTTAGGGCAGTTCAGAGATATCGAGCGTCAAACTTTTTACATTCCATTATGTTTTGTGAGATGGAACCTTTGTATTTTATGAATTACTAACTAAAAAATGTCAACATTTTAAAAATAACACCACACAGGCATTAATAAACACCTAATGGATCAGATTATGTAAAAAAACTCAATCAATTTTGACAAAAATGGAGATAGAACCTTATAATTCTAACGTCACGTGGTGTTGAAAGCAGCATTATTCCTCTGTAGTTTTTTTGCACTCCCTAAGGTCCACTTTCTTAGGAATCTTCACAATGTTGCCATCTCTCCAATCCGACGGGACATTTTCGTCCTCCCAGACGATTCTCATGAGATGGTGAAGTGTGGTGGTGGAGGTGTCTGCCTTGGGGGGGCTTTGGCTCGTATCTCATCAAGCCCCTCTGGCTTGCCTCCTCTTAAAGCCGGATTGGTGGGGGGTCAAGGAGGTTGTTCTGAAGGAGATTGTGAGACAGTTGCTGAGATGCAGCGCATTCAAGGGTTTTAAGAAAAGAAGGAGAGAAGGGATACCGGTCTGTAGTTGTGGACAGGAAACGGGTCAAGGGTTGGTTTCTAGAGCAGAGGCCTGACTCTGGCGGTCTTGAAGGCAGCCTGGACAAATCCTGTGGATAGGGAGGAGATGGGGAGGGATGGTATCAGGAGGGCAGGTGGTTGCCCGCTTAGATGGGAATGAAAGGTTCTCAAGTAGGGCAGGAACCTATCTCCTGTTTCAGTAGCATGAGTCAGGTATGACGCTGGTACGACGCTGGTATGTAGCAGGATCTTACCCCCAATCCAACCCTTACAGTAATGCTGAGTGCCAAGCAGGGAGGGCATCGGGTACCATTTTCATAGTCTTTGGTACGACTCAGCCAGGGATCGAACTCACTCATCTAAGGGCGGAGACACTCTAACCGCAAGGCCACTCAGTAAACACATTTTTTACCGACATCACTTTACATGATCCCAGCAGGAATCGAAACCACCACCTAAGTGTTGTTAGCGCCATGCTCTACCAGCTGAGCACACAGAGGAACACATGT
>NC_137687.1:1594335-1616835 GCF_963989245.1 Nansenia antarctica
ATCACTCTCTTACTCTAAATGCCTGGGAGTTATCCGTCTGAGTGGATGTCAGTGAAATACTAGTGTAGACTGTCGGGAGGGAAAGGGGATGCTGGTAGCAGATCACTAAAGTATATTGCCCTTTATGCTATGTCCTGAATTGATACCAATTATCAATTCCGTATCGTGCTTCTGGTACGAAAAGGCTCACCCTGGGCGCAGCAGAGTCGGTTGGGCTGGATACGTGCCGATAGGTTGTAGGCCGACACGACCCAAAGCCTGTCTGGCCTCATGTGGTATGAGGCTGTAATCCATCAGCTGGAAGACAATAGGAGAGGGGAGGGGACTGACAAACCAAAACGAACCAGAAGCCAGAAATGGTGGAAAGTTGTGCTTGGGGCTAGCAACCCCGACCCATAAAAATCTACTTGCTACACAAACGTTGATGAAACCCAAAGAAAAATCCCCCAAAATGTCTCGGAAAGGAGGAAGACTCTTTGGCGTCCCGCGCTAAAGAGAAAATGACGACGTACACGGAAAACTGCCAGGAGACGGTGCGTCCGAAGCTTCCAAACCCGAGACGATCCACCGACATAGCAGCATGGAACGTGAGGACCGTGTATACAGGAGGAAAGACAACAGTAATACAGGAGGAGATAGGGAGGTACAGACTATCTCTCCTTGGTCTGGGTGAAACCAGATGGCTCCAGTGAAGGCAGGTCAAGCTGGCGAGCGGGGAGAGTCCATACTGTACTCCGGGCACCCAGAATGCACCACATACAGAGCTCATTCTTTCCAAAGAAAAACAGAGGGGCCTTATCAGCGGGGGACCCATCAACTCAAGGATCATCACAGCTAAATTCCACACTACACATAAATAAACCTCCATGTAGTACAATGCTACGCCCCCAACAACAACAACGCAGACGACGGAACCAAGGAACGCTTCTACAAACAACTATGTCACATTCTCCAGGCCAAGAAGGTAAGGGACATCATGATTCTGATGGGAGACATGAATGCAAATATCGGAGGAAACAATAATGGCTCCTAACTGATAATGGGAAGGCAATGACTAGGAACCGTGAACGAAAATGGAGAAAGATTTGTAGCGGCCTGTGCAGACAACAACTTGATCCTCTGTGGGTCGGTTCTCCCACATGAGGACATCCATAAAGCAACTTGGCTTTCTGCTGACGAGAGAACAGAAAATAAAATTGACCACATCTGCATTAGCAAAAAAATTACACAACCGATTCCAATTACGACAAGTACTGCAAAACCAAGAAACAGAAACCCCAAGACCATCGGAGGATATGTGGGAAGGAATCAAAACCATATGGAACGAGTCATGTGAAGACGTGGTAGAGAGAAGAAGGACAAACCCTGGCTGTCCACGGAAATGTACAAGAAAGTGAGCGAGAGAAAAGGGGGGAAAAAAGGAGATACTAAACAGAAGTAAAACCAGAGAAGAACAAGTGATAGCACAGAAGGAATGAAGTAGCAAACAAAAAAGTTAAGACAAGTGTCAAAGACGACAAGGGACACAAATAAGTACATTGCGGCATAACAGGCAGAGGAAACAGCATGAACAAAAACTATCTGAAGGAACTCCACTTAACCACACAAAAGCTCACAGGCAAGTTCAAACAAACACAAACGTACACATTAAAAACTCACGGGGTACACTCCGACTCCTCACAACCCAGAAAGACAAACCTAAGAGGGGGACGGAACTCTTTAGAGCTCAAAGGGCAGCTTCCTCAACTGACAGCAGAGATCCCAGCAGCCACAAGCCTGTTGGAGATAAACGGCTTTGAACATTTTCATTTGACTTGAAGGCAAAACGTCCTCAAAACAAACCCCACTGAAGACGGCTGAATCACAGGCCTGGCAGAGCATCACCATAGTTACAGTACAGGCCTGGCAGAGCATCACCATGGTTACAGTACAGGCCTGGCAGAGCATCACCATGGTTACAGTACAGGCCTGGCAGAGCATCACCATGGTTACAGTACAGGCCTGGCAGAGCATCACCATGGTTACAGTACAGGCCTGGCAGAGCATCACCATGGTTACAGTACAGGCCTGGCAGAGCATCACCATGGTTACAGTACAGGCCTGGCAGAGCATCACCATGGTTACAGTACAGGCCTGGCAGAGCATCACTAGGGAAGATATGCAGCGGTGGCATGATGCGACAAGCAGTTACTGCATGCAAAGGATTGTCGACCAAACAGTAAACATGAGCGCTTAATTTAGACATTTGTCCCATACACCTGTCCCGTCACTTTTGAGTACTGAAATAGAGGGGTTAAAGTGTTTTTAATGGTGAAATGAATATGTACCCCAAAAACATGCAAAAAGCTGAGGGTTATGGTTAGGGCTTGATTTTTTGATTTGATTTGAATTAGGAATTTAAAATAGAATCATTTCACGCATCATGACACTAAGTAATGTTTAGCACTTGAAAGCATTATTTAAAACACTTATTTACAAAGTGGTCCTCGATGGAAACATAAAATTAATAAAAACAAAACATCACGCAGTAAAAAACATAAAATAAATAAAACAAAACATCACGTCATGAAACAGCATAAAAAACAGTATAAGAACACAGCATTAAAAAAACACGTATTAAAACACACAACATGGAAACATAAAGTGAAACAAAACAAGGCTAGGTATACAGACATTGCTGTCGTGTTGGACAGGTCATATTTAAAAAAAACTGTTGAAATACCCGCCCCACCCGCCTGGTGTTCTGTTCTATATTATACATTATTCTATCAAGAGGAACACATGGAGCCAATTCTGCCATCCGCTCTGCACCAAATGGATGAATTAGAGTACGGGTCTCTGTTTTGGATCCAGGGCAACACGCCTGAGAATCTGGAGCGGAGTACACTCTACGAATCAAATCATATCGCATCAATCTATGACTACTTTTTCCCGTTCTGACCATTCCTGCTCTTTAAAGACATGACCAAAACCCTCCATCTATTATTTATTTACCCTCAACTACCCTCAAACCCCGTGATTTCGCAGTAGACAGAGGCAGGCATATGACACCAAACGGTCCACGTTTGCTGAACAACATGCTGTATTATCTAGTAGAGGGAGCTTCTTTAAAAGGGAACAGTTGGACCTCCATGCTCAGTAGAGCGGATCTCTAACTTGGAGATATTTGAAAACAACGGGTTTGGGGGGATCCCATACTGGGAGACAATGTCATGCCCTTCAGTTCCCCCTTAGCCCTCTCTCCCCTGCCTGTCTCTGTCAGTCTGTGTGTTCGTGTAGCCCAGAGCTCCAGCTAACGTCATCCACTAGGCCTGCTCTGTCTACTGCACCTGTGGTTCATCATCTCATCACCATGCAGTATCTCGTGAGTTTAGAATGATATGGTTAATCTCCGTTTATCATTCATCGTTAATCTCCGTTTAGGGCAGTTCAGAGATATTGAGCGTCAAAGTTTTTACATTCCATTATGTTTTGTGAGATGGAACCTTTGTATTTGATGAATTACTAACTCAAAAATGTCAACATTTTAAAAATAACACCACACAGGCATTAATAAACACCTAATGGATTAGATTATGTAAAAAACTAAATTTTTACAAAAATGGAGATAGAACCTTATAATTCTAACGTCACAATTTATATCCCGGCTGCCCATCCACTCTTCACCACATGGTTTGTGTTTCTACCTGTCCTGTCTACCTGTCTGTCTACCTGTCCTGTCTACCTGTCTACCTGTCCTGTCTACCTGTCTACCTGTCCTGTCTACCTGCCCTGTCTACCTGTCCTGTCTGTCTACCTGTCCTGTCTGTCTACCTGTCCTGTCTACCTGTCCTGTCTGTCTACCTGTCCTGTCTGTCTACCTGTCCTGTCTACCTGTCCTGTCCTGTCTACCTGTCCTGTCTGTCTGTCCTGTCTACCTGTCCTGTCTGTCTGTCCTGTCTACCTGTCTACCTGTCCTGTCTACCTGTCCTGTCTACCTGTCCTGTCTACCTGTCCTGTCTGTCTACCTGTCCTGTCTGTCTACCTGTCTACCTGTCCTGTCTACCTGTCCTGTCTACCTGCCCTGCCATTCCATTTCCCTTATCCCTTCATTAACACCCAGTTCCTTTCATATACGTGTCCTGATGGATATGGAACATATCTTGGTACCGGCACCGAAGAGAAAGAACCCCAGTGGTCTAAATGAGTATAGACCGGTGACCTTGAAGACCATGGAAAGACTGCTGCTAGCATACATGAGGCCCCGGGTGATCACTGCTTCATTTAGTTTGTTTGGTATCTGAAGTCCCAAGTACGTCAATTTATCAGAGTTCACATGCAAACCATTCATCGACCAGGACTTAGCCTTGGAGTTGAGAGGCACAGCCAGACTCTTTGTCAAATTGATCTTATCGTATCCAGAAATTGACTCATATTGATTCGGTGCATCTACACATGCAGGTATGGATATGTCAGGGTCAAGACAAATGACTAGAAATGTCATGATGTCATCTTTTTTTTTTTTTACAAATCTTTTTATTGCAAACAGTCATTGGCACGTGACAAGAAGTAATAGCAGTCTTTGTTTACATTTTTATTTTATTTGTTTCCCTAAAGCCGCCTAGCCAGCTTAGCGTTGGTATAATGAGCTCTGTGGAGCACCTTGTATTGGAGTACATTGTCATCTGTATACAAAGACAGAGAAGGTATGTACACAGGTAATTGAAAAAGAAGAGAACGCACACCGCAGAAACCTTAGGCGAGGTGCTGGCGATGGAGCAGAACTCTATAGAATGAGGTAGAAGCTGCACACTCTGCATCTGGAACTAGAGTGTGCACAACTATGTACACAGGTCGTACCATGAATACATGAGTGAGACCATTTTCTGGAGGTTATTTCATGAACTCTGACCCATTCACCCAAAGCCCGTCGTCAAACATCTGCAGGAACAAGAACACGTTTCTTATCGACTGCTACTGCCGTAGTGTGTTTGTGTGTGTTCTGTTGTTTGTTTCCTGTGTTTCTCCCAGGTGATTGTCCTTCCTCCCTGCCTGTTGCCATGGTGACGGCCTGATTGGGCACACCTGTGCTCAATCCTCAATCAAGGGTGGAGGTGGAGGAGAACAGCCTGGGAGAGACACAGGGATGAGAGTTAAGTGTGGGGGTTCAAACTTTTGTCTGCTACTGCGTGTGTTGTGCTACTGTGTTACTGTGTGTGTGTGTGTGTGTGTGTGTGTGTGTGTGTATCTTGCTGTGTTTGGGTTAAAGTTATAGTTTGTTACTGTGTTCTGCTATAGTAACTTTCTGTGTGTTTGTTGCTAGTTAGCAAAAGCTACCGCCATAGTGTGCTACTGTGTGTTGCTTGCTAGTTATCTTAAGCGTGTGCGTGTGTGCGTGTGCGCGTACGTGTACTTTAAACTGGTTATTAATACTTATCTGCTCCTTTTTTTTTATAAAGAGTAGTTTTCAGTTTAAAGTGTTTCACAGAAACCAGTGTGCTATCTTTTGTACAATAACTCTTATTTTATTTATATTCTCTCGTCGCCTCTGGTTCTTGTTAGGTTAGGGTTATCTTATTGTTACTCCCCATATCCCCTAGATTCTGTATGGGGTTGTAACGTCAATTAAGGTCTGTTTCTTGTTTGTTTTTTAGGGCATTCATACAATGATATTTCAATAAAGAAAATTGAAGCACTTTGCATAGTAAAGAATGCACCAAAATGCCCAGCAACATTTATCTTGTTTGTCTTCAACTGCCTCTAGCACTACTGGGGTTACAGTATTACTTCAAAGCATACAATACCAATGCCCCATTTGCCAGCTAAATTATAGGTGGATCCAACACTCCTACTAGTGAGAAAATGGCCCTTTCCTGTGGCTGGGAAAAGCTTACCTTGATAAATGTTAGTCACAGGTGTAACCATTTCTGGAGTCAGCCAAAACTAAACGTTAGAAGCTCCATATGGTGGGCTCGGCATTCTCGAGGCTGATCCGGTTCTTTGACGCCACCATTTGCGTGTCAATGGAGAGTTGTTGATGAGGGTGATGGTCAAGATAGCGAGAGATCACAAGTGTCTGGACCGAGAGTTGTGCTGCTTCTGAGAAATGGACGTATCCTTCTGATGTTGTAGAGGAATAATCTAGATGAGTGTGTTGTCGCTGTGATGTTCGCCGCACAAGATAAGTGATTGTCAAGGATCACCCCAGCATTCTTGGCTGTCTGGGAGGAGGTCACAGTACAGTTCTCTAATGTGATGGAGATGTCTTGAATAGGGCAGGCTTTCCAAGGGAGGAAGAGCAGCCAAGTCTTGTTAAGGTTGAACTTGAGGTGTTGGGCTGACATCCAAGCAGAAATGTCTAATACACACAGAGACGTGCGTCACCACCTGTGAGTCAGAGGGAAGGAATGAGGGAAAGAGTTGAGTAGTGTCGTCTGCGTAGCAGTGGAAGGAGAAACCATGTGAGGAAATTACCACGCCATGAGATTTGGTACGGAGGGAGAATAGTAAGCAACCTAGGACGGAGCCCTGGGGGACCCCAGTGGTGAGGCCACCTGGTAGGAGCGATCGGCCAGGTCAGATGCAAACCAGGAGAGTGCAGAGCCGGAGATGCCCAGTTTTGAGATGGTGGAGAGAAGGATCCAGTGGTTTACTGGTGGTCAAATGCAGCTGAACATGTCCTGAAGAATTAGAACAGAGGATGGCAATGAAGCTCCCAGTCCGTTGTCTCCAAACTGTCCTGCAGACAGTGTTTCCATATTGGGGCGTATTCTCGCCCAATTCGGGCTACGTATGATCACACTGGATGAGTTTTTAGACTGTGGTTAGGCTGGAAAACAATCCCATCTGGCAACAAGCCTCCCCAGCTTCCTGGGTTCATCTCCCCACAGTCCTAGTGGTCACAGACTGCTGCTGGGCTAGAGGCTCATCCATGGGCATGTGGTGAAATGTGTTGAGGTCCGATCTGCCCAGGTGGGGGTAGAGATATCCTTCACATTAGCATATAACATTAGCATTAGCATATAACAGGTCCATTGTTTTGTTCTCCCTCGTACAGTACTTCATGAACTCCAGAGATTGCAACCAATGCATATAGCCTAGTGATAATAACGTACAATAGTCTCATATGCTGCCTTCTAATAAAAATAAAAAAGTCATTGTTTTATTGCCATTAGGGGTGGGACGATTAGAAAATGTCATGTCACGATTATCGTGGGCAAAATAATCGCGATCCACGATATTATCGCGAGAATTTAAAAAAAAAAAAAAAAAAAAAAACTTTTTTTTAGAATGCCAATAAAACACACTGTAATCACTTTAACTTAGATTTTGTTGTATTTTTATTGAATCATGTTAATAACATTAACATCATTTTAAAAACATCTTGACAAAAATAAAAATCTTTAATAAAATCTTAAATAAGGTAATGATAAATTATAAGGTATCACTGCATAAATAAAGGAAAAAAATACTGTCAAACAAAACTTGAACACTGACACTTTTCTGTCATCAAACTGAGTGCTAGCCTTGTGGCTTAGAGACTTGAAAGCTTCAAGATAGGTTAAAGTGCAAAAATGTCAACAAAATGTTCACTTTTTCTGCCTTTAGCTGTGCTCGGAGAGGTGTGAGTATGTGCCCACTGGCACTAAACACTCTCTCTGAAGGAACACTAGTTGCAGGTATGCATAGAAGCCTGCGTGCAACCCTGGAAAGGTGAGGCAATGGACACGGGGCCGATGCAGCCATGGTGAGAAGGCTAGCATACGTTAGTGACTGACTGACAAGGCTGACTTGACAGTCACGTTACCCATGCAGGCTGAACAATCGCGCGAGACAAATTTCTGTGAGGATATTCGCGCGCGGCTCATGTGAGAAATCTCAATTATATTTCTATTTATTTATAACATACGATTATTACATCCTCCCTCTCGCCAGTTTGGGGCAACATAGACTTCTCCCCTGGTGCCACGGATAGGGGTTTCAAGCGGTGGGACAGCAAAGGGATGGTTACTATCGGACATTTATATGATACGGAAATACTACTTTCATTTGACCAATTATGTAAGAAATATGACCTACCACGAAATGAGTTTTTCAGATACCTTCAGATACGAAGTTTTTTAAATAGCCAAAAAGACACTGGCCTCTGTCACCAACCCTCTCCGCTGGAGGAGATAGTCTCTGCTGGAAAGACGAGAGGCATTCTGGGGCTTGGGTATAGAGCACTTTCGAAATATGATAAAGGCAAACCTGCATTTACGCCCAAAGACTGGAATAATGACCTGAACATTAATACTGATGCAGCAACTTGGTCACTAATATGGCAATCGGCAAACGACATCTCAATCTGTAATAGGACGAAGGAAACGCAATTTAGACTACTACAACGTTTGCAGATTACTCCCCAACTTAGACATAAAATGGATCATAACAAATCGGAAATGTGTACAAAGTGTATTACCGAGGTTGGGAGCTTTGTTCATTGTGTTTGGACTTGTAGATATATAGATGATTACTGGAAAGGTATAGTGGATAAAATTCATCTAATTCTAGATGTTACATTGGATAAGGACCCCATGTGTCTATTGTTTGGGTTGCCAGACAAACAACTTAAAAGTATGCATTCCAAAAGACTTCTGTGTATCCTCACTTTTTGTGCAAGGAAAAATATATTGCTGAAATGGATAGACTGCAAACCGCCTACAATAGCTGGATGGCACAAGGTAATTTTTGATATGATTCCTATGGAATATCTGACATATGTGTAAGATAAAGACATTCTATAAGATTTGGTCTCCGTTCTTAGATTATATTGGTACCAGACTGGCTGCCATTGTAATGAAAGGTTTGGTGGATTACACTCAAGAAAGTACACAAGACTAATGTGTAACAGATCTACAATGTATGGGTCACAATATTATTTACTGTGCTGGTGTTGTGCTGCCGCTGTGTTTAGGACTGTAAGACATGGATGCTGTCCATGGAGGACGGAGGATGGGGGTGATCCCCCCATATATTATGGCATTTGTTGTCATTTTCTTTTCTGTTTATTTCTGATATGTGACATGGCCTCCTCCCCCCCTGTTTTTTTGTTTTTGTTTTGTTTTGTTTGTCTTTGTTTTTTGTTTGTAAAAAAAAAGAGAAAGAAAATTTTCTGTTATTGTTTATGGACAATGTACTGCATAACAAAGTGCAAAACTAGTTTTCTACTATTAATGGGACAATAACCTCCCCCACGGATACTAGTTGTTGTTGTTATGTCCTGTTGTGTACATGTCTCTGTGAAACTCAATAAAAATATTAACAACAACAAAAAAAACACATAGGTCACATACATTAATACATACAATAAAAACAGACAGATCAAATCATGATACAGGTGATGGTACTCCTGCTGGGCATTGCTGCCTGACGCACCTCCAACAGTGCCTTTAGAACAGGTGTGCTGTGACACCTCACTGAACACCTATGTGGGCCTAACTGGGCCATCAGCTGGGGACCACCAGTCAGACAAAGCAGTGTTTATAAAATGTAGTGCCTATTTAAAAAGTCCAGTCATTTAAAAATAATAAAAAAAAAAAAATAAAAAAAACGATTATGACGATTATTCAACTAATTAAAATTCTCCACGATAAAGTTATCGCGGGTGTTTTTATCGCGATTAACGATAAACACGATAATCGTCCCATCCCTAATTGCCATGCAATGAACTTGACAGTCAATTGTTGGAATTTGGTATTTTATGCTCTAGGCAAGGAGTAGGCCATAGACGTCAACCCTGGAGCAATTAGGGGGTCCAGTGCCTTGCTCAAGGACACAGACACGTGGCCAGCCGGGGTTCGAACCACGGAAACCACCGACCTTGCGATCATTAGTCGCCGGCTCTACCCCCCGCTGGCCCAATCTACTGTCATGATTATACCCAGTGAGAGGAGACATTCAAGGAGGAGACAGATAAGACTGCCTAGGATGCAGTTAAACAATCTGTTCTGTTAATGAATTTATGACATTTGTAATGATGTAGTATAATTTGAAACTTTCAAGATTCCCATCAGATCAGTCATGTCTCATAAGTGTGACACTGCATTTTAGAGAGAGAGAGAGAGAGAGAGAGAGAGAGAGAGAGAGAGAGAGAGAGAGAGAGAGAGAGAGAGAGAGAGAGAGAGAGAGAGAGAGGCAGGCAGGCTTCCGGAAACAGAGCTCTGTGTGGCGGACGCCTCCTGCTCCCAGAGGTGGGACGGGAGGTATGAAAGGCGGCATTGTCATGAGAGGAGCTCTACGTCACGGTCCATGGCCAATTGACTTCTTTCCCCATTAATGAAATGCACTGTTTACCTAATCTTTCATAGCATTTCAAAACCATTAAAACGGTCGGGGATAAGCTCATTTCTGAGGGTTCACTTTTACTTCAGGAAAAGGCAACTCTCTCTTTTCTCTTCCTCTCTCTCTCTCCCCCTCTCCTTCTCTCTCTCTCCCCTTCTCTCTCCCCCTCTCCTTCTCTTTCTCTCTCTCTCTCTCTCTCTCTCTCTCTCTCTCTCTTCTTGCCCTTTCTCTCTCACCCCCCCCCACCCCCTCCCTCCCTCCCTTTCTTTCTCTCTCTCCACTCTATCCACCTCTCCCTCTTCCAAAGGATTAGTTTCTGCATGAATTGCACTACTTTAAAGCACAACCTTGTCCCACCCATTGGACAATTCTACCTTCCACTCCGAATAAATACAGTATTATTGTCCGATTAAAGAAGATTAAGAAAATGGGAAAAGGAGTCGATCTGAAATTGGGTTTAATGCCGCTCTTATCTGAATTCTTGACTGCTTTAATAGTGTACACTTTTGTAGTCTTTGAGCAGGAAGTCGGTGTGGGTTAGCGCGGGTCCATTTCTTAAGGCTGCGGATATCTTACTGTAGGGCTAAAAGAGGAAATTGTGAGTTGAATTGCACTTAAAACCCACTCTTTGTAAAACAAGACAGATTGCAAAGTGAATTCGCATGCCAGGAACAGTTGGACGGGACTTGCAGGTGGGGGTATCGGTTGCAGCTCACACTGCACTGGGACTTGTCCTGTCCTGACATCCAGTATGCAGGAAGTCCATGCTATTAGTACAATATGCTGTTCTAAAAAAGTCAGCTTTTGCTTTTGCTAAGTATCAACACCGTGATGCAGTACGTACTGGGTTTGCTCCATTTTTCCTGTTATGTTGGTCAGTGCCAATATAATATTGCACAGGCCTGTTCTTGACTGCCCCAGTCTTCAAATGTTGAGTCGAGCCAATAACTTGGTTACAATGATTTGATTGTCAAGGCCGCATCTCAACATTACGTGACGTTAGAATTATAAGGTTCTATCTCCATTTTTGTCAAAATTTAGTTTTTTTTACATAATCTGATCCATTAGGTGTTTATTAATGCCTGTGTGGTGTTATGTTTTAAAATGTTGACATTTTTGAGTTAGTAATTAATCAAATACAAAGGTTCCATCTCACAGAACATAATGGAATGTAAAAACTTTGACGCTCAATATCTCTGAACTGCCCTAAACGGAGATAGAACCTTATCATTCTAAACGGAGATAGAACCTTATCATTCTAAACGGAGATAGAACCTTATAATTCTAAACGGAGATAGAACCTTATCATTCTAAACGGAGATAGAACCTTATCATTCTAAACGGAGATAGAACCTTATAATTCTAAACTCACGAGTAGTCTTATGACAGGACCCAATAAGAGCATTGTGAAGAGACCTCTTTTATTTAGTTTCATCTCCAGCTTACCAAACACACCGTTCCTCTCAGCCTGTTCCCATGGTGACGTAGTGTGATCACACACAGTCGGACCAGGTGTTATGGCCTATAGCTACCCCTCTGTACCCACTATCCCTCTGTACACAAGCAAGCATTGTGACCTGGTCCACGTTTGCTTATGGTGACTTATTATGACTACGATGTATTATAGATGATTCACTTACTTTAGACAGATGTACTTGTTGGAAGTCGCTTTGGATAAAAGCATCTGCTAAATGTCAACATTTAAAAAAAATATAAATGTAAGGTGTTGACTCACACACACACTCACACACACACTCACACACACACACACACACACACACACACACACACACACACACACACACACACACACACACACACACACACACACACACACACACACACACACACACGTTGATTGAGTGGTAGCAAATGAGTGGGTGGGTTAATCTGTATTTAGTCAGTGCATCCAGCTGCCATGTCACTGCCGCAGGGGGCCATGTTGTTAAGAAGGGAAATTAAACTTTGTGAGACCCTTTTCAACAGACGCTTATTGAAGTCGACGAGCATTCCTCTCATTTCTACTGGCTGACAGGGACACAGCCCCTCCAGGTACACAAGGGTGTGCTGTCAGAGCAAAGTTACAACGTTTTAGACGGAAACACAGTCCTATGTAACGCATGTTGCTATGGAGATAGCTTAGTGCGGCAATCCGATGTCGATATAAAACAGATCCAAACAGAATCCGGGCCGCCCATAATATAAGTTCTACGCTATCTGATTTCAAGATAACACAGAAATAATTTGAAACAATCTCAAAGATCTTCCCTCTAGTTACAGAGAGGGGAGGGGTAGCCTAACAAAAAAAAAAAGAAAGAAAAAAAGAGTCTGTTGACAAATAATAATAACTGTCATTTCTGACTTGCCAAGGAGTTGACTGTACGTTCAGATCAAAGTCCCGGGGTTTAATTGGAAATGATAACCTGCTGACTGAGGAGATCTGTCGGCCCACAAACCCTGGCTGTGTGTCTGCCAGCTCTGCAACAATATCCACAGGGAGATTGGCAGATAGAAACTGTTGTCAACGACCCCAAGCTTGGGGTTGTTCCTGCACAGGCTCTGAGCTTGTGTTAGCCCAGGCTAGGAGCTGTGTGCTTGTGTTAGCCCAGGCTAGGAGCTCTGAGCTTGTGTTAGCCCAGGCTAGGGGCTCAGCAAGTTTCATTGCAAAATGTGTTGTACAACGTGTTGTTTGGTGCCCTAGTAATGTGTACTATGAGAACCACTTAAAGAGTGGCATAATATATCATATATATCTTAATTATATATATATATATATATATATTTACGATATGTAATCATTTTATGTAACATGTTCATATTGTGTGTGTGTGTGTGTGTGTGTGTGTGTGTGCGTGTGTGTGTGTGTGTGTGTGTGTGTGTGTGTGAGTGAGTGTGTACGCTTGCGTATGCGTATGTGTGTGTGTGTGTGTGTGTGTGCACGCTCGCGTATGTGTGTGTGTGAGAGAGACATGTGCTCTCAGGGAGACAGTAGGGGCCCCTGCAGGCCTGCCCAGACCATCAGAGCAGTTCAACGTGATCCCGGAAAACATCAAAGCCACTTAAATATTTTCCATTCTTGGGGCCGCAATAAGCAGGACGATAAGACAGACGCACAAAAGGCCCACAGTTACCTCCTGGCCCCTGCAGTGGTGTTGACATGGGTAGAAATTAAGTTATCACCCCTTTTTAAAGCCCAGACGTCTGTCAGACATGCCTCTCTGACAGGGGCCTCCTCGTACAGACAACTGGGCATTAATACAGCCTCTCTTCTCTTTCCCCTTCTCAAAGTATTCGCCATGGAGTGAAAAATACCAGCGCTCGTCCGTAATCAGACTTAGCTGAGGTGCTGGAGCTGAAGAGTATCGAACGGAACGACAAGAAGCAGCATCCGCAACACTCAAAAACTGTGCAAAAAAAATCAATGTTTTATCGTGCGAGCTTTCGGTCTTTCATAGACCTTCTTCAGGCATACCTTTGATACTTTGCCAGTTTGATACTGGATGCTTTATGTGGCCTGTTAAATCATTGTTCTGTTTCATACTGCGAGATAGTTATAGCTGTTTCCAATAGATCATATCCAAGCAACAAACAGTGTCTGTACAGACATGAGGTTTGTATACACACAAAAGTAAATGTGTTTAGTGTCAACATTTTGAAAAACAACCTAAGCAGAAACCCCAAACAACACTACTACTCCTGGAAGACCTCGGATCTGCTCGAAAACTCCTCAGAGTGTGAAGAGAGAAGGGAAGGGAAGTCTTGTTCCACAACCTAGTTGGCGGGACACACACACACACACACATGTGACATGACCCCGTCAAGGATGCGCCCCGTCCTAAGTCACCCCCCCCACCCCCCCCTGCATGAAACCCAAGAGGATCCCTTTTTAAAAGGAGAGTCGCTCGCCATCAGAAAGCCACCATTTAATTACGACACACAGGAAATTACCCAGCAGAATGGGCTGCGTGCTGATAACAGGCCCGGGCTCACAGGATGACAGGTCCAGAAACCTGAGAGTACTTATCACTACAGAGGGGGGGCTGGGGCTGTGTCTGGGCGCCCCTACAATCTGATTGGACTGTCAACTCCAGGTCATAATTAATATATTTATCAAATTAATTACGGACGTAAAAAATAGAAATTCCGACGTCACCCCCACCACCGCTATCTAAGCCTCGCCCCGCGCGGATGCAAACAGTGGCCAAATTCATAGGCGGCTTGTTTTCGCTTGTGGTTAGTAAAGGTGCTGTCAGCTTAATGGGGGTGGGAGCGGGGGCTAAATGGCTTCTGTTTCTGGAAGCCATGACAGACAAATTACCTCCCCCCTTTTTTTGCCGGAGTGAAACTGAGTTTGAAAAGAGGATGAAAATAAATTTCAAAAGTTGGAGAAATTGAATCAAAGTATTCCCACTCTGAGCATTTGAGAAAGGAATACAACATGTGTACACCACCTTAAAAACATAATTTGCTTTCATCAAAGTGTAGCCCAAAAGGGGTTTCCCTTTGGTTTGAGATAAAAGTAACAAACAACAAAAGAAACATATTTAAAACACACACAAACTCAGTAGAAACGTACTTATTTACGTACTTACACATTTCTAGCAACACATACATTTACAGTATGATACGAGCTGCTTATTGGTGGCTCCTGGCAGGCAGCTATCCCCAGCAGTCTGCACAAAGATCCCTCATCCTCCTGTCTTAGCAGTGACAGTGTAGTAGTCTCATGTTGCCTAGATGGCAGTATCCTGCTGCTGTATGTAGCCGGCTTGAGGCTGAGAGAGGGGCTGTATGTAGCAGGCTTGAGGCTGAGAGACGGTCTGTATGTGGCAGGCTGAGAGATGGGCTGTGTGTAGCAGACTTGAGGCTGAGAGACGGTCTGTATGTAGCAGGCTGGAGGCTGAGAGAGGGTCTGTATGTAGCAGGCTTGAGGCTGAGAGACGGTCTGTATGTAGCAGGCTTGAGGCTGAGAGAGTGTCTGTATGTAGCAGGCTTGAGGCTGAGAGACGGTCTGTATGTAGCAGGCTTGAGGCTGAGAGAGGGTCTGTATGTAGCAGGCTGGAGGCTGAGAGACGGTCTGTGTGTAGCAGGCTGGAGGCTGAGAGACGGTCTGTGTGTAGCAGGCTTGAGGCTGAGAGACGGTCTGTATGTGGCAGGCTGAGAGACGGTCTGTATGTAGCAGGTTTAAGGCTGAGAGAGGGTCTGTGTGTAGCAGGCTTGAGGCTGAGAGAGGGTCTGTATGTAGCAGGCTTGAGGCTGAGAGAGGGTCTGTGTGTGGCAGGCTTGAGGCTGAGAGACGGTCTGTATGTAGCAGGCTTGAGGCTGAGAGACGGTCTGTATGTAGCAGGCTTGAGGCTGAGAGACGGTCTGTATGTAACAGGCTGAGAGAGGGTCTGTATGTGGCAGGCTTGAGGCTGAGAGAGGGTCTGTGTGTAGCAGGCTTGAGGCTGAGAGAGGGTCTGTATGTAGCAGGCTTGAGGCTGAGAGACGGTCTGTATGTAGCAGGCGTCAGGCTGAGAGAGGGTCTGTATGTAGCAGGCTTGAGGCTGAGAGACGGGCTGTGTGTAGCAGAGAGGATCTCTATGTAGCAGGCTGAGAGAGGCTCTGTAGGAGGGCTAACAACATGTCTCTGCCAAGCTTGGCCTCACTAAACTACACTGACTAACAACGACTGTTGTTTATGTTTGTATGACAGTTTTTCTGTAAAGCTACCTTGGGTACCCTGAAAGACACTATATACATTCAACTTATTATTATTTGTAGTAGTTGTTGTTGTTGTTGTTGTTGTTAGTATTATTATAATGTGTGCAGGCATACGAGATGTCTAGTATTGGTTCATAAGAGTCCTGTACGATGTCTAGTATTGGTTCATAAGAGTCCTGTACGATGTCTAGTATTGGTTCATAAGAGTCCTGTACGATGTCTAGTATTGGTTCTAGGCTTTGCGTTTGCCTCTGGAGTCTGCGTACATTTAAACCATTTTAGCAGATGCTTTTATACAAAGCAACTGACATTTAGAGATTACAGGGCCAGTCTCCCTGGAGTAACTTAGGGCTAAGTGCCTTACGCAAGGACACACTAGTGGTGGTGTGTTTCCCAGTTGGGATTTGAACTCATGACCTTCTGATCACCAGTCCAACTCACTATCCACTTCCCTGAGTGGTGGGCCGCCACCGCTGCTCTTGGCGTCTGTCTGTGTGACGACCAAAGAGGCGTCAATGAAAGTCAAGAAAGCCAATGAACCTGAAAGACCAGAAACCTAGCCAGATCCCTCGGCCTGACCGTCAATCAGTCAAGAGTTTATAACATCAAAGCTCAACAACCGCTTTGGGCTGGTAGGCCAAGGAAGACTTGTAGAGTTTATTTCTAAAGCAACAGGAATACAAGGAGGTTTAAAGCATCAGTAAAGTAGTAAATGGACGTGGACGTGTTGTTGTTTTAGAGTGAAGTAGTTGGGATAGGAGAGACAGTATAGATTCTAAAGTAACTGGATCGAAGTCTGTAGTTGTACTATGCATCCTAAAGTCTAACTGGATAGACATATTATTTTAAGGTAAGAGACTTGCATTATTTGGTTTAGGACTGTTGAGCCCAAGGCCAGGGGCAGTAGATGTGTGTTTTATCCTAAAGTAATGGGATAGACAGCCTTCAGGAATACTTTGTCGTATTCTTTTATTATTGAGAAAGGGAGACAATTTGAGTTTTTCTTATTGTTTTTTATTAGGTTTGAGTGTAGTGAAAATACCACCGCTCATCCGTAATCCGATTTAGCTGAGTTGCTGGAGTTGAAATGTATCAAATATAGTGATTAGATTTGAGTATGCAAACGTTATTGGGCCAGTACATTGATAAGCATTGGATACATGATATACCGTGACATTAGAATTATAAGGTTCTATCTAAATTTTTGGTCAAAATTGAGTTTTTTTACATAATCTGATCCATTAGGTGTTTATTAATGCCTGTGTGGTGTTATTTCTAAAATGTTGACATTTTTTGGTTAGTAATTCATAAAACACAAAGGTTCCATCTCACAAAACATAATGGAATGTAAAAACTTTGACGCTCAATATCTCTGAACTGCCCTAAACGGAGATAGAATCTTATCATTCTAAACGGAGATAGAACCTTATCATTCTAAACGGAGATAGAACCTTATCATTCTAAACGGAGATAGAACCTTATCATTCTAAACGGAGATAGAACCTTATCATTCTAAACGGAGATAGAACCTTATCATTCTAAACGGAGATAGAACCTTATCATTCTAAACGGAGATAGAACCTTATCATTCTAAACGGAGATAGAACCTTATCATTCTAAGCTCACGATACTACAGTGGTTAGACTGCCAAGATGAGCCCTATGAATGTCCAAGCTCAACAGTAACCCACAGATGACAAAGGACAAGAAAGAGAAAGTGGCCACAGCATTAACAAGCACTCCTTGATTCTCGCAAAAGGTTCAAAAACAAGATTATCTACACCAGAAAGGGAGAATAGTGAACAACAGGATCGGGTTGATCAACAAGCTTGTGCAATCAAAACATGCCAACCCCAGACACACTTCTGTCTTGCATGTATGAAGCTAATGAAGGACGTTTCAGGGCAAAGGGTAATCATTGCAGTGAAAGTGCTGACAGCTTATGATTACCTAGTAGAAGCATGCAATAAAAGGTGTGAACACACTTTTTGGGGTGGAGAAACAAAGGCAGATACACAAATGTATGCAAATATAAATACCAGGGTTAGATTATCTGTTGATACAGCAACCTTCCTCATAGTTCAAATTTACATTTCTGGCATTTAGCATTATCCAAAGAGACTTACAACAAACACATTTGTCTAGGTAAGTGAATCATTTATCCATCAGTCATTTCAACAACAACAAGTAATCTATGCTCGGGCCCGAGGCAGTCAAGATGCTAGAAGAAGGAAAAATGTCATTTAAAAAATTATAATATATATGATTATTTACAGTAGATAAACTGTACAGGGGGGTAGAGGGGATGGGGAGGTTTGAGGAGGGACAGTTAAGGTGTAGCCTGAAGAGATGGAGGTCTTCAGGAGGGACAGTTAAGGTGTAGCCTGAAGAGATGGAGGTCTTTAGGAGGGACAGTTAAGGTGTAGCCTGAAGAGATGGAGGACTTTAGGAGGGACAGTCAACATGTAGCCTGAAAAGATGGAGGTCTTCAGGAGGGACAGTTAAGGTGTAGCCTGAAGAGATGGAGGTCTTCAGGAGGGACAGTTTTTTTTTTTCACAATATTTTTATTATCATTTTTATATACCAACATCAAAGACGAGACAACAAAAGACAAAAAAAGAGAAACATACAATAACAAAATTCACAAACATAGACACACACAACTTGCATCAATTTTGGATTGAATGAAAAAACAATACAAAAACAAAACTTTCCTCCACTTTGTATAAAGTATTCTATCTTACATGTTCTTCATGTATGGTTCCCACAGCTTGTCAAAGTCTTTCCGCTTGCCTTTAATAATATAGGTTAATCTTTCCAGACCAATAGATTCCAAGAGCCCCCTCTTCCACATTCTCAATGTTGGAGCGTCCATACTCTTCCAGCATAGTGCTATGACTCTCCTGGCTTGAAGGAGTCCAAAGTCCAGAAGTTTGGTCTGTTTTGATGTCTGTGTGAAGTCCTCCGGATATATTCCAAGCACACAGAGTTTTACATTTAACGGTATTTTGGCATTAAATATATCAGACAAACATTTTATTACATCTTTCCAGAAATGTTGGATCTTCGGACACTCCCATAGACAGTGAAATAGAGTTCAGGAGGGACAGTTAAGGTGCAGCCTGAAGAGATGGAGGTCTTTAGGAGGGACAGTTAAGGTGCAGCCTGAAGAGATGGAGGTCTTTAGGAGGGACAGTCAATATGTAGCCTGAAGAGATGGAGGTCTTTAGGAGGGACAGTTAAGGTGTAGCCTGAAGAGATGGAGGTCTTCAGGAGGGACAGTTAAGATGTAGTCTGAAGAGATGGAGGTCTTTAGGAGGGACAGTCAATATGTAGCCTGAAGAGATGGAGGACTTTAGGAGGGACAGTTAAGGTGTAGCCTGAAGAGATGGAGGACTTTAGGAGGGACGGTTAAGGTGTAGCCTGAAGAGATGGAGGTCTTCAGGAGGGACAGGGACCTGCCTCTCTAACCTCTAGACTACCTGCCTCTCTAACGTCTAGACTACCTGCCTCTCTAACCTCTAGACTACCTGCCTCTCTAACCTCTAGACTACCTGCCTCTCTAACCTCTAGGCTACCTGCCTCTCTAACCTCTAGACTACCAGCCTCTCTAACCTCTAGACTACCTGCCTCTCTAACCTCTAGGCTACCTGCCTCTCTAACCTCTAGACTACCTGCCTCTCTAACCTCTAGACTACCTGCCTCTCTGACCTCTAGGCTACCTGCCTCTCTAACCTCTAGACTACCTGCCTCTCTAACCTCTAGACTACCTAACTCTCTAACCTCTAGACTACCTGCCTCTCTAACCTCTAGACTACCTGCCTCTCTAACCTCTAGACTACCTGCCTCTCTAACCTCTAGGCTACCTGCCTCTCTAACCTCTAGACTACCTGCCTCTCTAACCTCTAGGCTACCTGCCTCTCTAACCTCTAGACTACCTGCCTCTCTAACCTCTAGACTACCTGCCTCTCTAACCTCTAGGCTACCTGCCTCTCTAACCTCTAGGCTACCTGCCTCTCTAACCTCTAGGCTACCTGCCTCTCTAACCTCTAGACTACCTGCCTCTTCTCTAACCTCTAGACTACCTGCCTCTCTAACCTCTAGACTACCTGCCTCTCTAACCTCTAGGCTACCTGCCTCTCTAACCTCTAGACTACCTGCCTCTCTAACCTACCTGCCTCTCTAACCTCTAGGCTACCTGCCTCTCTAACCTCTAGGCTAAACCTCTACTGCGACACAGTAGGAGATTTGGGTTGGTATGAATTTGAAACTATGATTGGGGACCAGATATGTCACATAAGCAGCTGGTGAAAGCGGTAGCCAAGTCGGTAACCAATCAAAATGTTTCCGACTTTTATTCTGAAAAATGCAAATACATACATATCAATATTGTGTGAAAATCAATGACACACTCTCTAGTCAAGTCAAAATATTGCAATGCAATAGGCTCCTGCCCTCAAGGCCCTTAGGCTGGAGAACCATCGGTATCCCAAGGATACTTACTTGGAGCACTTTGTCTGTCTGCTGGAGTGGGCGTTTGTGTAGCTGGGTTGTCAGCATTGCTTTTGTAGTGGAGGTGGATTAAAGTGTTACGAGCCTCTCCTCCTCCCATGTTGGGATAGGAGTAAAGAGCCACATGCCATGCTGCATTGAGTACCCAACCTCTATTCCCATTTAATTAACCTTGTAGCTTATACAGCATATTCAAACGCTGCTCCCCTGTGCTGGAGCTAATACTACTAGTACTTTGTGACAAATTATAAGGTTCTATCTCAATTTTTTGGTCAAAATTGAGTTTCTTACATAATCTGATCCTTTAGGTGTTTATTAACGCCTGTGTGGTGTTACTTTTTGCATTTTTTAAATGTTGACATTTTTTAGTTAGTCATTAATAAAATACAAAGGTTCCATCTCACAAAAAATAATGGGATGTAAAAACGTTGACGCTCAATATCTCTGAACTACCCTAAACGGAGATAGAACCTTATCATTCTAAACGGAGATAGAACCTTATCATTCTAAACGGAGATAGAACCTTCTCATTCTAAACGGAGATAGAACCTTATCATTCTAAACGGAGATGGAACCTTATCATTCTAAACGGAGATAGAACCTTATCATTCTAAACGGAGATAGAACCTTATCATTCTAAACGGAGATAGAACCTTATCATTCTAAACGGAGATGGAACCTTATCATTCTAAACGGAGATAGAACCTTATCATTCTAAACGGAGATGGAACCTTATAATTCTAAACAGAGATAGAACCTTATCATTCTAAGCTCACGACTTGTTCTGTCCCTCTCTCAGAACATGCATGATGTCAGAGGTCATGATGTCAGAGGTCATGATGTCAGAGGTCCCTTCACAATACAGTTTGGCCAATCCATGGCACACTACACACCTCAAAAACCTCTCGCAATTGAATACACAATTGAATTGACTCTAACATCCAATTTGATCAAGATCTGTAGGTGTTACTGGTAAACTTCACAGGCATGGGCGGCTGTGGCGCATGAAGAAGAGCCGCCGTCTAATGATCACAAGGTTGGCAGAGCAGCGGTTCGAGCCCCGGCTGGCCACATGTCGAAGTGTCCTTGGGCAAGACACTGAACCCCAAAATTGCTCCCAGTGAGCGGGCCGGCCGGCGCCTTGCATGGCAGCTTGCCGCCATTGGTGTGTGAATGTGTGTGTGAATGGGTGAATGAGAGGCCGTTGTAAAGCGCTTTGGAGGAGCTTTGGAGCAGCAAAAAAGGCGCTATATAAGTGCAGTCCATTTACCATTTACTATATCTGAGTGTAGTGACCACAATGTCGGACATGTCTGAAAATAATCGACACATCGTCCAAACAGGGTCGGGAGAGAATGGGACAGGTATTAACAGCTAGCGCATCGCTGACCTGCTCACACTAAGCGAGTAGCACATCCTTGTCCTAGCCTAGCCTAAATGGATAAGGATCCCCCTCCCCCCCCGCGATCATGAAAATCCACCTGGAACAACAACAGCAGCGTGGTGAAATTGTGTAGCTAGTCGATGCCCAGAATAAGTCTTTTTACAGCCCCCCCCCCCCTCTCCCCTTCCACCCCCCACCGCCTACCTCCTCAAGTGCAGGTGGAAACACACAGTTAGGAGGGGAGCTTTATCAGGCATTCCGATGGGCAAAAAAAACAGGAAGAGGTCAGCCCGAATTGTAAAGGTAATCCAACCGGCCGCTAAAGTAGTCACAGGAGTATCGGTTTCTTTAAGCTGTGCTGAGCGTGGCGGAAGATTAAGACGTGGATTACTGAACATTTGCTTCATGTCACATACTGAGTGCCGTGTGTGTGTGTGTACGCTGTGTGTGTGTGTGTGTGTGTGTGTGTGTGTGTGTGTGTGTACGCTGCGGTGGACGAAGGGAACCAGGCTACTTCCTCCTTTAGCCATTAGCTCCTCTGTCATACTTTTTGCATAATCCATAATCCATACTTCCATAATCCATACGTTACACATCAA
>NC_137687.1:1621835-1636835 GCF_963989245.1 Nansenia antarctica
TGTTTAGCAGCACCCAGGAGACCAGGGATAATAGACAGCTAACAGGGATCCACAGAGGAGGCTTTTCAGCACTGGCCTGGGCCTATTGTCTACGCGCCAATACACCCCGGCCTCCGTTTGGCAACAACACAGACCCCGATCAATCCCCCCAACCCCCCCCCACACACTAAAACCCACCACTACTAAGTAGACAGAAACGTCAATCATTGGAGGACCGATGCTTCCATGAGAGAGAGACAATTATTCACCCATTTCATGGAATTGTGACTTGGTTTCTGCATTGTTGACTTTGCCCTTGAAATTAAATGTCAGTTTACTTACTTTCAGTTAGAAAAAACATTCTATTCAAAATGTTTGCGTTGAAATGTTGACTGTTAATGAGCTGTTTGGCTGTTAACCAGTTCAGGGCTGTATATATATATATATATATACAGTAAGTGGCTTTGGTAACATAAAGTGTGCATTTCCTCGGGGTTGTATTATGTATGATTCTTAACTATAACTAATGTTACACTGCCAAGGAGTAGGCCTCACCTCACCGCCTATCCTTCTTATTAAGAATCAGTATTATTTATTAATGTATTTATTATTATAATTATTAAGAATGACCATTCATTATTAACATATCATTTTTGATGAAGCCAGAATGATGAACTAGAATAATGTTCTGATATTCTGTTGGAACTCTCCCTCTGAGTTTGGTCTTTTGTTCAGTTTTGTGGCAATAACTGCGAGTTAAATGTGACTAGCGGCCTTCGCAGGGGTGTAGAACAGCGTTAACAGCTCTATTGCTCTGCAGTTTTAATGCAAACAAGGGCCTAGGAGAGCAAATACAGATAAACATGTTGTGTTATTTTCTTCTGTATGGATTCTTATGGAGAAACCTGAAAGAAATGCTTTGTGCCCAACGATATCACCGGGCAGTAAATTATACCTGGTGGTTCCATCATCAGATATGCATGCAAAATAGTATGTTTTGATCCTTATGTAGACTTCATATGAGGACATTTATGTTTGTCAAAACAAGATATATTTGCCTGAGATTTCCCTACCCTGCTTTAGACAATGACTGAGTCTTTGGGGATATTGTTTCCTTTATCCTTTAGCCAATAGCCAGGCACTTTCGGTTCGCCGTTAAACAAATTAGATCTCTGCTGAATTCTCACTGTATAAGCATTTTAACAGTGACCAATTGACAGTGTGTTGTTTGTGTACAAGTGTCTGTCCATTGATGTTCTCCCTTCTCAGTCATGACTGTAACTGATTTACCTGACGTGCAGTGACAGTTATGTTTGTGGCATGGCCAGGTTTTCTATTCTCCCAGCCGAAATGGCAGTTAAATTGACAGTTTATAGAAAGTAGATCATATAAAAATATATATTGCATGGTTTTGAATTAAAACAACAAGCCTCCTACAAACTTGAACAGAGACAATATTTGGTATTCTGTGAGCTCTTAAGAAAGGGGTTGGACAGTTCTCCAGTTTGCCTCTAGGGGGCAACAGTTGCCCTTTCCCTCGACTGTGACATCTAAAGCGAGGGCTGTTTGTGCTTCAATGGGGTTCATAGATCCAAAACAATAAACGGCAGTTTTTTTTTTGTAGCGCATGTTTCTTTTAGCCCCTAAACACACAACCCGAAGAAAACACTGCCCGACGTTCTGTTTATTTTACCACACGCAGCTGTCTTCTCCCGAAGGTTAAAGGGCATCCGAAACCAAAAATACCTCACACAAAGAATGAAAAGAAGAGTGGTTTCAAAGAGCGTACCGCACTATAACAGACATGTCAATGATCTCCTAATTGATACAGTACAGCCAGTGAGTCAGTCATTAGGTTGGTAATAGCCCTTAGCGATGCTCGGGTGAAAGAGGCCACGGATACTTCCTGGGAGAGCCCTGCTCTCTCGTTGTGTGGATGGGGACCTTTCCTCTCATTAGCGTCCCCCTCTGCGGGATGCGGATTTCCAGCGATTGTTAAATCTTTGTATAGGCCCACGAAAACTGTGTGTAAAGGAACCAAAGAAACCGTGCATGCATGCGCTTTTCCATGAGCTAGCCTCTTAGCGTCGGGTTCTGTGTCTAGCGGTAATGAAGACTCGATTACAAAGACATGTGGCATTCCATTGGGCCAACCCTGAGCGATGGTGAGGTGGGCTTTCTGCTCCTCAATGCAGACCAAGGCGGCAATTAGAGGTTGTAGCACACAGGGGTGCTGCTGGAGCCTGCGTGAACACAAGGTGTACTGTTACCATGGAGATAGAATGGTCAGTGGTCTGTCTATCTTACTCACTCAAGTATGTCGATAATGGGTTTCAAGGTAAGACAGGTGTTGAGATGGATTCTCAAAATGTAAGGCAAAGTTGTATATCGAATATCAAAGAGTATTATCGAATACAATTTCAAAAAACATGCCCGTAAACGTACTGTAGTAGCCTGCATATCATTTGTAACACGTTCTAATGTTTTGGTCCTCATGTCGGGATCTGATTGTGAATGTAAATACATTTCCGCGTTGTTGAAAATCAATGACACACTCGCTAGGCGGCTAACACAGCTTGTTTTGTGAGCCTGCTAACAATGTAAAGTAGTGTTCTAGTTCACTAGGTAACAGTGGGGGGACTACTCACCCAATCCATTGCAGTGTTGCAGTATTTTGGCTTGACTAGCGAGTTTGTGTTGTGACTCTCGACAACGTCAAAACATAGTTCTGTGTTTCAAAAGAAAAGTCTGAACATGTTGATTGGTTGCCGACATGCGGACCAAAGCATCAGAACGTGTCTCACACACTGTACTGGATGTCCCACAGTAATGACACTTCTCTCATGCAAGTCTTCAACCCAAACTTACAAGCAGCTCAATGTGGATATAATTGATTCTTAATAGATTTAGTAGAACTTATAAAGCACAAAGAGCTTAGATCAATTGTCTCCAAAGAGGCCTTTTATTAAGCAGAGTCACATGAGCGCAGAGAGAAATGAGCAGACCAATAAGCAAGAAGCCCTCAACGATGGGTGGGACTCATATTTATAGAACTGTCCCTGGTCATGAGGTCACTATTCTTGGGAACCAATCATATTATACAAATCTTTTAGTTATGGGCCCTCCTGTCCATAGTCAGAATTATTCACTGCGCCACAGATCTTGGCCCATCCCTTACAGGAAGGAAATGGGCCTTCCTTGAGTGCTGCTAGATTCACCAAACTGTAGAGAGACTTACTTTTCTCAGTATAACATGATATAAAACCACTACAAGCTCAATGTGGAATTAAAGTACAACGTTCGAAGTAGAATGAGTGTTACAGAAATGTATTTTTTTCAAAATGTAAAAACGTCAGATTTCCCATCTATGAGCTGTGGACGAAGTGAACCTGGATTGATGCTCCTCCTTTGTGCGTTTGGCACGGGCAGAGATGTCATTTATCTTAATGCTATGCTGCTAGCGGAGCCCTCTGCCTGACCCATCATTTGCCACTAACAACTGCTGTGGGGGGGCTGGTGATTATGGCTTTTCATTAGCGCCAGCAGGCTTTATTAGGATTATTTTATCAAAAGGGGTCCTTCCCCTAATTGCTAACCATTACAAGTATAGTTTGTTAGGTGCGGAGCGGCGGGGGCATCGGCGCCCTTTCGCTAACCGCTTCCCGTGATTGAACAATTAAACTTTAGCGACTCAATAACCTCTTCACAACAACACCGCTACGGAGCATGAATACCGTAATCATGGTAAACATTGTTTTCAGTGGGATAGTGTTTGGCTGGATGTATGGTATTGGTATTGGGGGGGCTGTGTCTTTCCCAGTGGCAAAATGGGAGATATGAGAAATGTACATATGCAGACACATTTTTGCGTGGCAGAAATTATTGCGTATAATATGTGTACATTCTCAGATGAAAGCACATTAATTACAACCTGAGAGAAAGGTATGTCTGACGATATTCTAACGATCATTTCTCGCTCATTAGTTACAATCTAAGTACACAAGAACTAACGATTTGCTTAGTTCTCGTCCAGCTGAAGAGAATTAGAAAGAAGACAGAACCTGAGTGTAGTGCTTGAACATGGTCCTCAAACACACGGAGGAGGACTGAGGAAATCAAGACTGAGAACATCCTTAAGAAACAATGCCACACAAGCTCTCCTCAGAAAGAGCTCCTGACTGACCCAAAGTAAAGAAAAGCTCTCTAAAGCAGCTCCTAATGAAGTGGAATTAAAACCGTAGTTTTATAAGGATCAAATAAATCCTTTTTGCCACATGAACGAATTCGTCTGTGTGCCATATTTCTCTGTCACTTAGCGGAGCTCTGGCGTTGAATGAGGCTTTTGTACACCACAGAGACAGGGCTTTGTCAAATTACACCCAAGCATAATGATGCTAATCATAAATTAGCATTTCAAGTTAGGTGGCCGTGTGTGTGAGTGTATGCGTGTGTGTGTGTGTGTGTGTGTGTGTGTGTGTGTGTGTGTGTGTGCGTGCGTGCGTGCGTGTGTGTGTGTGTGCGTGCGTTCCTGTGTGTGTGTGCGTGCGTGCGTTTCTGTGTGTGTGTGTGTGTGTGTGTGTGTGTGTGTGTGTGTGTGTGTGTGTGTGATAATTACAATCCCTTGATTCAAAAGTGTGCCCTCAACCAGGCTGCTAGCCAGAGGTAAGGATGAGGAGTGGGTTTGACCTTTGACCTCATGGCTCATGACCTCATCCACGTTTCCTTCACTAAGAAAGCACAATTCATTTCTCTCTTTCTCACACTCTCTATCTGTCTACCTTTGACCAGTGACCACACAAGTGCACACACGCACACACACACACACACACACACACACACACACACACACACACACACACACACACACACCTAAACTTACACACACACACACACACTTACACACACACACACACACTTACACACACACACTTACACACACTTACACACACACACAAGTACACACACACACACACACACACACACACACACACACGATGATAATAGATTCAAATTCGCAATTCATGAGTGAAAGTAGCAGGTGTGTGTTCCATTAGCCTGTAGAGAAAGAGACAGTGTAGGGTGGGCGTCTTACTGTAAGAGGCTTGACCTCTCATCTAAACAGACAAAGAGGCCAATCCACCCAGGGTCCTCCTCAGTGTCCTCTCAGCGCAAGACGGGAGACGGGAGAGCCTTTAACAATCACATCCTGCTTGTTTGATGTTGACAGCGCCTCTGGGTCATTCATCTCAATATCGTTTTTGCTATTTATTTTTTTCTTGTTTTTTTGGGTTTGTTGGTCTATACATCTTATCAGTCCATCTGTGTTCATGTGTGTTCATCTGCTCGCTTGGTGATATTTATGAACATGCCACACGGAGAGGAGAAAACGTTGACGATCAGGTACGGATATACTAGATGTTTTTAAACATGTTGTTGTCGTCGTGTGAAGAAATGATTCACTCTTTCTCAAAAGGCTCTAGAATCAGAATCAGAACCAGAATCTCTTTTATGACATCACTGTACGGGCTACACAGAGTCAAATGACTGGCTTCAGGTTCAGGTTCATTCGACATTGGCATTGCAGCAGATTATACAAGAAGAAGAATAAAGGAAAGCAGGATATAAAAACAACAAAATCAACAATCGACAACAGCAGCAACAGTATCAGTGGCATCAACAGCAGCAGAATGCAAACCGACAATAATAGAATAAAGATAATAGAAGTAGCAGGGCCAGTCGTACTATTGTACACGTTGTATTTCACATACTGTCATACTCAGAGGTCCCGTCGGTCACAATAATCGTAAGCTTTACCCCTGGAGAATGTGTCTCCTAACTGGAACAGGGACTAGTCAAGCCTTGTACAGTTTGTTGTTTGTTTCTTCTTTGCATTAAAGAGACACTCGCCTTACTTCCTTGAGTCGAGGTATGTAAATGATAACTGATGATATTTATCCAGCCAATCCAGATAGCCCATCGGTACATTTCAATAACCTATTTCCCTAACCACAGTACTTCTCAGTAATGGAATTGCCTAAACACATCCACTGTTGTTGGACGTCCGGGTAAATGTTTAGCGGTTGTTATTTACCCGAGCGCCACTGCTACTTCTGCTATACAAATGAAGTGTAGTTATGCAAAGTCTGTGGCCTTACTGTGTGGTTACTCCTGCCTTACCCACCAGGAAACACACCACGCTCCTCAACGCCAACACCCCTGATGGTTTCTAATCTGATTCTTGAATGGCGCTTGACAGAACAGCTGAAAGCGACGCCTGTTCTGGTTTGAAACAAACTGGGGATTGTTCTAGACTAGAGCGTCTTCCCCTTTTGGACGTGGCGTTAGCGTGAACGGGCACCGTCACTGTGTGACGTTAGAATTACAGTATAAGGTTCTATCTCCATTTTTGTCAAAATTTAGTTTCTTACATCATCTGATCCATTAGGTGTTTATTAATGCCTGTGTGGTGTTATTTTTTTAAATGTTGCCATTTTTGAGTTAGTAATTAATAAAATACAAAGGTTCCATCTCACAAAACAGAATGGAATGTAAAAACTTTGACGCTCAATATCTGCTGTCTTTTACATACTGTGTTGTGATGTATAGATGTTTTTGATACTTGTCGTGTATTGCACTCATGTTTTATATTGTATATATTGTGTTGTGGTTTGTGTACAGACTTGCCTCTGTTCTGCCAATTGGTCAGATCGTCATTGTTAATGAGAATTGGTTCTCAACTGACCTATCTGGTTAAATAAAGGTTAATAATAATAATTCTCTCTTCAAAGTATCCCTGACTGCTGTTGTTTTTAAAGGATTTAAGTTCTCATCTTTAGGTTAAATAGAGGATGTCAGGGTGAGATACCCACACAGGGTTCATCTCAATAGTTTACTGTTACTGACTTGTGATAGGGTGTGAGATAGGGTGTGAGATAGGCTGTGAGATAGGCTGTGAGATAGGGTGTGAGATAGGGTGTGAGATAGGGTGTGAGATAGGCTGTGAGATAGGGTGTGAGATAGGGTGTGAGATAGGCTGTGAGATAGGGTGTGTGATAGGGTGTGAGATAGGGTGTGAGATAGGGTGTGAGATAGGGTGTGAGATAGGGTGTGAGATAGGGTGAGAGATAGGGTGTGAGATAGGGTGTGAGATAGGGTGTGAGATAGGGTGTGAGATAGGCTGTGAGATAGGGTGTGAGATAGGGTGTGAGATAGGCTGTGAGATAGGGTGTGAGATAGGGTGTGAGATAGGGTGTGAGATAGGGTGTGAGAGGAGTCCTGATCTGAGAGGACCTACCAGGGTTAGGGCCCCTAAAGAGAACACACTTACTGAAATCCGAGGCTTTTGGTTGGCTGCCGCTTATGTGTAACGTAAACATGGTATGTGTTTTTTTGTAGTCCACTAAATCTAGGACTACAATTCCCTTGATGCCTAGGCATTAGGTGAACTATTTGACACGGGTGTTGTGTAGGTAGGCATTGAGCTAATCAAGTGATGTTGTTTGAACCCTTTTATACCACTGCATTCACTTGTCTGCTTTATGCCTGAAGAAGGTCTGTGACCGAAAGCTCGGGCAATAAACTATGTTTTTTTGCACAGATTTGAGTGTGCGGATGCTGTTTTTGTTTGCACTCAACGTCAACATGGTAACATGGGTTCACATAGAGGAGATGCTGTACATTTAGTAGATCTCTACTCTGGTACACCACTAGGCCACTAGGTGGTGTACCGTCTCTTCATGGACACAGATGTAGTGGATACTTTACTACCTGATGCTTTGTAGCAGGAATATGAATCAAAGACTACTTGCCTATGGATCACACTTGAATGATGCAATATTTAGGTGATTTAGACGACAAAGTCAGTCAGATTGTGCGGCGGTCTCTGTTCCTTTGGCTCCAGTGGAGTCTCACAGGACAGAAGGAGAGGCAGTGTAAGATGTAAGATGGGCCCCCACCAACAAGCACATCTGGATCTTTATAGAACCACTCAGAGTCATACCTTTAAGTTGATTGATTGATCAATTCATCAGAATGATATAGAACCTGATATTTTAAACTATAGCCTACCGATAAATTGTGTTCTCATTATACAATAAATGCAATAAAGTATATTCTATTGTATTTTGTGTCAGTATGCAGGGACCGAAGGAGGTCTGCAGGTTTGTAGCTAATCTGGTGAGGAACTTGTATAAGACAAAAACAACCTGGGGTGCAGAACAGGGCTCCAGTACCATAGCATGAACATCTGGAACATCCAACGCCTGATGTGAATGCACACATGTGTAGATGCCACCTACTGTACTATGATGTACTACTACTACTACTACTACTACTACTACTACTACTACTACTGCTACTGCTACTGCTACTGCTACTACTACTACTACTACTACTACTACTACTACTACTACTACTACTACTACTACTACTACTACTACTACCCTCCACTACTACTACCACTACCACTACTACTACTACTACTACTACTACTACTACTACCACTTCTACTACTACTACTACTACTACTACTACTACTACTACTGCTACTACTACTACTACTACTACTACTACTACTGCTACTACTACTACTACTGCTGCTACTGCTACTACTACTACTACTACTACTACTACCACTGCTGCTACTACTACTACTACCACTTCTACTACTACTACTACTACTACTACTACTACTGCTACTACTACTACTACTACTACTACTACTACTACTACTACTGCTGCTACTGCTACTACTACTACTACTACTACTACCACTGCTGCTACTACTACTACTACTACTACTACTACTACTACTACTACTACCACTACTACTACTGCTACTACTACTACTGCTACTACTACTACTACTACTACTGCTGCTACTACTACTACTACTACTACTACTGCTACTACTACTACTGCTACTACTACTACTACTACTACTACTACTACCACACTACTACTACTACTACTACTAATAATAATAATAATAATAATAATAATAATAATAACAATAACAATATTATTATTATTAATAATATAATATATACCATTTAGTTGACGCTTTTATCAAAGCGACTTACATCGCAGTGAGTGCATAATGTGTTTTAGTGTCTAGTATATATGGTCCCAGCAGGAATCAAACCCACAACCTAAGCATTGTTGGAGCCCTGCCCTACCTACCACCCTACCCACGGAGGAACCCTGCCCTACCTACCACCCTGCCCACGGAGCCCTACCTACCACCCTGCCCACGCCCTGCCCTACCTACCACCCTACCCACGGAGGAACCCTGCCCTACCTACCACCCTGCCCACGGAGCCCTACCTACCACCCTGCCCTACCTACCGCCCTGCCCTACCTACCACCCTGCCCTACCTACCACCCTGCCCTACCTACCGCCCTGCCCTACCTACCACCCTACCCACGCCCTGCCCTACCTACCACCCTACCCACGCCCTGCCCTACCTACCACCCTGCCCACGCCCTGCCCTACCTACCACCCTACCCACGCCCTGCCCTACCTACCACCCTACCCACGCCCTGCCCTACCTACCACCCTACCCACGCCCTGCCCTACCTACCACCCTGCCCACGCCCTGCCCTACCTACCACCCTGCCCACGGAGGACCTACCTACCACCCTGCCCACGCCCTGCCCTACCTACCACCCTGCCCACGGAGCCCTACCTACCACCCTGCCCACGCCCTGCCCTACCTACCACCCTACCCACGCCCTGCCCTACCTACCACCCTACCCACGCCCTGCCCTACCTACCACCCTGCCCACGGAGGAACACGGTCTTAGGTGACTGCTGTTCACACCTCTGCCTGTCCATCTGCCCTGTCAGACCAGGAAGTGTGTGATGATAACTAGGTTCAAATAATAATGATAATAATAATAACCTTTATTTGTATAGCACTTTTCCTACAAACGTTGCAGCTCAAAGTGCTTTAACATATCCACACAGCATAAAAACAACAATAGAACAATTGTAATCAATAAAACACACAACAGTAATAATAATAAACTACATAATAAAACAAGAATAAACCATACAATCCAAGATAAGACTCACAGTGAGTTTCAAAGCTTAAGTCAGAATCTATAATCACACCTAGATTCTTAGCTTCAAAATGTTTGCAGTTTGAAAGCACGGTTCCCATGGTATTCGACAATGTGTCTTTTTGTGGTTTTGGTCCAATGACTAAGAATCTCAGTTTGTTGTTTGTTGTTTTTAAATGTTTATTACTTTTGCTCACTTACATTTCTGCTTATATAAACACACACGTGTGTCTTTAGAATGTATATGAATGCCGTAGGCAACTTCAACAGACCTGGCTTCCCATAATCCAGGGTGTCTAGATCAGATGTACAGGTTAATTGATGTACAGGTTAATTGATGTACAGGTTACGGTAATTGACTCCTAATCACTTCCACTCCCTCCTCTACTACTATGTGCATTAAATGAACATCTGTAAAATCTAAATCTATGTGAAAAGCGGGTTCAAATCATGATACAGGTGATGGTACTCCTGCTGGGCATTGCTGCCTGACGCACCTCCAACAGTGCCTTTAGAACAGGTGTGCTGTGACACCTCACTGAACACCTATGTGGGCCTAACTGGGTCATCAGCTGGGGACCACCAGTCATTGACGTTTCGCTCCTTTAACCCCAGTACATCTCCTGGTGGCGGAGCAATGGCAGGGATCTCTCCCTGCCACCCCCTGCTGATGCCCTAGGTGTTGTTCGCCCCCCAACCCTTATGCTTCCTTCTTAGCCACAGCCAGAAGCTGCCTTTCTCCGCCTCCTCAGCCAGCTCTTTCATGACTTTCCGATGCCTTGCTCCTGTGCATCCTATGTCACGGAGTAGGCGAGCAGCTGAGGAACCTACGAAGCCCCTACACCCCACTTCCACAGGGCACGTAACGGCTTTCCAGCCAGCCTCCCTGCACTCCGCCGCCAGATCTGCATACTTGGCTCGCTTCCGCTCGTTGGCTGCCTCCAAACCACCCTCCCAAGGGACAGTGAGTTCGACCAGAAGGACTGTCTTGCAAGCCTCTGACCACATGACCAGGTCTGGTCGGAGCGATGTTTCCACGATCTCCCTGGGGAACTGGAGCTGTCTCCCCAGGTCGACCCTCATGGTCCACTCACTACCCGGTGCGAGGAGTCTTGCTGTATCTCTCTGACGGGAGGGTTTGACTCTCTCTCCAGCCCTTGCAAACTGGATGGGATGTCTGTCTGGAGCGGAAGGTCTGCTGTTTGCCTCCTGTCTGCATGTCTCTGCCACCTCTGCCAGCTTTTTCAGCACCAGGTCGTGTCGCCATGTGTAGCGGCCTTGGGACAGCGCTGTCTTGCAGCCTGTCAGGATGTGCTGGAGGCTCGCATTGATGGTGTTGCAAAGGGGGCAGGTCTCTTCGGCAGAAAACCATTGGTGGAGGTTTCGGGGACAAGGCAAGGTGTCATATGTTGCTCTGATCAGGAAGCTGAGCCTAGCTTGGGGGATCTTCCACAGGTCAGACCATGACATGGGCCTGTTTGTGAGACCTTCCCATGACGTCCAGCGTCCTTGCTGGCCCTGGGACACCGCCTTTATGTTAAGGCGTTCCTGCTCAGTTCTTGCCACTTCTGCCACCACCATGGCTCTTCGATCTTCTTTGGAAGCCTTTGACCAGAACAAGGGAGTCTCGCCCCTTCCAAGGCCTGCTCTACCCTCCTGGACTCTGCCGACCACCTCGCGGTGCTTCAGCTGGCCGATTGCCAAATCAACCTCCTCTTGGGCTTTCCACTTCCTTCCAGTTCTTATCTGGGTGCCCGCTGCTCTCACCAGCTGGTCAGTGGATTCCCTCAGCTCTAGCACCAACCGAGCCTTCTCCTGCTTGTATCCAGAGCTGATGGATCGCAGTGGCAGTTGAAGCGTGTTCCTACCAAAGAGGCCCACGTCTGAGAGGCATCTTGGCAGTCCCAGCCACTTCCTGATGAACGAGTTTGCCAGCCCGTCCATCTTGCTTACCACTGAGGAGGGGATTTCGCTCATCTTCAGAGGCCACATCACCCTTTGGTACAGTATGAACTGGTAACACCATACTTTGTACTTTCCGGGGAGCTGGCTCTGGTTGATCCTGGCCAGGCCATCTGCGAGCTGCTTCCTCACCGTCTCCCCCATCTGCCTGTCAGAAAGCTCTGCTGTGTAGGTTCGACCCAGGCTGCGGACGGGTTGATTTGCCAGCAATGGGATGTCCTCACCACCTGCGACAAAGATGGTGTTGTCGCTTCTGACTCCTTTCCTGATAGACACACTGCGTGATTTGGGGGGTTTGATCTTCATCCTCGCCCAGCTCACAAGCTCGTCTATTCTCTTCAGCAGTCTTGTTGTACACGCTGCTGTCTGGAGAATGGTGGTGATGTCGTCCATATAGCCTCTCACCGCTGGTAGCCTTTCACCTGAGGGCAGTTTCACTCCTCCGACCATCTTCCTGGCCCCTATGAGGATGATCTCGAAGGCTGCAACAAACAGGATGGGGGAGATTGAGCATCCCATGGCAATGCCTACTTCCAACTGTTGCCAGCCTGTTGTGAAGTCCTGATGGGTGCAGCACATCTGGAGGTCTTCAAAGTACTTGGCTACCAGGGCTTTAATGCAGACTGGGATGTAAAAGAAGTCCAAGGCAAACTCGATGAGTTGGTGGGGGACAGACCCGTATGCGTTGGCGAGGTCCAGCCACACGACATGCAGGTCACCTCTCTCTCTTTTCGCCCTTTGGATCTGCTCCCATATTACTGCAGAGTGTTCCACACACCCTGGGAAGCCTGGCACACCCGCCTTCTGGCAGCTGGTGTCGATGTACTCGTTACTTGTGAGGTAGCTGGTCAACCTCTTAGCCAAGATGGAAAAGAAGATCTTCCCTTCAACATTGAGGAGAGCGATACTCCTAAACTGGCTGATGGTAGTGGAGTTCTGCTCCTTCGGGATGAAAACTGTGACAGCTCTTTGCCACTCTGAAGGGATGACTTGGTTCTTCCAAGCCACTCTCAACAGGTTCCACAGGTGTCTCAGGACTCCTGGGCAGTTCTTGTACAGCTTGTATGGTATCCCGTTGGGGCCTGGGGCTGAGGCTGATCTTGCCTTCCGGACCACGTCTGCTACTTCACTGAGTTTGGGGAGAGCAGCATTAAACAGGAAAGCTGGGGGAGCTGGGCGGGGAACATATCCAGGGGATCCCAGCGGAGTTGACTTTGCTGGGTCACTGTATTGCTCCCTGATGTGATTCTCTAGCTCCGGTCTAGTAATCTCCAGCTTCCCGCTTCTCTTGTCCTCTAGCAGCTGTCTCGCATGCTTGAAGGGATTTTTGAAGAAGTTACTCCTCTCTTTCTCCTTCCGCCTTCTGCGTTTGCGAATGCGCTCCGCCCTTCGCAGGCTGGCAAGGTTTACCTTCACCTCCTCCCACAGTGGCTTCAGGCCCTCCTTCTCCTCTCTACTTGCCTTCCTCCACTGCTTTCGGAGTTGACGCCGCCTCTTCACCAACTGCTCAATCTCTCTCTCCCTTCTCCCCTTCTGCATTGGGCCTGATCTCCGCTTTTTAGCCATCACTCCAAATCTGCCTCTGCATTCATCATACAAGATGTCTCCAATGCAGTTCAACTTGGTGTCCACCTGGCCACGCAGTGAATGATCTAGGATGAAACTGAGGTCCTTGTCCAGCTTCTGCCAGACTGCAACCTCGTTTGCCTTTGGCCATTTGACCAGCTGCCTCCTTCCAGGTTCTCTCCTCTCTGTTCTCCGGCTTTGCCCCTGGCTGTTGGGGTTGCTTTGTGTTCTGTGTGTGTCTTCAGCGGTGCCCCCCTCAGAGGCATTGGTGTCCACCGAGGGCCCTCCTGTGTCCTCCGCCTGCCTTTCCTCAGCAGCGTTGGATCCCTCAGCACTGTGGTTTGCCACCTGGCTTTGGGTTCCTCTTGTCTGACCTGCGGTTGCAGTGCAATGTTGCTGCTGATGGCCTCCCTCTTCACACTTTTTCCTTCCCTGGTGGATCCGTAGACCTCGGAAGGTGGTCACCTTTTCCCACCCACACCTGCATCTTCTCATAATCCAAGAATCTTTGTCTATGTCCGTTCCAGTCGTTACCGAGAAATCCGTTTGAATTGGCCCTTCTTCCATCCCGCCTCTCGGAGGGCCATCGGGTTGTTTTTTCTTATTTGTCTTCGTAGTCAGTTTTGGGTGTCCCTTTATGGGACAAGTGGGTGAGGTAACTAGCCGTCCACTCCCGGTGCAGACTTTCCTGCGGTCATCCAGTCTCTCCTGGCTGTCTTCCAGTCTTCCCTGGATGCCAACTGCCCTTTCACAGTAGTCACTGGATGCTTCCAGGTTAAACAAATCATGATACAGGTGATGGTACTCCTGCTGGGCATTGCTGCCTGACGCACCTCCAACAGTGCCTTTAGAACAGGTGTGCTGTGACACCTCACTGAACACCTATGTGGGCCTAACTGGGTCATCAGCTGGGGACCACCAGTCATTGACGTTTCGCTCCTTTAACCCCAGTACATCTCCTGGTGGCGGAGCAATGGCAGGGATCTCTCCCTGCCACCCCCTGCTGATGCCCTAGGTGTTGTTCGCCCCCCAACCCTTATGCTTCCTTCTTAGCCACAGCCAGAAGCTGCCTTTCTCCGCCTCCTCAGCCAGCTCTTTCATGACTTTCCGATGCCTTGCTCCTGTGCATCCTATGTCACGGAGTAGGCGAGCAGCTGAGGAACCTACGAAGTAATCAATAGTAAATCGTAAATCAATAGTAAAGTAATCAATAATCAACATAAAACAGATTGAAGCATTTGTGCAAGAAAATCATCACCTGTTTTCATTACAGCAGATGTTAGATGTCGGATGGAAAGCTTGAGAAGGGAATGGTCATTCTCTCTCTCTCTCTCTGTCTCTCTCTCTCTCTCTCTCTGTCTCTCTGTCTCTCTGTCTCTCTCTCTTTCTCTCTCTCTCTCTCTCTCTCTCTCTCTCTCTCTCTCTCTTACA
>NC_137687.1:1641835-1649121 GCF_963989245.1 Nansenia antarctica
ATCCTGTTTCCTGTCACACTGCTGCGTACCGTTTACAGTTTCATTTGATTTCTATTTATTTTTTGGGGGGCGGCCATTGTTCAGGTTTTTATTGAGGTGGAGCCTGCTTTATTGAACCCATCTAGACCACGACCGATTGCGTGCGTGCGTGTATGTGTGTCTGTGTGCGTGCGTGCGTACGTGCATCTGTGTGCGTGTCTGTCTGTGTGTGTGTGTGTGTGTGTGTGTGTGTGTCTGTCTGTCTGTGTGCGTGTGCGCGTTCGTGTGTGTCTGTCTGTGTGTGTGTGCGTGTGCGCGTTCGTGTGTGTGTGTGTGTGTACTGTATTTGACTGAGCCTTTGCTGCCTGTATGATATACAACAAGCATATTGTCATGGAAACGGGTTGGTGGTTCGGACATAAAATGCAATAAACCTTGACAGGCCTTTGGTGATTCGGCCCACAGCATTACACAGACATATGCAGACGTCGGGCATCTAATATCCCATTGACGGATTGATTTTACGGGATACGGTTAATGCTGTCGTCAATACTGGCCTTTGGGCTTTAAAGACCAATCAGAAAGGTTTAAGCATTGCATGTTGGGGGATGTTTATTGGTTTTGAGTACACCTCGACTTGATACATACAGTATGTTATAAGCATGTATTTGCCTGTCTGTGTCTCTGTTTGTTTGTATGTAGTAAGTATACATACACTGTATAAGCTACCTTAACTGTACATGCCTTACTGTATCTATCACTATCACTGTCATGTTTTTATATCATGTTCTTATATCACTATTTGCACTTCAGGTTAGATGCCAAACTGTATTTCGTTGTATAGCACTTGTACTCTGCGATGACGATAACGTTGAATCTAATCTAATACAGTGTGTGTCTTTGGAGGGAGATGAACACCGCCAGGGCAATATTATATATTTGCAGTTGTTCATATTTGTGTCACATTCTAATCCTCATAGGTCCTCATATCGGGATCTGGTGTAACGATCTGACTTTTCTCGAGAAAAATGTGAATACATTTCTGCGTTGTTGAAAATCAATGACACATCACTAGTCGACTAACACAGCTTGTTTTGTGAGCCTGCTAACAATGTAAAGTAGAGTTCTAGTTAACTAGGTAGCAGTGGGGATTACTCACGGAATCCATTGCGTTGTTGCAGTATTTTGGCTTGACTAGCGAGTTTGTGTTGTGATTCTCAATAACGTTGAAATGTAGTTCTGTGTTTCAAAAGAAATGTATGAAATATGAGGACCAGTCACATACACTCACAACACTAAGAGGGGTTTGAGCTGAGTGACCCTGACTGTTTGACATCAGCAGGGTAAATACGTCCCTGTCCTGGTGTTCATGGGTCTGTTTGACCCCAGCAGGGTCAATGTGTCTCTGTCCTGGTGTCTCATGGGTCTGTTTGACCTCAGCAGGGTAAATACATCCCTGTCCTGGTGTTCATGGGTCTGTTTGACCCCAGCAGAGTCGATGTGTCCCTGTCCTGGTTCTTTATGGGTCTGTTTGACCCCAGCAGGGTCGATGTGTCCCTGCCCTGGTGTTCATGGGTCTGTTTGACCCCAGCAGGGTATATATGTCCCTGTCCTGGTGTTCATGGGTCTGTTTGACCCCATCAGGGTAGATGTGTCCCTGTCCTGGTGTTTCCTGGGTCTGATTGACCCCAGCAGGGTAGATATCTCCCTGTCCTGGTGTTTCCTGCGTCTGTTTGACCCTGCAGGATAGATATGTCCCTGTCCTGGGTTCTCCTGGCTCTGTGACAATGTGAGAATTGTGGTAATGGCTGCCCTCGAAGAGTCGGAGCCACAGGGCATCGATGTGATGGGCTGCAGCTCTGCCACATATTAATATTAATACTTATAAAAGCCGTTCATCTGGCATGAAGCATCCGCTAGCTGCACACAGGCAAAGGCCGCACACACACACACACACACACACACACACACACACACACACACATACACACACGCACACACACACACACACACACACACACACACACACACACACACACACACACACACACATACACACACACACACACACACACACACACACGCGATAGACACACACACACACACACACACGCACACGCACACGCACACACACACACACACACACACACACGCACACACACACACACACACACACACGCACACACACACACACACGCGATAGACACACACACACACACACACACACACACAGGTAAAAGCCCATTATAGCTGTAACCGTGCTTCGTTCACGGACAGACCCTCTCCCAAGGTCAGTTTGAAACATTTGCCAACAGGAAACCTACACAGAGTGACGGTTGTTCACACCGTTTAGGGAAAACATGCATTATGTAAATGCTTCTTCTTCTGGAATGGAACAGACAACTAGAGACCGCCTGCTAATGGCCATGATATTGGCTAATCCTAATGGTTTGCCGGGTGCGTGTCTGAATGTGAATGCGTGCGTCTGCGGTTTTAGCGTTAGCCCAGCCGTCTGTTTGGTTAAACCTTTCTGATGGGGGAGCACAGGGGGAACTGGAGACAGGTGACCACGGAAATGTGTTGCCTGCCTGCTATACAAGGTACCAGACCAGTTTCCAAAAGTAGGTTGTTGTTAAATGTCCAAGCGCTAGCTTAGAGCTAGAGTGACTGGGGAAAGGTGTACAGTAGAATGTACTGTGTGTGTAGCCTTGTTACCGAGGCGATAACAAGCCTGTTGTGTATAGGAAGGTCACAGATGTAGAGGTAGACAATGTCATCTATGTCCCCCTCTCTGTCAAACGTGGGTGGAAGTTGGCTATGAGTTTAACAAGCAATTGTCATTTGCATATTGGCCCACGAAGCAATCCTGGGCAAATACTGGAAGCATTCTGAGTTAATGGAGCACCGCAAAAAGACAGTGAATCTGAGAAATGGATCGCAATACTTGGGGAACTGATAGGAACAAGACTACGTTGGTAGGGATTACCGTAGTGTGTTAGTGTAGTGGCCATGACGTTCAAACACAAGGACAATGGGGAGATAAAAACCCAAACTGTAGGACTGGAGATGGAGGTAGTTATTGAGTTGTATCGAAGGCAATGAAATGAATTTAACAGAATGGTGGACAGAATGGAATGAGAACCACCAGATCTCAATGTTAATAGCTACTGAGTTCCAGGTCTATCCTTCGTATTTCATCGGCATTTCATTGGAATGCTGCGAAGAGGTAAACCCATGAGTGGGGAGGGAATGGGCCGCTAAATGGACGGTTTGTTGTCATCTGTCAAATCAGCAAGATGTTATTTGTCAGGAAAGGATATTATTTATTTTTTGCATTTGAACTCTTTGGTTGAAATACAGTCACTGTACAGTTTCTGTGAGGAAAAACACCATTATTTTGTGGAGGTGGTGGTGGTGGTGGTGGTGTGGTGGTGGTGGAGGTGGTGGTGGTGGTGGTGGTGGTGGTGGAGGTGGTGGTGGTGGTGGCGGTGGTGGTGGAGGTGGTGGTGGTGGTGGAGGTGGTGGTGGAGGTGGTGGTGGTGGTGGTGGTGGAGGTGGTGGTGGAGGTGGTGGTGGTGGTGGTGGAGGTGGTGGTGGTGGTGGAGGTGGTGGTGGAGGTGGTGGAGGTGGTAGGGGTGGTGGAGGTGGTGGTGGAGGTGGTGGTGGTGGTGGTGGAGGTGATGGTGGTAGTGGTGGTGGTGGTGGAGGTGGAGGTGGAGGTGGAGGTGGAGGTGGTGGTGGTGGTGGTGGTGATGCTTGTTGTAGTGGTGGTGGTGGAGGGAGGGGGTGGTAGAGGTGGAGGTGGTGGTGGAGGTGGTGGTAGTGGTGGTGGTGGAGGAGGTGGTGGTAGTGGTGGTGGTGGAGGTGGTGGTGGAGGTGGTGGTGGAGGTGGTGGTGGAGGTGGTGGAGGTGGAGGTGGTGGTGGTGTTAGGCTGGGGGATTTGACCGACACCTGGACCTTCTACCCAAACGGCTCCTTTCTGTTGTCAGTGCTCTCTAGGCAGCAGGCGAGGTGGTGGTAGTGGTGGTGGTGGTGGAGGAGGTGGTTGTCAGTGCTCTCTAGGCAGCAGGCGAGGGTTACAAGCCTCTATTCTCCTCCTACAGGGCCTATTAGAAGGCACAATGCCGTCATATTAGGCACAAGGCTCTTCCTCTGCCCACTTTTTTATCGGAGCAAATTAAACTCTGAACCCCTGTGGGTTCTCCTCTGGGAGGACACTTGACACTGTCACTCCTCCTAAACAAAGACTCTGTGATTACCCTGAGAGAAAGATGGCTCCCCACCAATGTCTGGTCCTTGGTGAGAGAGAGAGAGAGAGAGAGAGAGAGAGAGAGAGAGAGAGAGAGAGAGAGAGAGAGAGAGAGAGAGAGAGAGAGAGAGAGAGAGAGACAAGGAAGAAAAAAAAACTGAAAGGCCCTAAGCTCTTATCTCCAGCCCTGCTGTGTGAAGATCTACACAAAGCAGCAGACTTGTAATGATCTCCCGCGGTAATACAGTTACATCACTACTGCTGTGTTCAAATAATTGATTAAACTAAGAAGAAGGACAGGGAGGGAATCTAGCTAAATAGCTGCTGGGAGCTAAAGCTTCAGACTAGAGGAAACCCTGCACCTCTCCTGAGGATGGGGGGGGGGGGGTGGATGGGGGGCGGGCGGGGGAGGGGGGGCAACAATATCTAAGTCATATTTCATCGGCTGACGTGCCCAACCATACAGGCCCTGGTGACAAATCACCCGGGACATGATTGAAATCTGACAAAATAACCCTGTGTTTTATAATAACGTCCCCCAGCAGCGGGAGCAAGAAAAAAAAATGGGGCTTGTAGCTAAACAGTGCTTCATCACCAGCGTGCAAGTCTCAACAGTTCCCCATTAACGGCCAGATCATTGTGTTATGCCTCCCCCCCCGTTCCCTGCTGACCGGCATAGTGACAGGCCAGGCATGGTGCTCTGACGTTGACAAATACTGGCCCTGACAAGGCCACAAATCACGTGGCGACAAGTTTTAAAACTCAATATTCACTCAACGTTGCATCTGCCCGGATTCTTGTTAAAAGTGTAATATGGTAGTCGCTCCCCCCCTCCGCGTTATTTTATTATTACGGTATTGACAGCGACTATAATAAAGTTGTGCTGCTTTGATGCCAGAAATTGAAGAGAGAGAGAGGGGGGGAGAGAGAGAGAGAGGGGGGAGAGAGGGGGAGGGTTTCAGAGAAAGGGTTGATGGGGTGAGGGGGCTGAAAATAACTGAGATGGCTGAATGCTCACAGTACAGTCGCAAGTACTCCATTTTCATGAGAATACTCAATCCGACATGTCGAACTTTTATATCTGCGTTGTGTTTCTTTCTTTTTAAAAGTCTTTTTTTGATCTAGTCATACTTTACGGGGGGCTATACCGATGCATGATTGATGATTGATGATTGATACAACGCATCAAACGCAAGGCTATACCAGAAATATATGATATTGACATTCGATACTTTATTTTTCCCAAATGAAAGCCACACAATGCTTTAGCATTGATATTGTGTACATTTCAGCCACAGTTAATCATCATCATTATCGCTGCATTGTTTATCATTATATCCTTGTCATGAGCCATCTCATGTGATGCTGGCGCCTCAATCTAGTAGTGCAATGAAGAGGGCTTCAACCCGTGTCATTGCACAGACTACAACACAATGTATTTATGCTCTAGGCAAGGGGTCAGAGGTGAGAGGTCAGAGCCATAGAAGGCGACCCCTGGAGCAATTTGGAGTTCAGTGCCACACGCTCAATGACACCTCGACACGGTGGCCAGCCGGGGTTCGAACCGCCGAGGTTACCGACCGTGCGATCGATCAGACACCGGCTTTACCGGCTGAGCCACAACCACAACCCCGATCCAGTGCGACGCGAGGCCCAGGAACACCGTCTAACATCCCCTTACTGTGTTACGCCTTGTCGCCAACGCAGGCCCCCTAATACGTGCACGATACGCACCAGAGTGTGTGCTTAAGGCCCATTGTTAACATAAGGCCAGATCTGTAATATAGCATGGACAATTAAGTGCACAATTTTTGTATAAATGCAAAATCCCTCACTGTGAATTATTTAATCCTCCCTCTCCCTCTCTCCAGTTCATTTAATAGAGCCTTTTCAGCAGCAGTTTGAGTCACAGAAAACTAATTTCATTCTGCTCTTTGATTTAATTAGATTCTATGATGTATGGCTTTGCTAATTCAGTGGCTCACCAGGCGTTGTCTGGGCCCTGTCCCTGGCCCTGGTGGAGGGCTGTCAGGTCTCCATTTTTAACGGTATTGAGAGAGAGAGAGAGAGAGAGAGAGAGAGAGAGAGAGAGAGAGAGAGAGAGAGAGAGAGAGAGAGCTGTCAGGACTCCATTTTTAATGGTATTGAGAGAGAGAGAGAGAGAGAGAGAGAGAGAGAGAGAGAGAGAGAGAGAGCGAGAGCTGTCAGGACTCCATTTTAACAGTATTGAAAAATTCAAGCTTTATTATTGCTGCTCACTCATTCTCTCCATCAGGAGTAAAGTAATGAGCTTTTCACCTCCTCTCTCTCTCCTCTCTCTCTCTCTCTCTCTCTCCTCTCTCTCTCTCTCTCTCTGCTCATTTACCCCCAATCTCCATCTCTCTCTCTCTCTTTCTCTCTCTGCTTCTATCTGTCTCTCTCTCACTCACTGAAAACAACCAGTGAGAGGGACAAGAAAGAGAGAGAGAGATGGAGAGCAGAGCGACATGAAATGAAATAGAGTGAAAGAAGGAGAGTGATGAAGAGAGAGAGAGAAAGAGAGAGGTTGATATCGTCTCAGAAGAGAGAGGATAAAGAAACACATCATATGTACAAGGAGACTAGAAAGAAACGAATCTGAATACGAATTGTTGAGAGAAGTGGAATGAGAAGAGAGAGAGCGAAAGAGAGAGAGAGAGAGGGAGAGAGAGAGAGAGCAAAAGAGAGAAAGAGAGAGGGAGAAAGAGAGGGAGAGAATGAGAGTGAAAGAGAGAGACAGAGAGAGAGAGAGAGGGAGAGAGAGAAAGAGAGAGAGAGAGAGGGAGGGAGGGAGAGAGAGAGAGAAAGAGAGGAAGAGAGAGAGCGAAAGAGAGAGAGAGAGAGGAAGACAGAGAGAGGAAGACAGCGAGCGAAAGAGAGAGAGAGAGAGAGAGAACGAGAGCGAAAGAAGAGAGAGAGAGAGAGAACGAGAGCGAAAGAGAGAGAGAGAGAGGAGAGAGAGAGAGAGAGAGAGAGAGAGAGAGAGAGAGAGAGAGAGAGAGAGAGAGAGAGAGAGAGAGAGAGAGAGAGAAGTGGATG
>NC_137687.1:1654321-1656821 GCF_963989245.1 Nansenia antarctica
AGTGTTAGACAGTCAAACCCATTCCTAGCCTACCAGAAGCCATCTAGCCTATAGTGTGAGAAAGGCAATCCCTATTACCGCTGGATAAAGTGTACCCTTTTTTTTTATTTGAAATGAAAATGTCAGTAATTTCTTTGAGATTGATGGACTCCTCGCATGCGGGCCCAATAAATGAAAAATAGATGAGGCTCAGTTCTCTCTTTTAATATTTAAGGCAATATTAAGTCCTCTTACATCTCATGGAAATAGTTTTATTTAAAAGGAATAAGACCACTGGGCATTGTTTACTGACACCCCATGCATATTTGATGTGCCCCGGTGGTTCCTGCAGAAATTCAAAGGCCCTTGAAATCGTTACTGTTTTGCAGTAAGTATAAAAGTACTTAGGAGGGAAGTCGAAATGGCATCGCTCCACTCCTGTGTTGCTTGATGGGGAAAGCTCTGATGAGAGGGGGGGTGGTGGAATGGGGAGGAGGGGGGGTGGTGGTGGTGGTGGGGAAGGTGATGGTGGTGGTGGTGGTGGTGGTGGGGGGGGGGTATTGTACAATAGATGGCTTAGATTTTATTTCCTCCTTTGGATTGTAATATGCGCTCGGCGAGGAAATGGATGTTTAACGTGGCCGAGCGGGGGCGAATGGGATGAATTGCCATTTTAAAACAAAGGCCCATGGGTGGGGGGGGGAGAGAGAGAGAGAGAGAGAGAGAGAGAGAGAGAGAGAGAGAGAGAGAGAGAAAGAGAGAGAGAGAGAGAGAGAGAGAAAGAGAAAGAGAGAGAGAGAGAGAGAGAGAGAGAGAGAGAGACGAGAGAAGGAGAGAGAGAGCGAGAGAGAGAGAGAGAGAGAGAGAGAGAGAGAGAGAGAGAGAGAGAGAGAGAGAGAGAGAGAGAGAGAGGAGAAAGCGAGAGCAGGGTAGTAGGAAGTAGGCCGAGGGGAGGAAGCCTATAGGATTGCTTTGGAGATTTAGACAAGCCAGGGGGGGAAGAGAATCCTATGCAAAAACTGAAAATGACACCACGGCATGACATATTATTGTCTCTGTTCAAATAGTTATTTAAATGCATGAGACTGGGAGCTTACACGTGAGACACACAATGGGCTAAACTCACCAAAGGGGTTTAGGGTTAGAAAACCAAACAAAGCCTGACCCGTCACGACGTCATGATGGATAAAAAGTGAAATAATACTAGAGCACAAAGGTTAGCCTCCAGTTAAAGAACTGACCCCCAAAATATTCCAAAAGCCAACTGTCAGAACTTGGTAGAGACAATGGCGGCTGACATGTCTAAGCCTTGGTGATCGTCATGTATTCATCTGGGCGGACAATGCACGTCCCCGTGACTTATATTTTGATTGAACGGGATGACTGGTATGATTGCATCCGCTAATCTGCAGCACAAGCATGTCCGTTTCATGTCTGTTTCATGTCCGTTTCATGTCTGTTTCATGTCTGTTTCATGTCTGTTTCATGTCTGTTTCATGCGATAACTCGGTGTGTCACACGCACGGCAGGATACTGCACATAGAATACTGAAACTAGTTCCTGACAGATACAACAGATATGAAACAGCGCAGTCTACACATCGCCAGGGCAAGTGAGTGATCGGTATGATGTATTATATATATATGTATATATATATACAAGTGCTGGAGCTGAATTTCAAGCCCAAAACGGGATGTTTTGTCACACACACACAGACACACACACACATGCATATATGCACATATGCAAGTATACACAAACACACACACACACATGCATGCATATATGCACATATGCATGTATACACACACACACACACACACACACACACATGCATGCATATATGCACATATGCATGTATACACACACACACACACACACACACACACACACATGCATGCATATATGCACATATGCATGTATACACACACACACACACACACACACACACACACACACACAGTAAAGTAAAGTACCATATGTATGCATTGGCTGGGCTCCACAGTGCATCAGGCCCTGTTGAAGAATAAAACAGAGCCTTTTATGTGAAGCTTTGACAATGCTAGCTGGCCAGCACGTTTCAGCGCCACAGCTTTCATTGGCCTCCCCATATTTTTGATTGATCTAAATTACAGGGCTCTGAGAGCTAAGGTAACATGATCTATTAAGAGATAGCGACTACTTGTACATTATTAAACTCTCCAAGCGGCCTCTCTGCGTCTGGTTTGGTGTAATTATGTACACTGGAGGCACAACAAGTGGCCCAAACGCAGCTGTTAGCCTCTGTGTGTGCCGTGTAAAATACTAGATAGCAGAACTAATTGTTTCCAAACAGAAGGTACATTTGGCCGAGGTTGGCTTTTAGCGGGATATGATAAGTACTGTTGTCAGTGTGTCCTCATTCAGCAGCATCGCCAGTAAAAGCATGGACTGTTTAGCATTTTAGTTGAGTTTATATTCACTGATATAAAACACAGTTTGTACATAGTTCGAAAAACAACAACTACAGTGGGGGAAATAA
>NC_137687.1:1664321-1671821 GCF_963989245.1 Nansenia antarctica
GTTTCAGTTCTTTTGTTGTTCCTGCCATCTTCCCCTTTGTCCCCAGAGGCTGTGGTGCGGGTGAGTTCTCCCTGAGAGCACCATTTAGACATATTCAAGTGGGAACATACTAACGCTAGGGCACTTTTAACCACACTGTTATTCATCCTCAAACTGTTTATTTTTCGAACAGTTTAATTTTTCAAAGACTTTTAACTCAACTATGCGTTTTGGTAGCATTTCTACACATTTCTACGCTTGTCTTTAAGATGACTGCTGTTGTTGATGTTGTTGTTGCTGTTGTTGTTGTTGCTGTTGTTGTTGTTGTTGCTGCTGTTGTTGCTGCTGTTGTTGTTGTTGCTGCTGTTGTTGTTGTTTACTCAGTTCTTGCTGCTCGTCCCTTGACTGTGGTTCAGTCTGGACATCTCCCACCAGTAGGTGGCAGTACAGCCAAGTTCTCTGACTAGTCTAGTCCAGTCCCACCTGCCAGCTCCTACTGCTGCTGAAGGGAAAAAGTGCAAATGTATTTATTATACAACGACTCTTCAGGCTTTTTCAGTTGTTGTTGTTGTTGTTTTCAGACTCCATATGTAGCGGGCGTTAGGCAGAGAGAATATCAATAACCGATATGCACATGAAGCCGTCAGCCTTCCTGTGGGGATGCCCATCGGTCCTATAGCGTCACACTGAACCCCGTCAATGTCCCTTTAACTTCACTGTCCAGGGTGAATAAAGTCACTGAAACTGTCAACGGTCTAAGTTTGCCACGAGTGACTTTATTCACCAGAAAGACATAAATTATCACGCTTAATTTAGTCGCCAAATCAAAGTATTGTCGCTCGGCACTCTAGGTGATGAGTGTTTCGGAACTGTTTGGCAGTTGGTTAGTTAAAGCCTGATTTTTTTTCAGTTGTCTTCCGCAGTTGCTCGGTTTACAGGCCCATCAAAAGCCCTGCCTATATACTTTACCATTACGTCTGCACGGCTTGGTATTATCAAAAGGTGAATAACACCAATTAGTCTTCAGAGAATAGACAGGTTTTTTTGTATTGTCGGGCCGGTGTCGTGTTCAGGCAAGAGGGCTTTGTCACTTCTTGAGGTAGAGTCCCCTAGAGAGTCCATAAGTGTTTATTGGACTCAATAGAGAACTCCGGGAACAAAGAGGCCAGATATTCCTTACTGACTTGCATAGTTTGTATCATAATTTCGATATAAGCTGGGGCAATCGTTGTGTGTGTGAGAGGAATTTTTGGCAGCCGTTCAATGACTCCTTGAACCCTTCTGGGCCGAGTTGTGTTCTCTGTTCCACCTGGCCACTCCGGAGGGGCAATATTACCTGAACAAAGCTGTTAGACTTTAAGGGTATTTGGGATTTCATATAGCTGGAGTTTGGGGGAGGGTGGAGCAGGGTGACGGAGGTGTTGAGAGGATGGTGGTGTGACATGGCAGGTGAGCCGTCCACTTGTGTTGCAGGCAGATTGAGCTGCAGGCTAGCGACAGGGCCGACAGAGACTATAGGCCGTTTAGCTTTCTGGAGATGTTTTCTGGAAGATGAATGCTTGTTCACATTGCCTACAAAACATGTTTTAAACACAGCCATATGATATGATATAAAGTATGATCTTTTTAAAATAGCAGATTTAGCTTCTTAAAATCCCAAACGAACGTAATTTTGTATTCATTGGTGCGCCAATGTCTCTTTAGATTACTACAACTTGTTTGGACGCTTTTTTAGCTAAAGCACATAGATCCAAATCATTGCCATAGATCTGCTCTTAGTTCTCATGCCCAAATAGATCCTTTGCAATGGACGGAGCGACATTCTTTTCTGGGGAATTGAAAACGAGAGGACGCTTCGCATCCGCTTTTTCCCAGACATAAGTAAGTGATATCACAAGTGTGACATGTTCATAGTTGATAAGGCCCGGCCGGTGGATGAGATCATAGTTGTGCTGTATACAATCCAAGAAAAAGTATTAACCTGGGATGGGCAACAATGTTCACCTGAACCAACACAGACCTTACCAGAGTAGTGATTAATATCTAATTAATTACAAGCGATTAATAATGATCTATTAATTATATTTTTTGCCTTGATCCACTCCTGTAATGCCGGGAACACACTATGACATTACACATTCTTACGACGATGAGTATGTTACGGTACATGTGGGAAAACAAGGGTTAGGGTTAGGTGCTAGGGTGACATGGTACATGCTGGCATGTCTAACCCTACCCATACCCCTACCCCTAACCCTACCCCTAACCTCCTGTCCACGTGTCAAGGAGTCCTTGGGCAAGACAACTATGAGCGGGCCGGCATCTTGAACCCTATGAGCGGGCCGGAGCCTTGCATGGTAGCTTGCCGCCATTGGTGTGTGAATGGGTGAATGAGAGGTCATTGTAAAGTGCTTTGGAATAAGGTGCTATATAAGTGCAGTCCATTTACCAAATAAGTAAGTAAGTAAAGCTTTATTTATATAGCACCTTTCATACAAGAAATGCAGCTCAAAGTGCTTTACAACAGGAATAAGAACATAAAGTGAATATAAAAACATATATAAAAACATATACAAGCATAGAATTAATATAAAAGCAGGGGAAAACAGTAAAAGAAAAGATAAAAGATAAAATACAATAAAGATACATTTAAAAAAGGGAAACAATGTACAACCTCTGCTCGTTAATCAAACACGGCTTGAGTGGTTCAAATAGATAGGTTGAAACAAAGGCCTGAATAAGTGAAATGCTGCATACTGTATCAACATTGATGTTGTTGTTAATGAAAGCTTCTTTTACTTACCGCTCACACAGTAGGCTGCCTGGGCGATGCACAGATAGCTCAGTGTTAGGTGGGTTCAAGAGACAGTGGGGGGGGGGGGAATACCCGCTGCCAGACAGACACTGGAAAAACCAGACGTTTTCACCTCCTGATTAGCCTATACAGTTATATAGCGCCAGTTATATAGCGCCAGTTATAGCGCCAGTTATATAGCGTGTTTTTCCAGAAATGTTTTATACACAAGTGTTAAACAAACCAGAATATGTTTTATATATTTTAGATTCTTCAAAGTCAAGGCACCTTTTGCTTTTTTTGTGGTTTTCTCCCACGTATTCTAGAGAAGAGAATGCTGGGCCTTTTTCACTGACACACACACACACACACACACACACACACACACACACACACACACACACACACACACACACACACACACACACACACACACACACACACACACACCAAGCTGACTGAGAGAATGCCAAGAGTGTGCAAAGTTGTCATCAAAGCTAAAGGTGGCTACTTTGAAGAATCTAAAAATCTAAAATATTCTGGTAGGCTATGTTTAGCACTTTTTGGTTTACTACATGATTCCATATGTGTTCTTTCATAGTTTTGATGTCTTCAGTATTAATTTACAATACAAAAAATAACGAAAACCATTGAATGAGAAGGTGTGTTCAAACGTTTGACTGGTACTGTATATATTCTGTATATATTCTGTATATATTCTGTGAAATAACAGAGGTCTGGACCTCAGTGGCTTCACAGCTGGCTACGGCCACGATGGCAACCTTATTCACCGGAGACACGTCTTCTTTCCCTCTGCAGTGCAAACTGTGCAACACGACATTGAAAACACAACTGTGTTGGGCAATCAACAGAGGACGATTCACACCGCCATGTGTTCAGCTCCAGTAAACCTAATCCTACATCTGCTACCATACAATGTTTGTCAGACCAGTAGTTCATCCAGGTGCCAAATGTGTCCGTCCGTTGGCCTAGGCCAGTATTCGTCTGTGTAGATCGAGTCTACTTTGACCCCTGAATTCACTGAATCTCTGCATAGCCACCCACTCAGACTCCGGTCCTTTCATTACCCTACCCCCCCCCCCCCTTCCCTCCTACCCTCCTACCCTCCTACCCTCCCCTCCTCCTTCCTCCCCCGCCTCCCGATGATTTTTGTTAGATCACTTCCATTAACAGCGTCATGCCGAGCGCTAATTACTCACTCACTCAGCGTTCTGGGCCTCCCGCCACTCGTTCGGGTAAGCAACGCCGCCCGTTAGCAAGATGCTTGTTAAACTGAATGTGCTTAATTATATAAGAAGATAATTACATGTAAATGTTGCGTCCAAAAAGCAGCCATCCAGCCCACTTGCTGATTTAATAGGCGGGTGTTTGGGATCCTTGTTTTGTTTACCTTAGAGTGAGGTGATTAATTGACTTCACTGATGAAGTAAATATGCCAGGTTCTCTCACCACGCCGGCAGCCAGCCGCAACACCAAATTGGACAGAGAGGGTTCAGAGAGGCCCGGCTGCCAGGGTTTGGATTGTTGTTGAGAAACTGTGTAAACCCAAGGCAGGCAGAGTGTGTTAGACAATGCGTGAGCTTAGAATGATAAGGTTCTATCTCCGTTTAGAATGATAAGGTTCTATCTCTCTGTTTAGAATGATACGGTTCTATCTCTCTGTTTAGAATGATAAGGTTCTATCTCCGTTTAGAATGATAAGGTTCTATCTCTCCGTTTAGAATGATAAGGTTCTATCTCCGTTTAGAATGATAAGGTTCTATCTCTCCGTTTAGAATGATAAGGTTCTATCTCCGTTTAGGGCAGTTCAGAGATATTGAGCGTCAAAGTTTTTACATTCCATTATGTTTTGTGAGATGGAACCTTTGTATTTCATTAATTAACTAACTAAAAAATGTCAACATTTTAAAAATAACACCACACAGGCATTAATAAACACCTAATGGATCAGATTATGTGAAAAACTACATTTTGACCAAAAATGGAGATAGAACCTTATAATTCTAACGTCACATATTTATTCAACTCCACTGTTCAATAAAAACACCGTTCAACAAATCAGCACCAACACAACAGATTGTACAGTATATTTAAATGAATGTTTAACATTATGAATGAATATTCAAGGTTTTACAACAACAACAGAGGATATGTTTGGGCAACATTTTCAAGGCAATGTTAATGTGAACATGATGAGACAACTGTGATGCAAACAACTCAAACCTTCGCTAGTCTGCTAGCCCCCGAAACCTGCATCTTCCTCAGCGCTCAGCCCTCCCATAAAACATCAACACGACAATGATTCATTTATCAATATTCCATTGTCCAGGGCAAACGACGCAGCTCTAAGCTGAATTTCATTCAAGCGCTGTCAAATGAAAAGATTATTTAGTGTGTTTTAAGAATGTGAAGCGAAGGGTAAAGATAGATAGGGGTCAGAGTGGGAGGGCTCCCCTGGGAAGTCCTGGGGGTCCCGGGGACACACGTCGTCCATTATGGGGTAATCAGGGAGGGGGGGTTGGGGGGGGGGGGGGTGCGCAGGGGGCTGTGCTCCCTACTGCAGCAGAAGGCAGCATCCCCCAGGACCGACCCCTGAGGTACATCCAGCAGAATTACAACCCCCATCATCCCCCCGTCACTGGACAGAAGCTCTACACCTCTCTACCATGGGGGGCGGGGGGCCCGGGGGGGGCACCCCAAAAACTCCAGATGCTTAGAGTTCGATACCAGCCTCAAACATGTCATCCGCCATACTCTCACAGGGGTCTTTGCACGTCCCGCGGGACCTGCTGTGTTAAAACATGATATGTTATTTACGAAAAAATATTTGTAAATGGAGGCTGTTTTGGATGTCCATTACGCGCCCCCATGTTGAGCTGCTCTCCACCGCGGCGTCTTTGAGGGGGGAAACGTGACCCAGGCGGGGATGTATACCCCAGACGCCCGGCCCGGGACCGCGTCTGTCTCATCCAGTCAGCCCGCATGTCGGCTACACTCCGCTTCTCCGCTTCTGCCGGGCCTTTAAATCACTCATCGAGAACAGCCCTCACTTACTGTTACAGGAATTAAATCCCAGATAACTTTGATGACTGAAAGTGCCTGAAAACATTACAGGGTGTTTCATTTCACGTTGCCTTCCGAGAGCGCGAGCGGATGCAAGGCTGTGAAATTCCAGGAAAAAAGTGTGGCGTTTTTTTTTTTTTTTTTTGAACGAGCACTTTCAGATAATAAATTGATGTTTCGATTAGATGGGCTTCATTCACGGCCACTCAGGAAACAAATACGCCACAAGAAACCAAATATTGTACGGACAGAAAACCCTTCATTGATTTTTCTTTTCCTTTTATTCATTACGTTAAGAGCAAAAAAATCCTCCAAAGCCATGAGGCTGCATGTATAATGCATTCACTAACAGCTCAAACGGGATATCATTGCAGTGAGCAGATCAAAATGTCATATTTAGACAATAAGATAACCAAGATGTTCAAAGTAACCAGTGACAAGTTAGTTAGTATAAGTCAGTTCTGGTTGATGAGGTAGAAAACCAGTGTTCATGACCAAAACACAACCACAAATAACCACAAAACCCTCTGATGCTACTGAATCAAAAGCAACAACCATTTCAAAACTGTTTTTATGACCATGCATCCATACAAGACACTGGGTACTTCACTACACTGCACTACTGCAAAGTGAAGCATCGCCATGGAGACCAACGTGAGGCGGTTAGGGCCTACCCGCACGCAGTGACCCAGCCAGTAGGCTAATGCCGTTTGAAGATGACTTAAGATAATGCGTTTATTCTTAAAGGCCTGAATAAGGCCACTTAATTACGCTGTTTGTTTGGCTGTGTTGGTCAGGAGGGTACATGGATGGGGAGGCTGTAAGTAGCAGCGGCTCTGGGAGGCTTGGATGTAGCGGAGACACCCGATCCCTCCCCAGACGTGCTTTTACAGCCTCGGAAAATGAGAGGCATCTTTGATTCGCTGCCGTGTAAACAGACAGAGACATGAAGGAGCTCCGGTCTCAGAGGCCGGGCCACAAGGGCTCCAGTGGAAAGCAGAGCAATGTCACCCTGGCTGGCCCCCCTGGTGTTACTCTCCACGAAAACTTCCCGTGTGACACTAGCATTAGCATTCCACTAGCATTAGCATTTCACTCGGCCCCACCACCGAAAATTAGGGTTTTCTCCCTCAGTGGGTTGAAATAAAGGCTTGGAAAAAATAAATAAAAAAATAAATAAAGGTCTAATGCCTGAAGAAGGTCTATGACACCGAAAGCTTGCGATAAATGACAGCTTTTTGTGTACAGATTTGAGTGTGCAGATGCTGCTTTTCTCACTCGATTTGATACTCTTCAGTTCCAGCACCTCAGCCAAGTCTGATAACGGATGAGCGGTGGTATTTTCTCACTAGCGTTAAGGTCTAAAATCTATGCTGGGAATGATTTACCTATTTTATGAACCGCCCCTATCCCCTTCCCAAACCCAAGTCTGGATCTCTTACTGGACGCTTGCCTCTGTTCTCAGAACACCTCAGTTTGACGTCATGTAACATTACATTTAGGTAATTTAGCGGACGCTTTTATCCAATGCGACTCACAATAGATTAATTTGTCTAAATAAGTGAATCAACTGAAGTATAATATATTATATACTATATATTATATAGTACAACATAATATATACAATAATAACAATCATATAT
>NC_137687.1:1676821-1679321 GCF_963989245.1 Nansenia antarctica
TTCGTTTGGGCTAATTTCCCTGAAAGGCACGGGCAAGAAGCATCAGTGAATGTAGACTAATGTGCTTTCAATTTCAATTCCATTATACCGCTTTTCCAAGGCTAGTGTATTGAGAAATGTGTTTTTAATCTCGGCCTCATTAAGAACTGCCAGTTGACCGAATGAAAAAGGGTCTGGTGAAAAGCGTTCTGTATCTTGTGCATTCATGCATCATTACTTTCATATGAGCAGAGAAAAACAAGTGAGAAATTGAGGACAGGCTTTGGATTTGATGGGCAATTTACCTGCAGTTTTATTATATTTTTCTTTGCTAACTGCACCTAGGCCTACTGTCTACCATCTTCACAAAAATGTTCCATAACGTCGATATATTTGTGTTCTTTAGATTACAGTTTATTTGAAAATATGTTTATTGGTGTGGAGTGTACTACTAGCCTACTACTATGAGTTGTCTACAAAAAAGAAACATACTTTGAGTGTGAGGGTTCATCTCATCCTGATTCTGGGGGCTACAGTGGGGGCGTAGGGGAGAGGGAGGGAGGGGGGGGGCGGTATATTTGTCCTAATTGTGTTATTAGTTTAAATGGCTATAATTTTCATATACTCACAATTGCGAAATGGGTCTTTAAAAGGTGCCAGGTAATTGGTGGGTAAGTGCAAATATTCTAATGTGGCGTAGGGCAGCTGAGGGAGAAGGCTGTGAGGCTGCTTCCACGCAGAACAACCCAGCACGACGACAGCAGCGAGATATCAACCAGGAAGATTTCAGGAAATGGGATTTGGTTTTGAGGTGCTCAGAGCCAAGCCTCGGACACATAAGCAGAAACGTGACACGTTCTACTGTTTTGGTCCGCATGTCGGCGTACGATTTAATGTTCCGGCTTTTCTTTCAAAAAATGTGAACACATTTCCGTGTTGTTGAAAATCAACGACACACATCTCTAGTCGACTAACACAGCTTGTTTTGTGAGCCTGCTAACAATGTAAAGTAGTGTTCTAGTTAACTAGGTAACAGTGGGGGGATTACTCGCCGAATCCATGGCGTTGTTGCAGTATTTTGGCTCGACTAGCGAGTTTGTGTCGTGATTCTCAACGACGTTGAAACGTTAGTTCCGTGTTTCAAAAGAAAAGTCTGAACATTTTGATTGGTTGCCGACATGCGGACCAAAACACTAGAACGGTGTCACAAATAGGAACGAATGATATGTAATTCTAAGTGGACAGGCACTACTGTACGTTAGGATGTTACAATGTCAAACCGCCGTGTTCTACCAAGCTAGGAATCATGAAAATCACGTTTAGCAAAAACCCCATGACCTGGAATTCCAGTCAATTGACAACTTGACTTCTTCTGCCTGACTAAACCTTTTTGTCTTTTATCGTGTTCACATTAGGGCTCCGATGGAGACTCTCTCCCCTTTAGCAATAGCTCAATTTGGCTAATTGGTTTCTGCATTTTGTTCAATTGTTCTGTATTGATTAGAAGGGGGGTCATCTCGGTTTCACAGCCAAACAATTAAAAGAGTTTGCTTCACTCTTTGTTTGCTAACTGCTCTGATGTGATGTCAGTCGTAAGGGGAGGGCTGTCACACCGCTACACAATTATACACTGTGGTATACGCTACCAGACCAGCCGGAGGTGTACTTAGTGTATACTTATGTCTCTCTTAAAACCTGAACACACCGGACACACACACACACACACACACCGGACACACACACACACCGGACACACACACACCGGACACACACACACCGGACACACACCGGACACACACACACACACACACACCGGACACACACACACACACACACACACACACCGGACACACACACACACACACACACAAACCGGACACACACACACACCGGACACACACACACCGGACACACACACACCGGACACACACACACACACACCGGGGACACACACACACACACACACCGGGGACACACACACACACACACACACACACCGGACACACACACACACCGGACACACACACACCGGACACACACACACACCGGACACACACACACACCGGACACACACACACACACACATCTGCTCAGAGTGGTTAGAGAGGACAACACTCTGTGGAGAGAGAGCCGCCACACTCTGAACGGCCATTTGTTTCAGGCCCATGGATGTTATGGGCCCGTAGCAAATAAAGGGAAAATCAATGGGGCTTCATTAAAGGCTGCAGGCAGTCCCCGGCCTGGGCACAGCTTAATTACAGTTTCACTGGCGTTTGCTTTAATTGGGGAGAATAAAGGGAGTGAAGTGTGGTCGGAGGACATTAGCATATCTATCACACACACACACACACACACGCACACACACACACACACACACACGCACACACACACACACACACACACACGCACACACACACACACACACAGAGGAGGACATTAGCATATCTGTCACTGGGGGAGAGCAGGAGGCGGCGAACGACCTGGGGCTGCACTCCCTGACGACCTTTAACCCCATACACAC
>NC_137687.1:1686821-1711821 GCF_963989245.1 Nansenia antarctica
TTTTAGGAGATAGATAGAAGCCTGCTTAGAAAACAATGCAAAACACACAGACGCTGAAATACAACACAACACTTAACTGCGCAGGCCAATGTATAACAAAGTGCAGATTGTGGAGGTGTTCCCAAAATGCAAAAGTCATGTAGCAATGTTAGATCATGAGCATCAAATGACAGCATAGAACTATATTTTAATGGTATAAAAACTAGTCTTAGCACAAATGCCAAACACCATATTTTATAGTTTCAAAACACACGTTTTGAGTCACTTTCTTTTAACAGTGTATCTGACACACAAAGGGCTCCTTCTCAAATACTCTTTTTCCTGTCACATGTACAATTTACTATTTCCTTTGAGTAATTAATCAGTTTCAGTAACATTTAGGTATAATTGAGTTAGGTGTTTTTTTGTTATTACACATTCTTCCCACTTTTCCCACCTTTCTCCCGCCCCACCCCCCTCCCCCTCCCCCTTCCACACACACACACACACACACACACACACACACACACACACACACACCCCGTTCCTCCCTTGCCCCTTGTCGGTATGGGTTTACCGTCATTCCTTGGTTCACCTGTAACACGGCACCTTTGGCTCCAGGTATAACTCTGGCCCCGTGCATGCTGACATCCAGCCCATTGTGTCAATTAACAAGGAAAAGGCTGTGGGAATTGAATGGCAAACACGCAGGTGATGACATGCTCTCCGCAAAACACAAAGTACATATCATTACTCAATGGCCGGAGCCTTGTCAAACCCAACAACCGTCACCCACATAAATTCTCCTGTCCTGGCATCCGACAAGCAAGAAGGGAATGTGGACAGGTTTTTTTCTTTCCTCCAATATTGGGAGATGGATGGCTAGTGACATTGAGGGTTGAAATGAGACACTGTTTCTGTGTTAATCTGTTCGGCAAGGGGAACCGTAGGGAGGGGATCTGTGTTTGTTTGGGTGTGGGGCGGGGGGGGGGGGGGGGGGGTTGGTGGGAGGGGGGGGGGGGGGGTTGGTGGAAAAACGAAAGAATGTGAGGTTACCTCATGGTAGGAACCCTATACACGTGTGTACGATTTCAGGTGTCCACCTCTGATCATTAGGTCTCGGCAGACCGAGCCCAGGTGAGAGGCAAACGTATTGTCCCCTCGGACAATAAAAAAGGAGCTGATAAGAGCGGGCGACACAAACGCTGGTGTGTATGAAGCCGGTGAATTCCTGCAGGGTGAATTTCACTTCCCTCTTTTTTAGAGGCTCTCTTCCCTTATTCTTGGATTACGGTATTCATGTTCCAACCTTTCATACCCAGTTTATTGATTCAGAACACAATCTCAGTTTCGTAAATTGTTTGTCTAATCAAAATGCCAAACAACATTTGCCACAAACAAAAGGATAGTGAAACAGTGAAATGAGCAACAATGTTGCAACCCAAGCCTCAGTCATTATTTGTACGACACAGATTTAGGACCAGTTTGTCCAAATGCAGATGTCCTTTCACAGCAAATCTCACAACAACCCTATCAGGTGACCAGAGAGAGACAACACCACGGTATCCCACAAACACAAGTGAACCGAACAACTCCAGGTAAAGAGAAAAAGAAGAAAAAAAGAAAAAGAAAGGCTATGTATTTCATAGCCTGTGAGGGCAAGGGGTGAAAGATATAGCAGAATTGAAGGAGTTACGATTGTTAACCGTAAACGGAGACACCGGCTCATTTGTCACCGTGCCAAAAGGGCTGATGTCAGAGAGAAGCTTCTGGATAACAGAGGAGGAGAGTGTGAAGCTATCGTGGGATGGGATGGGAGGACCAGGAAGGACAGACAGACAGCCACGTTATTCCCTGAGCGCTGGCTGGCTGCTGGGGGGCAGATAGCTGGCGAGGTCATAAGTGGAGTGTGGTTCAGGTGGTTCAGGTGAGCGCAAACTCTTTTGTGTGTGACGCCCTGCTCCCCTAGGTGTCTCTTGTCTCTCTGACTGGAGAATGTATCTGAATAGCTTTTCTTTTCTCTCTGAATACCCCACCCTTCCCCTCCCCCCTCCACCCTTGGCCTAGGGGCAGTGTCACGATGCACAGTAGCTATAGGTGCGACCAGAGAGATCAGGATAAGCTCGGAAAAAAATAGACATATTGAATAAATATCTTTAAGAATATTGACCAGAAGAAGAAGTGATCTGGTCTAGTGTTAAGGGTAACCCGAACCCTAACCCTAACCCTAACCCTAGAGCTAGACGACTGGTAGGGTTGACAAGAACGAGGCCCTCGCCGAGTCTGAGATCTCACTAATGAATGTCTAGGAGGCCACTGTGGTGGCATGGCTCGCCCCTTCATCTTAAAAAACAAAACAAAACAAAAAAAAGCACATTCTTGCAAAGAGCATTCTGCATTCTGGTGTTCATGGGGTTTGGTTTGAATCTCGGTGCGGTTGACTCACGTTTCTCACAGCTCAGTTAATGAGGGCTGTTTGAAGAAAAAGGGGAAATCCACCGGGGTGGGTAAAGGTAGTCAGACCCTCCAGTTCATGTCCTTTGCGGGGGGGGGGGGCCACAAGCCTCAGACAACAATGTTTAGGCACCTTATCAACAACTCCTAGCCTCTTTGCTTATCTGAAGAATGTAAACCTCTCCAAGCGACGAGTGCTTCATCTGTGATTCTATTGTGAGCTAGTCGGTTGTCTCAAAGTGTCTGAATAATGTAATGAAATGAAAAACCCAGGCTTGTCAGTGACATCAAATACCTGTGTTCTTCTTCCTCGACGACGGGCGTCTCGACTCGTTCCTCGTCCCAACACGGAGACGACGGCTCCTGGCAGGCGGGGAGGGGGGGGGGGGGGGGGTACGCCGGTAGACCACACCAAACCTCCACAGCACATTCTTTGCGTGATTTCCGACATATCTTCGTCTCGTTTTCCCTTGCGGAAGAATTGCAGAGAGAGAGAGAGAGGCCAGATCAAAAAAAGCACCAACGTGCTGCGTTGAGTTTGGATCTGAGGTTTGGAGGAAGGGGGGCGGGTGGGGGGTGGGGGGAATGGTTTGTTGTTGTGGTATTTTGGGGTGTTATTATTTTAATAGAGAGATGAATAGAGAGGAAAAATGGATGATTGAGGTGGGGTGGTGGGTGGGGGGGATTCCCTTGTGTGGTTTTTTCCAGGAGGGAAGAGGGGTTTGGGCTTAGAGGAGGTGGGGGTGGGGGTGGGGGGGTACCTGATGTAGAGGGTGCTGTCAGGGCCTAGACAGGGGGGTCTTTGTCTTCCCTATAATCGCTCGCTGTACCTCTCCTTTTCCTTTTACAATCCTCCTCTCCTCTCCTCTCCTCTCCTCTCTCTGTCTCCTCTGCTATTCCCTCTACCTCAACACAACCATACCGTGTGTGATACGTTGTACGTTTCAACTCCTTCAATTCAAAGCGGTACAACACCAGTTAAACACCGGTTTCTTTCCTGACCAATCGGTGAAGGTTATGTATTGGAACATGGATTCCAAAGAATATAGGATATCAAGATTTTAGGATTAGCTTTTTCTTTTGGCTTTGGAAGGTAGATAGCAGGACCGTGGTGACACAAACAGTATCATACCTGTAATAAGTCATATAATCCAGGTGAGCCCATACCTGGAAGCCATAGTTACCTTATACTGCGTATCACAACCCAGACGTACTCTCCACCGCCAGACACAACACAACTATCTCCCTGTCCAAACGAGCCTGCCAAAGAGTCGATCAAAAGGATCAAACGTTTGGGTTTTAAGTTCCTTTGCGTCATAAAAAAAACGTTTTTTTTTCGTAACCAATCTGTTACTCAATGTATTATGACCCCAGTATCCTTGATACAGACAAAATAAAAGTCGCTAGCTGTTGTTTTTTTGTGTTTTTTGTCAATCTGCAAACAAACAAAATTCTATATGAGTCTGGTGTAAGGGGTTAAAGAGGACCGCTGAACATTCTGTGCGTTGTCATGACTCCTCAGTTCCATTACTGAGATGACACACGCTGCTGCAGATATGGTTGGAATGTCAGATTATCATGTTTGACAACAGCGGTTCACCGTAATCACCGTAGCTAGCCTAGTCTTCATTTACAACCCCCATGACAGGAACGCAGGAACTTTCATGAATGGGGAGACCTGGCTGTCTTTAATTGAGAAATTATGTTGTCTCTTGGATGTGGAATTGTCATATTGTTCTTTTTTTTTGGGTGAAGTGGACTTCTTCTTCTTCCTCGTCCATAATTATGGTTTAGACATAATGCTCAACCATTCATAAAGGTGCCTAGGAGTCGTTTCAAAACCAAAGTTGCATTAAAACCCTGAATGAAAGGCAACCCGTTGTACAGGGAGGGAGTTAACTCAGTTAACTCAATAACCGAGTGAGTTAATTATCTTGGTGAAGTAGCTAGCGAAGGCTGGTTGGTAAGCGGAAGGTTGTGAGTTCGATTCCCCGCTAATGGAAAGCTTCCTCTATGCCGCCAATCGCTACAATCTGCTGTCTTCTAATAGTGGCAAACAGGTGCATATCCTTGTAAACGAAGGTAACAAAGTGCTGGATCTTGACAGCAGATTTTAGAAAAGAGCTTTGATTGGAACAAAGCGGCACTGTGATGATACATAACTGAACATTATTCATCAGGATTTCATTCCTTGATCACTGCTAATATATCACAGCCCTTTAGCATTTTTTTCTTTCTAAATCTCAAATCTGAATACCGGCCCTTTAACCATATTGGAAGTGTATGCTTTCTAGACGATACCTCAATATTATTATTTTGGGGAAAAATCATTCATTAGGTTTAAACAACCACCTTCCATAGGCCTTTTTCCCCTCCCAATGTATCGACCAGCATGACCCAATCTATTCTACTCAACATCCTACCAGCCAATCAATCTATTCTACTCAACATCCTACCAGCCAATCGTAAATCATCAGAAATAGCTTCAGAAGTGACAACAGGCCAGACAGTAAATAAATATTTCTTTCTTTCTTTCTTTCTCTCCTCCCTTCTTTCCTCCTCTACTGGGTTAATGGATGAGGGGGTGTAGGGAGGGAGTACGACCCTTTGGGCTAGGGAACGTTGTTTGCTTGCATGAGAAGCCCCCCTCGTCTCCAGGTCTCTGTAGGCGATGATACCCCCCCCCCCCACCAGGTCTGGTAGTTAATAGTACTGGGTGTTGAGTGTGATATATAAAGGCCTGGGACCGCCACCTACAGATAGGCTTCTCTATTCTGTTGCTTTCTCAACCAACCAGTTCATCAATAAACATCACATCTGGAATTCACTCACTCCAAACCTCATTTGGGGGGATTTCTTTTTTCTTCTTCTTCCATTTCAACACCGACTGCAGGCTAGAATAATGCTATAATGGTGTGACTTTTCTGTGTGTCTCGAAATTCATGTGAAAGTGCAACCGACTCTTCACTCGTGTAACATAATTATTGTCTCATCAAAGCTCATGATTAGACTGGAATAAACTGCCTGTTTAAACTATTTGTTGTGATGAAATCAATAAAACTCTAATGCAACATATCATTGGTGATCTCTGAGATATACGGTTGCGAGATTTACTTGAGTTGGATCGTGGCGTCTGAAGTGTACTGTACGGTTCTCGGAAACAAGATTGACAAATCTCTGCATCATCATTGAGAAATTACAGGTAATCTATAAATCCATTGTTACTGAATTGGTTTCAACAGGCTTTTAAATTGGATATGTTCGTTGTGTATGGTTAAGTCATGAAGAATGAGGTTTCCATGGTTGTTGGCAGTAATGGTTTTTCGTGTCGGGTTCTTTGATGCCAAAAAATGGGTCTTGCACAGACACTAATCCCTGTTGTGTCACACTGTGGTCGCCAACTGATAGTATATCATTTCTTGGGTTGTGTGTGTGTGTGTGTGTGTGTGTGTGTGTGCGTGCGTGTGTGCATGTGTGTATGTGTGCGTGTGTGTGAGCGTGCATGTGTGCGTAAGTGTGTGCGTGTGTGCATGTGTGTGAGCGTGTGTGCGTAAGTGTGTGTGCGTGTGGTGCATGCGTGCTTGCGTGCGTGCGTGCGTGTGTGTTTTTGGCACTGTTTTCATTTTGAAATGCGCCACGTATTTTCATTGTAACAGTGCAGATCTACAATAACCTAACTGCATCAGGCTGCGAGCTTCAACCCAACCGCAACTGTCAATATGAGGACTGACACACCACAACAGAAATGCATTAAATTGTACCTGGCCTTATGTCATGGAAAATAAGGTGTGCATGTGACACATGTTCACTCTCTGGGTTATTATTATTATTATTATTATTATTATTATTACTACTACATGGCAGTGTCTTAAGGGTATCCGGGCTGCTGTGCGTTGGGTTTAATCAACCTCTATTACCTGCTAGGCCCTTTTCACAGTTAAAATAATCACCCACAATTATTGACATAAAGGAAAGAGCCACAGGAGAGGCAGAGGGAGAGAAATCACACAAGTCATTTCTCCTGACCTTGGCTGCTTTTGTGGCTTTTGATGTTTTGGAGGGTAATAAAAGGCTTGAGGGTGTCTGCTATGAACCCTCCCACAATGCACTGGGAGCAGTGCACACGCACGCACGCACACACACACACACACACACACACACACACACACACACACACACACACACACACACAGAGAGACCTATCGCCACCACTATTAACAAAAAAAGGCCCATACAATTCATTGCATTCGGTAGATAAAAGAAACAAATAATTCCCAAAATGTACCACCTTTAAAGGTAAGGAAATGGGCCTGAGAGGAATTGTGATCTACTTTAATTTCCAGCAGTGCTGAAAAATGAGAGACACCATTAAATGTACCTTTGAAATAAATGGGCCCAATTACCTAAATGGAGGCCCTCTAATGAATCTTTTGTCAAGGCAGATAAACATGCTGGAGACACACTGCCAGAGTGATACCGGGGCATTATTCAGAATCATCTTCAACATCACCGCCGAGCTCTCGTAAACATTAGGCTAGTAGTGGACACCTGGGGCCTCGTTTATAGAAAGTACTTTGGATCAAATTTGATCTTACCCGTGTCGTACGTAGAACATAGAAAACCACGTCAAAGTAGTAGTGATTTATAAAATGTCAACGTGAGTCAATTTGACCGTGGAGCTACGAACGATCGTAGCTCTACGTCGAGTATTGACTTGACGTACGCACATTACCTACTGGTTATGCGGAGTTATTACAGGCATGTGAGCCGCACTGCCTACTATAGTTCATGCGAAGTGAAACTTAAGTGGCTCGTAATAAAGTTAACAATGTTGTTATCAGCCGAGAACATTTGTTTAATTCAAGATTTAAAGGAAACTAATGTTTATGATTGTATTTCAGTCTTCCTTTATATCCCTCCGGAGCTGTCAAGGCAACGCCATCTCCCCTTCAACATGCCTATAGTCAGTACTCAAGTTGTAAAAGAAAATCAGGGGAGATGGTGGATTTTATCATAATATGGGAACAACTTTAGCATCCCCACAGCGTCAGTGACTTGGCAAAAATGTGTCCCCTCGCCCTCGTATTTTACTCAATATGCGCAAAACTAAATGTTGAAATAGCAGTAATACCACGTTCATTGATAAAATGACATACGGGATGGTAAGGGGGGTAGGCTATGGCAGTTTTAGAAGATTTTGACTGTTTTTATTTCAGTCATCCCCCCTCAACTCGAGTGCTACCTGTAGTGTGCTCCACAACGGACCTTGCCCGGCCATGCGCTACATTATACTGGATTTCCTCCGGTGTCTGAGGGTTCGCAAAGGGAGTGAGCAGCCATGTTTTCAATGTCACCTGATAGGAATAAGACCATTATATTATTACAGTATAAGCATTTGCCTGGTTAGTTGTCATGATCAAACGTTACAAATGCAACTTACCGAGAAGCCACACTTCTCTGCCCTCTCCCGCTCACTTGGTTTAATTCAGCCGCTATATTTGAGCCGCTATCACAGGGCGTAAATACAAAGCTCATTCACCTGCGTTCAATTTCAAGTATATTTGGTATTTAAAGATGGAAGTACGTACGCAATTTTAAACAAGCGCAGCCCGTTTTATAAATAATGCTTACGTCCGTTTAAAAAAATTTGCTTACGTGCAATTCAAAGATGACCTTCAAGTACTTTTTTTTATAAATGAGGCCCCTGCTGTTGCAAGGAAAAAAACGAAAAAAACACGATTTAAATCCCATTCGAAAGCAAGTCAGAGAAGAGTCACTGACATGAACGAGTTAAATCATGAATAACATAAAAAAAAATCTAAATAATAAAAACGCATTAAAAGCCAATTCTTAACATAACAAAATACTGTATGTTAATTACAACACTAGTCATAATCATCACCACAAGTTGCTCAGTTACATTAAAGCTGCTCTGTGTTTGAAATAAGTCTCTTTAAAATTGGTTTAGGAGAGTTGTTTTGATAATGGCATTTCACGACTCTCTCTCTCTTCTCTCTTTTTTTTAAAATTACTAGGTCGGGGGGCATCAGGTCAAACATCCCTGTCGGTCAGGCCTCTCCAGAACAGAGAGCGCTACCGACCCTTCCCACATCGATCTAGAGCAGTGTGTATCCTGTCAGAGACACCGCCTGCATTACTTTAGTTGATAGCTCTACTCTGAGAGGAGTAGGTGTTTTAAATTGTGAGGATAGCATATGAAGCACACACACATAGGGATCTGAAGCTCCCTAACCAGCCCCCTGTGAAAGGCATTGTCTCACGGCTCTCAAAGAATAGTTTTTTTTTTTAGGTATGACGTACTGTAGGCCTACAGTACCAGTCAAAAGTTTGGACACACCTTCTCATTCAATAGTTTTTCCTCATTTTTATTATTTTCTTCATTTTAGATTAATACTGAAGACATCAAAACAATGATGCGACCACCCTATATCCTGGTCCAGTCTGGGTCTACTCCACCCTCCACCCTACACCCTGGTCCATGCTGAGTCTCCTCCACCCTGGTCCATGCCACCCCACCAGAACGTTGCCCTTCACTATGACCCCTGACCTCCAGCACCACACCACATTCCACATGAGTTACCTGTCCAGCACCTGGTCAGCCAGAGGAGGATGGGTCCCCCTGGAGTCTGGTTCCTCTCAAGGTTTCTTCCTCCCAGGGAGTTTGTCCTTTGTCACTCGCCCTTCTATGTTTTTCCGTGGCTTACTCCTGGGGGAGTCTATGACTTGGTGTTAGATCGTATTGTTTATATTGTATTTATTTGTTTAGATGCTTTGTCATGACCCAGGCTCATGGATGGAGACAAACAGGGGGAGACCACACGTCAGAATCAATAGAACAACATCATATTTGTTAGCTTAGGGAACTTAATAGCCCAATACTCCTCACAAAAACAGGAGCGAGGCGTGTCCACCAGTAATCAGTAGTGTAAGTGAGTGGATGCGTGTACGTGTGAGTGTAGGATGTTGGTGGAAGGTGAAGATGAAGGTGTAAAATACTAATACCACTCCATTTAGAATTGCCACAATATAAACGAAGGTGTCCGCGTGGAGAGAGGTCTCCCAGATGAATGGGGAGTGCCTGCTCTTATAGCCTCACCACCAGGTGTAGGTCTGGCAGCCGGACAGTACTGTAGAATGAGTCTGCTTCTCCTGGAGAGAGAGAGAGAGAGAGAGAAGACAGACCCACACACCAACCTGCCCTCACAACCCCGTCACAAGTTTACTATTGTTTTGTTGTGAAGCACTTTGTGAGATTTGGTCTATGTAAAAAAGCTTTATAAATATGACCGTATAGTTTTTCTGTCAAACCGTCCATCTTCATTCCTAGAGCCTGATCAATCTGGTGAAGGAGCAGCCTTCGTAGAGACAGCTTGTCTGTCGGGGGGCAAAGGTTAAGGCCATGAGTGTCTGTGGGCTACCAGACAGGGGTCAAAGGGTCGCAGCCAGGGTCATGACCCCAGCTGACCCCCTAGTCTATCAACACAGGCAAATGTGTTTGTCTCCACATTTACCTTCATATGTTTCTCAGCCCCATTTCAAAACCCGAGGGACAAAGTTTAGATTAGATTAGATTAGATTAAATAGATTAGATTAGATTAGATTAGATTAGATTAGATTAGATTAGATTAAATAGATTAGATTAGATTAGATTAGATTAGATTAAATAGATTAGATTAGATTAGATTAGATTAGATTAGATTAGATTAGATTAGATTAGATTAGATTAGATCAAATAGATTAGATTAGATTAGATTAGATTAGATTAGATTAGATTAGATTAAATAGATTAGATTAGATTAGATTAAATAGATTAGATTAGATTAGATTAGATTAGATTAGATCAAATAGATTAGATTAGATTAGATTAGATTAGATTAGATTAGATTAGATCAAATAGATTAGATTAGATTAGATTAAATAGATTAGATTAGATTAGATTAGATTAGATTAAATAGATTAGATTAGATTAGATTAAATAGATTAGATTAGATCAAATAGATTAGATTAGATTAGATTAGATTAGATTAGATTAAATAGATTAGATTAGATTAGATTAGATTAGATTAAATAGATTAGATTAGATTAGATTAAATAGATTAGATTAGATTAGATTAGATTAGATCAAATAGATTAGATTAGATTCGATTAGATTAGATCAAATAGATTAGATTCGATTAGATTAGATTAGATTAGATTAGATTAGATTAGATTCAACTTTATTGTCATCACAGAGTACAAGTACTATACAACGAAATGCTGTTTAGCATCCAACCAAAAGTGCAAATAGTGATATAAGGGCATGATATGAATAGAACAAGAGGTAGTGATGGGTAACTATGTAAATATACAGTACGTGCAGAGGTAGTATTGTAAACATCAGTATAGTTTAGAGGTATATACAGTTATGGGCTATATGCAGTTATGGGCTATTTACAGTTATGAGCTATGTACAGTTATGAGCTATGTACAGTTATGAGCTATGTACAGTGAGGTAGTTTATGTACACCATCCAATGTGCAGAGTACAAAAGAAGGTAGTGAGGTCATGGTGGAATTAAAGGTGTTTTTAGAGAAACTATTAATAATAAAGTAAGCTGATATTTGTTCTTCTATGGTATATTGATAAGGTCCCTCCGAGGGCTTGTATACTGTTTAAGTGTAGTCTGTTGATTTAGACAGTCCATAAGAGCAAAGTGCCTGTTGCGTGAAGATGAAAAAATGCTAAAATGGAGTCTACAGAATGATTTGTTTGAAGTTACTTTGAGATTATTTGGGCATAACAATGTTTTTTAAAAAGCATATTAGGGGAGATTGACTTCCATTGTTTTTTCGGTAACAAAAATGTGGTTGGTGACAGTGGGCTAGATAAACAGCTTTCAGTCACTGGAAGCTAAAACGTGTGATTAAAAAATGTGGGTGAACTATCTCTTTAACACCTTTGATGATTGAGAGGTGCCAGTAACAACGAGTCATGTATAATGTATAACTTCGTGTCGTTATATCGTTTCCCTAAGTGCATTCACAATATAGTAGTCCTGTGTAATGCATAGAAGCCTAAGATAATTGGTAGAGGCCTTACGCGTGGATGGCCTTAGAAACTAGCCATTTCACTCGCGCGCGCTCTTAGTTGGTGTGTTAAACATAACTGAGTGTGATGTGTACCGCCACCCAGCTGTACTATTCATCCCTTCATTACTATTTCATAACTGTATGATGAACACTTCTTATTACCGCCGCGCGACTCGCGACTCCCCCAGTTCTCTGTGTCGAAGGGGCGCCCCACTAAAGACAGCTCAGGCTTGAGAGATGTGAGGGGGTTTCACATTCAAGTCATTTACATTTTTACACTTCCATTTACCCGCCTTTTAATTTAGCGTGTAATGACGCCATTAGAACGGAATCCATCTGGAAGTTTCTGTGTGGAAGAGCTTAATGTGCCGTGTGTCTCTCTCTCTGCTGCTAATGCCACTCCCGTTGCTGCATGGGCAACAGATGCTCTGAGAGCAACAGATACATTCTCTCCAATTACTACTACGACTGTGCCCGCCTGTGTTTAGGAGAAATGGTTCTAGAATATTCAGGACCATGCTTGTGGGCACAGGAGGGTAGAGCCGGGCATCGAATGATCGCAACGTCGGCAGATCGGAGATTCGAACCCCCGGCGGCAGGCCACATGTTGGAGGAGGTGTCCTCGGGCAAGACACTGAACCCCAATGATCCCAGTGAGCGGGCCGGCCGCCATGCATGGTGGTAGCTTGCCGCCATTGGTGTGTGAATGTGTGTGTGAATGGGTGAATGAGAGGCCATTATAAAACGCTTTGGAATAAGGCGCTATTTAAGTCAGTCCGTTTACCATGATACCTGCAATGGGGGATTGTAAAGTATAAGAGGGGGCAGGACAGATAAGATCAAGATGTTGACTGTTTGTAGGCCTACCACAAATCGTGATCTTAGAATGATAAGGTTCTATCTCCGTTTAGAATGATAAGGTTCTATCTCCGTTTAGGGCAGTTCAGAGATATTGAGCGTCTTTTACATTCCATTATGTTTTGTGAGATGGAACCTTTGTATTTTATGAATTACAAAATAAAAAATGTCAACATTTTAAAAAAATAACACCACACAGGCATTAATAAACACCTAATGGATCAGATTATGTAAAAATCTCGATTTTGACAAAAATGGAGATAGAACCTTATAATTCTAACTTCACGAAATGCTGAGTGTAATTCTCAAAACTGGTGAAGATTCTAACCCTCTGTTTGTGATTCCTCTGGGAAGCTCTGCTGTATCATGTTGGTGTTTTTTGGTTCTAGAATCAGAATTGCTTTTATTACATCCCAACGTACGGGTACACAGAGTCAAATGATTGGGTTCTGTGTCATACCCGTACATCGATGGAATAAAAGCAATTCTGATTCGGATCATCAGTTAGTTAGTTATACTTATAGAGTTTTACTGTATATCTTCTTGACTCTATCGATACTCCCCCACCCACCCCAACATTATGTGACACTACAGAACTACCTGAAAAGATGTTGTGTGTTTTGTAGTTTGTGGTAAATATAGATGATTTAATACCGTTGGCTAATTCATTAAAATAAGAAACAATTTCCTCCATAGAGGCGTTGTGACTACTCACGCCCCCCCCCCTACGCTGCTATGGCCTTTAATCCTCTCTGCTTCAATTATGCTAATGCTAACTTTCTCTCCCAGCAATTAATGTGATTAATTTTCTCTTGTTTTGAATTACAATTGCAGTGGCTGCTAGCACTTTAAAGCATTCATTAATTACCAATCAAATTGGTAGGCTCGTTTACTCCAGAGCTGCAGGGTTCTGGAGCACTTTGTGTTTAATGTGCTAATTGGGAGAAATTAAAACATCTGACCTCTCTTATGAGAGGGTAGAAGTTATATTCAACAGTGATATTAGCGACGCATATTTGATGCAATTGTTTCATGGGACATTGGCTGTGCCGATAAAGGGGACTGACTGACTAACTTCTCTACCCAAGTAAAATGGATAAACTGACGCATTTGTTCTTCCTCTGGCTTCAAACCATTCAAACCAAGTCAAGGACCCCAATTGAAATAAGCCAGTGGCTTTCTTGGGTTTTTATCCTTTTAGTTGACCTTGTATGTAATATGTACTTTCATGTACCTACTTCTGCAAACCTTCTAATAAAGTTTTCAATCAATCAATCAAAACCAAGTCAAACCATTACTATGAGGTTGAGATTCTACGCTTTTTATCTGAGGGTATTTTGTGTAGGCCTACAAATTGGTTTCACCATTTAGAAATGACAACACTTTTTTTAAATACATAGCCCATCTCGTTTAGGGCATCAAAAGTAATGGAACACCCACTGGGCTTGACAGAGGGTCTCTAGTTAGTCAGGTGGGCTTCGTCACATTATGTTATGCCGGCATAAGAGAGCTGCCTGTCTAGTATTGATCCTAGGCTTTGCATTCGCCTCTGGAGTCGGCTATTGATGTCTGTCAGCGTGAGGACCAGAGAGGTGTCAATAGATGTCAAGGAAGTCATTTCATTTCTTGATGATATGATTTTAGGCAAAAAAATAAAATAAAATAACAACAACAACTGAATATAGCTGCAGTACATAGCAGTACAGTACATAACAGTACATAGTAGTACATAACAGGGGTAGTGGTGGTCTAGTAGGGGGGGTAGTGGTGGTCTAGTAGGGGGGGGGGTAGTGGTGGTCTAGTAGGGGGGGTAGTGGTGGTCTAGTGGAGAGTGAGTTGGACTTGTGATCGGAAGGTTGTGAGTTCAAATCCCACCTGAAACCACACCACTACTAGTGTGCCCTTGAGTAAGGCACTTAGCCCTCAGTTACTCCAGGGGGAATGTCCCTGTAATTCGTAATTGTAAATCGGTTTGTATTAAAAATTAATAACAGTACATAACAGGACAGTACAGTACATAGCAGTACATAGGCCATCTAACCCCTGAGAAGACGTCCAGCATCTGCTGGTCAACGGGTCACAGTCCAGGCAGCTATTAGATGCAAGAGATAGTTGACCAAATACTAAAAATGAATGCTTACGTTGGACATTATATTAATCTGTCCCATTACTTTTGGTGCCATGAAATAGGGGAACTATGTATAAAACATCTTTGTAATTTCTGAACGGTGAAACCAACATGTAACAAAATGCCCTTAAATACAAGCTGACATTCGATACTTTAACCGTTATACTTTGATTTAAAATCCATCCAACATTTCGTGAGCTTAGAATGATAAGGTTCTATCTCCGTTTAGAATGATAAGGTTCTATCTCCGTTTAGGGAAGTTCAGAGATATTGAGCGTCAAAGTTTTTACATTCTATTATGTTCTGTGAGATGGAACCTTTGTATTTTATGAATTACTAACTCAAAAATGTCAACATTTAAAAAATAACACCACACAGGCATTAATAAACACCTAATGGATCAGATTATGTAAAAAACTCAATTTGGGCAAAAATGGAGATGGAACCTTATAATTCTAACTTTGGAGTATAGAGACAAAAGAAAAAGAAAAAACTGCCTCACTGTCCCATTACGAACACAGGCCACTGTATACGACCTGTATACGACCTGTATACGACCTGTATACGACCTGTATACGACCTGTATACGACCTGTATACGACCTGTATACGACCTGTATACGACCTGTATACGACCTGTATACGACCTGTATACGACCTGTGGCTGGTCACCATCATCAGCACCGTGCATGCTTGAAGGATGCGTGTAGTAGTATTGTCATTTCATCAGGGGGAAAAAAGAAATGTACAGTACAACCATTTTACATCCACTATTACTATAACATGCATCGTAGCAGAGATCGCTTACTCGGCTGTTTTTCAGACAGGAGTCGAGGAAATAACCATAACTTACTAATGTGTCGTCCGTGTCCACCTGTTTTTATTGTGAAAAGCTTTTTATAAGCAGGGAGCACCATTCATTTTGGCCTGTACCAAGACAGACAGGCAGTCTTTGTTTTATTCCTGTGTCTTATGTCTCTTCAGTGCTTTATTATGACCACTTGAGAAGCATTAACAGCTGACTATTCCATCTGCCGAGGACTTAGATTGTCCTAAAACTGAGTTACCTCCATCAGGACACATCAGTGCTTCAGGCTTAACACAAAATGGCTTCTACAGAAAAAATAATATATAAGAAAAAAAAAAGCTTTCACTGGTCATGATCTTGTGGAATAGGATCTCCATCTCTAACCTGGAAGGAAGTGAAATATTATTATTTTTGCTGCTACGATTTTACCTCATGGACTCTCTCCTTCAAATGTAGGGTGGGGGGGAGGGGGGGGGTGGGGTGGGGGTGGGGGTGGGGGAGGGGAGGGGGAGGGGGGGGGGGGGTGTGGGGGGGGGGGGAGGAGGGGGGGGGTGTACAGAACATTAGTTGAGAGGTCTGATGGCTCCATAAAAGGATGTCTCTGTACTTCAACCAATGGCTGGACCCCTGGAGGTCAGAGGTCAGTGTGGAGTTCTCCTATGATAGCAACAATACTTACAGGCAGAGCCTTATCAGAATTATATATCATATATAATAATAATAATAATAATAATAATAATAATAATAATAATAATAATAATAATAACAATAATAATAATAATAATGATGATAATAATAATAACAATAATAACAATAATAATAACAATAATAATAATAATAATAACAATAATAATAATAATAATAATAATAATAACAATAATAACAATAATAATAATAATAATAATACATTAGACTTATATAGTGCTTTTCTAGACACTCAAAGACGCTTTACAAATTGAAAAGGTCGAGTAGTAATAATAAAAAGAAACAAAAAAATAAAATAAAATAAAGTATGGAGCCCTAATTGAGGTAGTGCTGGGGACACATGGGAAGGGGAGAGGGTTAACTGGTGAAGGCGAGCTTGAAGAGGTGGGTTTAGAGGCAATATATACATGTATTGCTCTGCTTATATGTATTGCTACAGTTTTATGGATAGTCCACATTCTCAGTGAAGTGAAACGACAATCTATTAAACCCTAGCGAGCATTAGACAATCATTATTGTATATTAAGAACCTTGTTCTCAGGCTTTGCCGTCGTATTGTCCTCTACAGCGTCCTGTGTTCTCATCAGAAGCAGGTACTTACTCATGCATATGTGAAACCCAGTAGGTGTATTACCAATTGTGAGAACGGTCTTTGAACTACTTGAAGCATCAGTCCTCAGTGTGCGGGGAAACAGACGCACGTCCCTGAAGTCTCAGCCTGGAGAGGAGTGTACACAATAATATCTAATAATATATATGATGGAAATAAAAGCTGAAAAGATTCTGAAGGAGGCCTCTACAGCGCACCTCCATGTTGCCCTAACCCCCCTCCTAGTCTCGAGTGTTCCCACACTGGTAAACTCTATTAGTTCCTGCTTAGAATCACAATGGACAGTGACTGGCCCTCTCTATCTAGGTGTTTTGTTCGCGGGGGTGATTCATATAAGCACTTTGTTACAATGTTGAAGCATCAAGATGAAAAAACCACTGTGCTTTTGTGTCCCGACGGACACTTGCTTATTTCATTACACACTTCTAGTTTATATGGAAATGACGTGACGATCTTTCCCGGCCTTGTTTGTTTGTTTGCGTTGACCGCTCGGCAGCCATGAAAGGAAATGACAATCAGCCAATCACGAGGTCCGCGTGGAACTTCTGTGTGGACGGTTGTCGAGCGGCTGAGCTGGAAACACAAGATGAAAGAGGAACCGAGGGAGTGCGGTCAGTCTTATTAGTGTCAGGGGGGGTCAGGTGATAGGGGTCAGGTGATAGGTCATGTGATAGGTAATATTTGTTTGTATGAATGCTTGTTTGTATGTATGAGTGAATCTGTGCATTTGTATGTTATTGTGATAGGTCGCATTTGTTTGTATGTGTGAATGTGTGTATGTGTATGTTATGTTAGCATTTGAGTGTATGAATGCTTGTTTGTATGTGTGTATGTGTGTATTTGGATGTTATGGTGATAGGTAGCATTTGTGCGTAGGAATACTTGTTTGTATGTGTGTATGTGTGTATTTGGATGTTATGGTGATAGGTAGCATTTGTGTGTAGGAATACTTGTGTGTATGTGTGAATGTTTGTATGTGGATGTTGTGGTAGTCACATACCGTACATCAATACTAGCCCCAAAATTGACTAAGAAGCATAAGAGCTGTTTATATAAATGTCCACATAAAGAGAGAACAGACCAGGATGTGTGGAGAGCTGTCACATCTCTCCTTGACATATCAACATCTAAAAATGTTTCAAATGTTTTAAAACAGTGTGAGCTTAGAATTATAAGGTTCTATCTCCGTTTAGAATGATATGGTTCTATCTCCGTTTAGAATGATAAGGTTCTATCTCCGTTTAGAATGATAAGGTTCTATCTCCGTTTAGAATGATAAGGTTCTATCTCCGTTTAGAATGATAAGGTTCTATCTCCGTTTAGAATGATAAGGTTCTATCTCCGTTTAGGGCAGTTCAGAGATATTGAGCATCAAAGTCTTTACATTCCATTATGTTTTGTGAGATGGAACCTTTGTATTTTATGAATTACTAACTCAAAAAATGTCAACATTTAAAAAATAACACCACACAGGCATTAATAAACACCTAATGGATCAGATTATGTATAAAACTAAATTTTGACAAAAATGGAGATAGAACCTTATAATTCTAACTTCACGACATGTCACGGTTCAGAGCACGGTTCCTGAACGACCGCGGGCAGGACAGGAAGAGTTGAGATCACCGGTGACATCTCTCCCCCTGCCTCTCTGAGAATATGAGTGGCTCTTAAAGCGTTGGAGACAGTGTGGGGGCAGAGAGGGGTCTCGGACCAGCCAAATCCACCTCCCACTCTCCCTTCCCCATCCCCCTCCCCCTCCCCATCCCCCTCCCCATCTCCGTCCCCTCTCAGATGGGGTGTCCACCAGCTCAGCTCTGGGGGACAAAGGGGTCCTTGTACGGAGTCACCAGCGCCATTGGGAAAGGGGGAAGAGAGGGCGGGGAGAACTAGGAAGGGGCCGGACCGGACCCCCTGACAACGACAGGGTAACAGGAGAGAAACAATCCCACCTGGAGCTACCCCGGGGTGGGAGACAGAGGGGTAACTCACCAGACAGTAGATCAATGGAGCTCCCCAGGGAGAATGGCTGAGGGGGCGAGGCAGGATATTGCCCCAAGAAAGTGTGCCATGTCCTGACCACCAAATTACCCCCCCCGCCCCCACCCGCCCCAAAGCTGTGGGGGGATCCTGTTACCCTGTTCAGATGTTTAGGTTGAATGTTCACTTGCCTGCTTGGCGTTCTGCCCGCGGTTACCCCCCCCAAATTGGGCTTTGAAACGTGTTATTACTGATCACAATATCTAATGCAAGCCTTGTTACCTTGTACGGTAGCCTAAGCTATATATATATATATGGTCCTCTGGGCTTAGTTGGTAGAGCAGGGTGCTAGAAATTCTAAGGTTGTGGGTTCGATTCCTACAGGGACCATGTATACTTAGAATGTATGCACTCACTGTACAGCAAGAAGTAGCTTTGGAAAACAATGTCAGCTAAAAGGTATGTAATATTATAGTGTAATATATATGATTGCCTGTTTTTAATCTATATTGTTCTGATATAAAAACAAGCCATTTATTCAGTAGAACAGAAATATAGTACATTTCCTGTACTGTCAGTGATTTGTGCATGCCATGTACTCTTTGTTTTCATGTCATCACACCATCAACCGTTAAAAGTTAGAGTAAGAGTGCAATAGAATGACTTTAAAAAAGCAGGAAAAAGCATAAATACAGTATGACTCAGTGAAGCATAATAATATAAGTTGAATTGGTGTGTTTGAAAGGTGTTTAACACACATTATGATCAGATAGAACGGTGATACTAACAAAACAAAATATATCTGGCAAATATCCCCAAACCCGTCTGCGTTGTTTGACCAAAGACAAGATTATGTAGGAAATCCCTTTAAGATAGCTGTGAAATTAGTGAAATTCATCAAAGGAAAAGCGCTATATGTTAGTATTTGAAAATACTAAAATAGCCTATGGAAAATATCACTTAGAGAGTGAGGTCTGTCTGTGGGGGGTAGGGACATGTTGAATGCAGACACGTATTTGTTTCATCTGTACCTCTCCTCTCTTTGTTCTGTGAGTATCCGTTTACCCCGTATCAGACCAGCTCTATAGGAGCCAGGCTCTCTCCTACGGCCTCAGCCTTTAGCCACCAGCGAACATGCGCTTCTCCTCGCCTGGCTTCCATCAAGCCTTTATCAAACCATTAGGGTTTCCTCTTGAAACACATGGTGGAAATGAAAGAGCAGCACACGACCCCCCCCCCACCCCCCCACCCCTCATATGTTATCCTCCGACTTGTATGAGCGAGCGGTGTGTGTGCTTGTGTTACATATTGATCCTCTTTGTTTGTGAAGGGTTCCAAGTCTGCAATAATTAGTCCATTAGTGACTTTAGCCTGGCTAACATCCCCATTAACGGTCTGAGTCCTTGTTCTCTTCTAGCGGTTAACATTAATTTGGACTCGATTCCTTTTCAAAGAACAAGTCAAGATTTCTTTTTTTTTAAGAAGATATTTGAAAGGCATAAAAAGGCCACCAAAAAAAGTACTTGTTAAAACATGTAAATGTGCATCTAGATTTAATTAGCTTGCTAATAGCTACCGCCGTTGTTCTCACTTTGTAAATTATCATCTTGGCGGTCACACGGGGTAGTAAGTGTTTCAGAGGAACTCCCACGCGGACGCTCTAGAGGTCTACTTGTTTTTTAGTTGTTTGTTTTTTTCTCTTTGTGGACACCAGACACACCAGACACTTTTCGACAGTAATATACGCCATTTAGCTGACGCTTTTATCCAAAGCGACTTACATTGCAGTGAGTGGCATACATGTTTGTTTCAATATATATATAGTCCCAGTGGGAATCGAACCCCCGACCTAAGCATTGTTAGCCCCCTGCTCAACCAAAATGAGCCACAGAGGAGCACAGAGAGTCAGTGTGTAACCAGGGTTGTCCTCCTTCCTCCCTGACGTTTCCTCAGCGTCTGTTTTCACACGGCATCGTGTGGGGCAGCTGTGGCGCAGGAGGTAGAGGCTGTGTCTCAGGAGGTAGAGGCTGGTGGAGGTAGAGGCTGTGTCTCAGGAGGTAGAGGTTGTGTCTCAGGAGGTAGAGGCTGGTGGAGGTAGAGGCTGTGGCGCAGGAGGTAGAGGCTGTGGCGCAGGAGGTAGAGGCTGTGTCTCAGGAGGTAGAGGCTGTGTCTCAGGAGGTAGAGGCTGTGTCTCAGGAGGTAGAGGCTGTGGCGCAGGAGGTAGAGGCTGTGTCTCAGGAGGTAGAGGCTGGGGGAGGTAGAGGCTGTATCTCAGGAGGTAGAGGCTGTGTCTCAGGAGGTAGAGGCTGTGGCGCAGGAGGTAGAGGCTGTGTCTCAGGAGGTCGAGGCTGTGTCTCAGGAGGTAGAGGCTGTGTCTCAGGAGGTAGAGGCTGTGTCTCAGGAGGTAGAGGCTGGTGGAGGTAGAGGCTGTGTCTCAGGAGGTAGAGGCTGTGGCGCAGGAGGTAGAGGCTGTGGCGCAGGAGGTAGAGGCTGTGGCGCAGGAGGTAGAGGCTGTGTCTCAGGAGGTAGAGGCTGTGTCTCAGGAGGTAGAGGCTGTGTCTCAGGAGGTAGAGGCTGTGTCTCAGGAGGTAGAGCCTGGGGTAGAGTCTGATGATCGCAAGGTTGGCCGAACCAGGTTCGAACCATGGCTGTCCACATGTTGAGGTGTCCTTCGGTAAGACACTGAACCCCAATGCATGGTAACTTGCCGCCATTGGTGTGTGAATGTGTGTGTGAATGAGAGGCCATTGTAAGGCGCTATATAAGTCAGGCCATTTACACACTGCACTTACATAGCACCTTAATCCAAAGCGCTTTACAATGGCCTCTCATTCACCCGTTCACCCACACATTCACACACCAATGGTAGCAAGCTACTGTGCAAGGCGTCGACCCGGCTCATTGGGAGCAATTTGGGGTTCAGTGTCTTGCCCAAGGACACCTCGACACTTGGACAGGAGGAGCCGGGGATCGAACCGCCGACCTTGCGGTCATTCAAACCCGGCTCTTTTTACCATTTACTTAGTATGGCTTCACCCTCATCCTGGAAAGTGACCTTACAGTTATGAATGGCTCAGACCCATTTCAACTAGTCGCAGTCTGTAAGAATCTTCTGTGTTTAACACTAGAACAGCCATGTGACAGCCATGTCATTTGACCCCTGTGAGTAAAGAAAAATGTTATATCTTTGCACTCAATCAAATTTCAGGACCCTCCTTTCATGACTTCTCCTAGATATGTGCGTTCTACCACCCAGTATCCCTACATTTTCAAAATCACATCAGGATAAGCTAATATAAAGCTATTTTGCAGTTTTTCTGTGTAGGAAGCAGGCTAATTTTCAAGTGGCCAACTAGTGGTCGACATGTCGTTTTTTTATAGAAGACATTTTATTTAGACAGTACAAGTACAAAGTGGTAGTAGAAATCTCGAAACTGTAGGGGGGGAAGCAGGGGGGTAGTAGATGTCTCAGGAGGAGCAGTTAAGGTGTAGCCTGAAGAGACCTCCTTCCTCTACTACTAGGTCGTCCTCGGACGAGCCCTCCATCGGCGCTTCCAGTCATCCCGGTCCTCCATACATCTGGCTAGCTCCCTGGTCCTCCATACATCTGGCTAGCTCCCTGGTCCTCCATACATCTGGCTAGCTCCCTGGTCCTCCATACATCTGGCTAGCTCCCTGGTCCTCCATACATCTGGCTAGCTCCCTGGTCCTCCATACATCTGGCTAGCTCCCTGGTCCTCCATACATCTGGCTAGCTCCCTGGTCCTCCATACATCTGGCTAGCTCCCTGATCCTCCATACATCTGGCTAGCTCCCTGGTCCTCCATACATCTGGCTAGCTCCCTGGTCCTCCATACATCTGGCTAGCTCCCTGGTCCTCCATACACCTGGCTAGCTCCCTGGTCCTCCATACATCTGGCTAGCTCCCTGGTCCTCCATACATCTGGCTAGCTCCCTGGTCCTCCATACATCTGGCTAGCTCCCTGGTCCTCCATACATCTGGCTAGCTCCCTGGTCCTCCATACATCTGGCTAACTTGTTTTCAATTAGCATATGAACAATGAGATATTTTCATATATATGTAGCCTATGTATGTAGGCTACAATATGTGTGATTGCATAAAGGCCGGTGAAGTTGATAGCAATACTGAGAGTGGGCAGGCAATGCAATGTGAATAATGGATGAGACAAACAATTTGCTCTCCTGTGCATGCGCGCGTGTGTGTGTGCGTGTATGTGTGCGTGTGTATGTGTGCGAGCGTGTGTGTGTGTGTGTGTGTGTGTATGTGTGTGTGTGTGTGTGCGTGTGTGTGTGTGTGTGTGAGTGTGTGAGTGTGTGTGTGTGTGTGTGTGTGTGTGTGTGCGTGCGTGTGTGTGTGTGTTTGTGTGTGTGTGTGTGTGTGTGTGTGTGTGTGTGTGTGTGTGTGTGTGTGTGTGTGTGTGTGTGTGTGTGTGTGTGTGTGTGTGTGTGTGTGTGTGTGTGTGTGTGTGTGTGTGTGTGTGTGTGTGTGTGCGTGCAGGTGTCTGGCAGGCTTTATAAAAAAAAACTGTTACTGCTGTCAGTATTTCCCCGGCAAACAAGTTGATTGCGAAAGTGAAACAGGGAGCTTTCTGGTCTCTGTCACAAATGTGCAGCAAAGAGAGTGTGGGTGATAGAGAGTGAAGTAATCTCTCAATCTGGCACACACTCCACATTTGACCAGAGGTTGAATCAATATGTTATATTCAATGCAGCTCTTTAAAATAGGAAATGTGATATTCTAATGATTCTCAAGTCCTGACTGAACACAACCAGTGTATTTTGTTTTCATGTTATTGGCATCTAATTCAATGATCACACTGTTACACTAACATACTTTCATGAGTAATGATCGCCTGGGGCTTCGAGTGCTATGGTCTTTGTGTACACTTACATGTTTTCAAGCACTAGTCAAATCAATTTGATTGTGTCGTCTCAGCGAGCTATGACTTGGATTATGCTAGCCACCTAGCCACCTCGCTAGCCAACTAAAGCACTTAGAATCAGAATTAGAAATGCTTTTATTATATTAATGTACAGGTACACAGAGTAAAATTATGGGTTCAGGTTCATTCGACATTGGCATTGCAGCAGAATACAAAATCAATAATAAAATAATCAGCAGGATATAAAAACAACAAAATCAACAATCAACAATAGCAGCGATAGCAGCAATAGCAGCAGAATGCTAATCAACATATCAACATCATTAATGTGATCAACATTACAGGAAGTTCAAGTAGTAGTCAGGTTGATCTTAACCAAGCCCCTAGACCCATTTGACCTGATGAGGACAGGGGGGTATTCTATCAACGTCACTAAAGGAAAATCCAGGCTTATTCTCGCTAGGAGTTATCAAAAATAAGCCCAGATTGTCCATTATCAACGTTGATGGAATCCTCCCCAGGGGGGTAGAGGAGGCTATAAGCCTGGGATTTAATAATAATAATAATAATAATAATAATAATAATAATAATAATAAATGTAATTTATTTGCGGAGGCTAAGGCTCTAAGGCTCTCAAGGACACCTCACAAGACAGTTTAAAACCACATATCAAAACATTAAAATCAAAAAAGCAAAATGAGATAAAAAACAGCAAAATCAGATATAACAACAAACAAAATACAGGAGGTCAAACCAAGTAAGCCATTGTGAAAAGGTGCGTTTTAAGACAGGATTTGAAAGTGGTGAGAGTGTCAATATTGCGTAAGTTGGGTGGCAGAGAGTTCCAGAATATTAGGTGGCAGAGAGTTCCAGAGTGTTAGGTGGCAGAGAGTTCCAGAGTGTTAGGTGGCAGAGAGTTCCAGAATGTTAGGTGGCAGAGAGTTCCAGAATGTTAGGTGGCAGAGAGTTCCAGAGTGTTAGGTGGCAGAGAGTTCCAGAGGCGGGGTGCAGAACGGCTGAAGGCTCTAGATCCCATAGTAGTCAGGCGGATCTGAGACTACGGGAGGGAGTGTGAGTAAGAAGGAGTTCACAGAGCACTGTTGAAGCCTGGGAGCGACTGTGGCAAAACAAGAATTGCCCTCGGCACACACAGTGTTAGCCACAGTGTTAGCCCCTCTGTGGAAACTGAGGAAAGGAACATTTATTTTGTCTGCTGTTGGCTAAAACGCATCATCTGGGCACAATGTCGTGAGAACAGCCCAGAACATCACCGGCGCCCCCCTCCCCTCTCTGGAAGAGCTGTACAACACACGCTGTCTCAGGAAGGCCTCCAAGATCTCCAGAGACCCAACCCACCCTGGGTACGAACACTTTACCCGGCTGCCCTCGAAAAGGTCCAAGATCTCCAGAGACCCAACCCACCCTGGGTACGAACACTTTACCCGGCTGCCCTCGAAAAGGCGGTACAGGACCATGTTCGCAAGGA
>NC_137687.1:1716821-1729321 GCF_963989245.1 Nansenia antarctica
TATAACGGTCCAGGCTTCTCCTCCTGTTTAATGTTAATGTCAACAATGAGAAAGTTGCTCGAGTTGAGGGGGGGGGTCAACTGGGTTGTCTGAGCACGGGGTGGGGTGGGGGAGGGGGGGGGAGGGGGGAGGGGTGTCGACTGGGTTGTCTGAGCACGGGGTGGGGTGGGGGAGGTGGGGGGGAGGGGGGAGGGGGGGGAGAACCCATGCGAGAAAAGCTTCTCTGTGACAGCCATTTGCAAGGTTAATGTCCTGGAAAACAACATCCATCTCCTCGCCAAACAGTTTCATTATCCCCGTCGCCCTGACCCCGTCTCTCCACACACAACGTTGTCAGATGTGACGCGCGTCAGATTATCGGCCGGCTACCACAATCAATAAATATTCCACGGTGGTGGTGGTGCCTGCCATGAAGCCTTCGTCCACGGGAGCGCTCCTGGCATGCATGCATGCAACAACAAAAAATGAAAAAAACCACATCTAGCAGCACACCTTCTGACCCGCTCCCATCCATCCCCAATCGGCGTATAAACAGACAGGCTAACGTGGCTAGCTATCAATAACAATAATAAAGGGCCCTGCTCTGGGACGCAGTGACGGCTGGAGCCCGGTGGTTTTATACAGCTGTGTTCCGCGCTGACGCATTGACGTTCTGACCGCACGGCCACTAGACAAACACATTGAATCAGGGGATTACATTAGTTAAACTAATAGGTGGGCTGGATGCTACTCAGTTGCCGGGGCGTTCTCACTAAACCCAGCTGAAGGAAGTGCAGCAGCACGTGTAGTTCTCCAGAGTGACGTATGAAACATGTTTGTGAAATCTGTGATTTATTTATAATGGCATATATCACATTTCCATTAATTAGTTTTTCCTTATTATGATTCCCCACCTAAGAAAAAAGATTGTAAGTTTTAATCTCTCAAATCCACATCTCAGGTATGTGCACACTTAGGGTTAGGGTTAGGTAGTTGTGTAATTGCTGAGTGTGTCAGTCGACCTGAGAATCTATTTGAAAACTCATGGCTTGAAATAGAAATAAATCCCATATTATACTATTGGTTGCATTCAATATCCAATCATTGTACAGATAGGTCCCATGATTATATATATATTTTTAAATTCACCTATCTATTCTTGTTCTCCTCCATGGAATGGAATGTATTTGAGTAAGGACAAACACGCTATACAAAATAAATGCATTGTTATTACAACAAATATAACAACGTAGTTCTTATTTAGCTTTAGTTAATTCAAGGAGAATATAATATTGCCCCCAGTCATTTTAGATACCTGCTGTATCCGCTTGTTAAGTCTGACGTCAAAAGTGACGTTTAACTATTTCCGAGTCCAAACCAGAAATTCTCCGCACCAGAGTACCTCTGAACTACAGCGGTAGAATGACAGTTTAATCGTTTTTTAGACTCGGATCTATTCATACAACAAGGGACACAGCACTTTCCCGTTTTCTCCATATTGTCAGGGTATTTGAGCCTCGGAAAAGCGCTTTATAAACATAATTAATTATTATTATTATTTCTCCATTTCGAAGACAGCGCCTCAGCCAACGTTGGACCCGGAAACACGTCACGACTTAACAAGCGGATAGTTGCTGTTAGCACCATAGCTAGCAAACAGAGCAGCTAGTTTTCGTGATGAACCGAACCCTCTAAAATGCATAAATAGTAACTAGGCAAACGATAGTCAAATTATATAGGCTATAGCTGGCTCGTTAGCTAGCTAATAATCAGCCTTCCTAAACAGCATTTAAGCATATTATGCATATAGTGCCTCCTTTGACATTTCGTGACGTTAGAATTCTATGGTTCGGGCCCCGCGGTGGCGCAGCGGTCTAAGCATCAGTCTCTGGTGCAAGCTGCCCACTGGGGACTGGGATCGAAACCCGGTCTCGCCAGACCCGGATATGGCCGGGGCCCACGGGGAGCAGCATATTGGACGGCCGCTCCCGAGGGTGGTATAGGCTATTTCCGGATAAGGATCCGTCGCGCAACACCGCCCCCGTCTGGTGCCGGAATAACAGTGTTGGGCTCGAGGGGCCGGTAGCTAGTCTATCGGCTCTCTCATCTGCGCTGCCGGCCACGGGGTGCGCGTGCGGCCGATCCTACGCAATAGGAGACAGGGGATAATTGGACACTAGGTTGGGTATAATTGGATACTAAATTGGGTGAAAAAGGGATAACAATCAAAAATAAATGTATTAAAAAATCTCCATTTTTGTCAGAATTGAGTTTTTTACATAATCTGATCCATTAGGTGTTTATCCTGTGTGGTGTTATTTTTAAAATGTTGACATTTATGAGTTAGTAATTAATAAAATACAAAGGTTCCATCTCACAAAACATAATGGAATGTAAAAACTTTGACGCTCAATATCTCTGAACTGCCCTAAACGGAGATAGAACCTTATCATTCTAAACGGAGATAGAACCTTATCATTCTAAACGGAGATAGAACCTTATAATTCTAAACGGAGATAGAACCTTATCATTCTCAACGGAGATAGAACCTTATCATTCTAAACTCACCATTTCCATTATGAATCCTAGTGAGATAATGGTAACACTAGTGCTGCAGTGTGAATATCGTTGCATGCCACGATTCACGAGAGTGGGCTGGGGACAGCAACAATCTGTAACAATGTTGAAGGTTATTTCTCTGCTGGCTGGGATTCATATTTCATGGTGTTGGGAGCTTCTAGCCGTGAAGAGGGAGGCTGAGCCTACTAGAACAACTTACATTTTGTTTGATCAAAACCTAAAGAAGACGTTAAATCTGGCCCATGCTGAAATTGAGCTGTGTGTCGTGTGTGTGTGTGTGTGTGTGTGTGTGTGTGTGTGTGTGTATGTGTGTGTGTGTGTGTGTGTGTTTGTGTGTGTGTGTGTGTGTGTGTGCGTGTGTGTGTGTCTGTGTGTGTGTGTGTGTCTGTGTGTGTGTGTGTGTGTGTTTGTGTTTGCGTGTGCGTGTCTATGTGTGTGTGTGTGTGCGTGTGGGAGCACGGAGAACACAATCTACTATGGATTTTAGAATATAGCTTGTCAAGAAACTATGTCATATCAGAGGACATGAGATCACACCTTGATTTTCATTGGCAAGTTTGTCTATCTGTCAAATTGCATGCAAATAAAATCTGCTGCTTTTATTGCATCAAGTGTCTTCATGTAACCCTGGCTAAAGGGAACAGGCCTGTGAGTCTGTTGGAAATCTGATACATTTGGCAACCGTTCCAAACAACACCCTCCGTAATAATAACATAACCCCCGTGAATAGGACTTGATAGTGTCAGACTTTAGCTGTTGTTGCTGCTGCTGTAGCTATGTGGCCCGAGTATGGGGCGGCTGTGTCTCAGGAGGTAGAGGCTGTGGCGCAGGAGGTAGAGCCGGTGTCTAATGATCGCAAGGTCGGCAGATCAGTGGTTTGAACCCCAGCTGGCCACATCTTGAGGCGTCCTTGGGCAAGACACTGAACCCCAAATTGCTCCCAGTGAGCGGGCCGGCGCCTTGCATGGTAGCTTGGCCGCCATTGGTGTGTGAATGGGTGAATGAGAGGCTGTTGTAAAGTGCTTTGGAATAAGGCGCTATATAAGTCAGTCCATTTACCATTTGTTGTGTTTGTGTGTGTGTGTGTGTGTGTGTGTGTGTGTGTGTGTGTGTGTGTGCACGATTTGAAGAGGAAGCCACCAGAGACAGACAGGTGTAAAACGGTAAGGCCCCTCCCCTAGAACACCCCTGGCCCCTCCCCTAGAACACCCCTGGCCCCTCCCCTAGAACACCCCTGGCCCCTCCCCTAGAACACCCCTGGCCCCTCCCCTAGAACACCCCTGGCCCCTCCCCTCCCCTAGAACACCCCTGGCCCCTCCCCTAGAACACCCCTGGCCCCTCCCCTCCCCTAGAACACCCCTGGCCCCTCCCCTAGAACACCCCTGGCTCCTCCCCTAGAACACCCCTGGCCCCTCCCCTAGAACACCCCTGGCCCCTCCCCTAGAACACCCCTGGCCCCTCCCCCCTAGAACACCCCTGGCCCCGCCCCTAGAACACCCCTGGCCCCGCCCCTAGAACACCCCTGCCAGCAACAACATTTTATGAGTATTGCACCTGACACTCCATTTTAGAAAAAACGTTTTTCAGCCACAAAACAGCATTTGCTGTCGCTACCGATTATATATAGTTATTACAACTGTTAAAAGGCTTTTAGAAACCTTGAATGTTACATATTGCACCTTTAAAGTAAGTTAAAGGGGCAACATTGGATTCGAACAGCAGCAAAGTGGTCTCCCCACCACATTTTTTGTGAACCTTAGAAATTGAAATGTCTCTCAAATTCATAGAAAGAGCTAACAGTTCTATCTATGGTTTTAACCATGCTTTGTAGTTGTACAGTGTTTGTTTATCTGAAGAGTCGTAATGACTCTTCAGAGAGAGAGAGAGCAGCTTTTTCGTAAAAGAAATGCTGAAAGTCGTATAAATAAGGACATCTATTATATATAAAAATAAGGACACTATTATGAGGCCATCAATTTCTATAATAGCATGCACTAAAACGTGGTAGTCGCTAAGCCCTCTTTGTCAAGAACAGTTTAGTATCAGAAAAACACGTTTACTTTGCACATAAACACTTTGAATTGATATTACCCTGTTTTAACATGCATGTATGTAAAACTGATCTCTCTTGCTTAGGAGACACTGAATCAAAATGTGGCTAAGGTCATTGTTTGAAAGCGCTTTTAAATGTGTAGTGACAGACAACAAGATCTTGTTGTGTTCACTTTGTTCAATCTTCAGCAGTAGTCTAGTTTTATTCAGGCCGTATCCAGAAACAGTATATCCCTCAGACAGATCTATGATCTTAAAAAAGGATAGTTATGAGCAAGAGGGCAAGGTAGAACTCATCTTGCTTAATATCTATTCCATTTTATTTTATTTTAAATAGGGGAGAGGGCTTGTTTTTTGACAGAACCTTGTTTGTTTTTTCCGGATGTCAAGAGGACTCTGATGAACTTCTCAACTGTTATGTTCTTCATTTACATTTACATTTTACATTTTTGGCATTTAGCAGACGCCTTATTCCAAAGTGACTTACAATCACTACATTTGACTAAGCAGGTGAATCATCAATCCACCATTCGTAGCAGGAAGAGTAATCCAGCTCAGGCCCATTGATAGAAGGAAAAAACCTTCTTATATATACTGGAGAAACAGAGAAACAGTACAAGGGGGTCAATAGAAGTTTTTAGGGGACACAGTAATAAAGCGGGTGTCTTCAGGAGACGCAGTGCTGGGGGACAATAGATGGAGGAGCAGTTAAGGTGTAACCTGAAGAGATGGGTCTTCAGTCTACTTCAACGTCCTGTCTCTCTGATAACCCTAACCCTTCAAATTGACCTATGCCCCAAAGTCAGGACTACAACTGAAAGAAGTAAACACTTCAGAGCCCTCATCACCTGATTCCTTCTTAGCGGTGGAGAGTCTTGAAACAGTCGTTTGGTCGGTGCAACACGTATGCCAATGATGCAGGAACTGTCTACTCATCCATTGGTCCACAGTATGTGTTCTCATTGTGTTGTTGACATCATTGCTGTCGATTTAAATGAATGCCTAGTATTAAAACAACATTCTGGACACAATTTATTCGAACAATGATGTGAAGAAACTACTGAATACTGTCGAATAAGCTCAGATCTCGACCAGACAGAATTTCTGAAAAGATGGTGAACAAAAAAAAAAAAGATCTATGTAAATTCCCCATCAATTGTGGCATTTTGCAAGGTAAATGGGATAGTGCATTAAAGTCTGAATATGTCTGACTTTGGGCAAAGAGATGCACTTTATCTTTTTTTTTTTTCATTCAGTCTGTGGAAGGCAAAGTATCTGGGTGATTTCCGTGAAAAGGCCATCTTTAGGACCTCTTGATCAATCTGTGACCTTTCAGTACAAAACCATCTCGTAAATACGAGGGTGCGCTCACAGAGACTTCAAAAGCAAGGGGACCTGATAATTTCAAAATGGAGCCGCGTAGAGTGCTGCCGGCACAGAGTCCATAAAAGCTTGCCTTGTTCTCCACACACCTCCTCTCCTCTCCGCTTCACAACAGCCAGTTAGTATAATAGCCTAGGAGAGAGAAGAGGGGGGGGGGAGAGGGAGAGAGAGAGAGAGGCAGGGAGAGAGAGAGAGAAGAGGGAGAGAGAGAGAGGCAGGGAGAGGTAGGAGTGGGGGGGGAGAAAAACACATAATTACAGGTAATCATTGGTCGGGGAAGAAGAGCTAGTGATCATTACAGTATAACAGATTGTACTGTTCCCTGTTGAGAAACAGAGGAGCCGGATCTGGTGCAGGCTGTAGGTAACGACAGGGAAACTAGCCTGTAACCTTAAACCTCCCACAATCATACTGACACTCTCTCTCTCTCTCTCTCTCTCTCTCTCTCTCTCTCTCTCTCTCTCTCTCTCTCTCTCTCTCTCTCTCTCTCTCTCTCTCTCTCTCTCTCTCTAAACCTCCCACAATCATACTGTCTCTCTCTCTCTCTCTCTCTCTCTCTCTCTCTCTCTCTCTAAACCTCCCACAATCATACTGTCTCTCTCTCTCTCTCTCTCTCTCTCTCTCTCTCTCTCTCTAAACCTCCCACAATCATACTCTCTCTCTCTCTCTCTCTCTCTAAACCTCCCACAATCATACTGACTCTCTCTCTCTCTCTCTCTCTCTCTCTCTCTGTCTCCCTCTCACACACACACACACACACTCAAACACACACATATTGAGTATATATATATATATGTGTATATATATGTTAAGGGAATGCATTGCCCTTTACTACGTTTCAATATTTTTTTATTTAGCAAGTAGAGAGTAAGTAGAGAAGGCAGTTCAACAGGGACAATGGGTGATATGACACATCCCAGTGAGTACCGGGAAACACTCTAAACTGATATACATTATCTTCACACTGTATAATGACCAGACTCTTCAACTCATCACAGGGTTTTTTCATTTCGACAAGGTCAAAGGAGAAACCAACTTAAACACAGTTGAGTGAGAAACAGAGAGGCTGAGTAACCTGAGAATACGTAAACACTGGAAAATGTTTCATTCACATATTTTTTTTATTTTTTATATTACAGTTCAGTCCAAACTGGTTGTAAGTACATGTAACATACATGTTGTAAGTATTTTGGTTTATAAACATTCATAATGCAAACACTGGAGCTTTGTAGTTCTGTAATGTTGGACTGACATTATTATCAGTTATTATTATATAATTTAATTTAATTTAATTTTGCCATTTAGCAGACGCTTTTATCCAAAGCGACTTACAATTACGAATTACAGGGACATTCCCCCTGGAGTAACTGAGGGCTAAGTGCCTTATATCACATCCCATGTCAACTAACAGAGCTTGTTTTGTGAGCCTGCTAACAATGTAAAGTAGTGTTCTAGTTCACTAGGTAGCAGTGGGGGATTACTCACCCAATCCATTGCGTTACAGTATTTTGACTTGCCTAGCGAGTTTGTGTTGTGATTCTCAACAATGTTGAAACGTTTTGATTGGATATCCACGATATACCACGGTTTCGAGTTCCATAAAGCTTTTATACCACGGTTACCACATTTATCTATCAATATTTCACAGAAGAAACTTTAAATTAATGTATTTTAATTGAACTATGTTTTATTGTAAGTGTATTCATCCGCTGAACAGTTGTTTATCGGTTGCTAAGCAACGGTAATAATGTAACTTCGATAACGGTAATATTATACAAACGCGGAGTAATATGAAAAGATGTGTCAACATTCCATTTAGCCGAGCGTATATTTTCTGTTAAAATCCTGTTTATATTAAATAAATAAATAAATATTAATAACATTAATAAACGTGCCAGTTAGTCCCTCAGACTTACAGCTGAGAGTGTTGCTAAGCAAGGTGTTTAGCACCTGACGGTCCCTCGACAACAAGTCTCCACGAACCCTCACCACTGGGGTACCCCAGGGCTCTGTCATAGGGCCCCTACTTTTCTCCCTCTACACCAAGTCTCTTGGCTCGGTAATCTCCTCACATGGGTTCTCCTACCACAGCTATGCAGACGACACTCAACTCTTCCTGTCCTTCCCCCCGTCTGATGTACACGTGGCAGCCCGTATCTCTGCATGTCTCGCTGACATTTCAACATGGATGTCAGACCACCATCTCAAGCTCAATCTTAACAAGACCGAGCTCCTCTTCATCCCAGGGAAAGCCGCCTTCCTGCCCTCTCCAAGACTTCTCCATCACAGTTAAGAACTCTACTGTAACCCCCTCCCTGACAGCCAAGAACCTTGGAGTGATCCTGGACAACCGACTATCCTGTGCGGAGAACATTGCAGCAATGGCACGCTCCTGCAGATTCTTCCTTTACAACATCAGAAGGATACAACCATTCCTCACCAGAGAGGCAGCACAACTCTTGACCCGGTCACTGGTCATCTCCCGCCTTGATTAATGCAACGTAATCCTGGCTGGGCTCCCCGCCTCCGCCATCAGACCTCTGCAGCTCATCCAGAACGCTGCTGCCCGTCTGGTGTTCAACCTCCCCAACTACTCTCATGTCACCCCTCTCCTTCGCACCCTGCACTGGCTCCCGATAGCAGCTCGCATCAGTATGCTTGCATACCAGGCAGCTTAAGGGACAGCTCCTGCCTACCTGAAGGAAACGGTCACCCCCCAAACTCCAGCCCACTCACTCCGCTCCTCCACCTCGGCTGGCCGACTGGCCCCACCTCCTCTACACCAACACGGCAGTCACGCTGCCCGATCACGTCTCTTCACAACACTGGCTCCCCGCTGGTGGAATGAACTTCCCACGGCTGTCAGAACTGCAGAGTCACTACCCATCTTCCGTCATAGACTGAAGACCCATCTCTTCAGGTTACACCTTCACTGCTCTTCCTGAGACATCTACTACCCCCCAGCACTGTGTCTCCTGAAGACACCCACTCCAGTGTCTATATATTCAAAAATATATCTTTCTATCAGTGGCCCCAGGCCTGAGCTGGATTAATCTTCCTGCTACGACTGGTGGATTGATGATTCACTTTCTTAGTCAAATGTATTGATTGTAATTCGCTTTGGAATAAGGCGCCTGCTAAATGCCAAAAATGTAAAAGTTGTAAAAGAAAAGTCTGTTCCTTGTGACAGAAGGGGTGGGATATGACAATAGCAGTAGAAATTACGTAGCTGAAAGATGGAGAAGGTTTGGAGAGGAGAGAGGATGTCAAGGCTGGACAATTCAGCAATACACATACGCACAGACACACACACAGACACACACACACATGCACACACACACTTTATAATCTACCACACATATATGTTATAGTATACAGTACTTTTAGAGTCACACATACATTCGATGAGCCACCCAGGCGCATCGATTGGGACTTTAGTGGAGCCAGTGGCACAGGAAGAGCTATTGATCAGGAACCGCGTCTCCCCTGAACCCAGTGTCCCCTGCAGTGTTCTGCTCACAGTGACACCGTTTAGCGGATCAATTGGGAGCATTTTGTTCCACTTGTACCTGTTTGTAACTGATAAGGCGACAGTACAGATCTGCAAAATGATTAGGCCTACCTCAGGATAAACAAAGGAGGACGAGGAGGAGTATCTCATTAGCTTGGCTACTCTGGGTATTATCAATACTTAAAGTAAACTGCATTTACTCAAAAGTGTATTTTGATCCCTCCCTTATTGCAAGGTCAATGAGTACCAATTCTCCTATGAGCTTGAACCGATACATGGCGGCCCGCGGTTTCGCTTGGACAGACAAAAGAAACCTGCAGCTTTGACACATTTCGTGCGTGCCACCCGTTAATAACAGATTATTATTATTTATAGATTTTTTACCTTTAATGTTGCTATACATTGTTTAGGAACTGCGTGAGAAGACCTCTAAGTCGGTCATGGCGTCGTGTCACTTAAGACTCATGAGATCATGGCGTGTTCTTTCTTTCTATCCCATAATAGAGACACACTGAGCCCCATATCCTGATCCTGCTCGTGTGAAAAGACAGCCATGAGATCGTTCTGTCTTGACCTACATGCTAAAACACATATCGGAGATGCACTGAAAAAACAACTGGTTATGAATTTAGGGCACCACTTGAGGCTTGAAGCGGTGGAGAGGACAGTGGTTTGAATATAGGTGGGAGAGAAAGAGAGAGAGAGAGAGAGAGAGAAAGAGAGAGAGAGAATGAAGGCCTGGAAAGGAGGTTGGAAGTGGCCTCACACGTTGAGTGACAGCTGTAGAAGTCGCCCTGGGAAAGCCTGTGCTTTAAACAAGCAGGACAGGTGCATCTGGGTGGAAGGTCTGGTCAACGCCACAGCCAAAATGACAGTTGGTCGAACAAGTCATGAGACAATTGGCCACTTTAGTGTTGTTTTGAAAAGCACCGTGTCATTACCGCATTGCCCCCTCACTCTAACTTTCCTTAAGTTAGCCAATGCACTGTTTTTTGTCACGGCCGTTCAAAGGGAATTACCAATAACACAGATGATAATAAAAGGGTTGTAACGGATACACAGGGAGGGCTTGTCATCTCGCTACAGTTTAATCTTGCCTGCAGGAACTCCGACGGAGGACAAGTAACGTGAGACTCAAAGAACTCGCTGCATTAGTTCTGCTTAGCTAACCGTGAATGCTAATTGCAGGAAGAACAAGAATTGCTACTCCCCTCCCTTACCTTTCCCCTTTGGGCTATAGGGCTCGCTCTGGGACACAGAGAGGGAGAGAGAGAGAGAGAGTATCATACTAACCAGAGAGCATGAACAAAGAGGGGGGATCCTGAAAAGGCCCTGACACCGTGATTCACTAGGTGGGGGGGGGGGAGAGGCGGTAATACCATCTCTGTCCTCCCACCTGACAGGCTATGACAGTTTACAGCAGAGACGTGTCACTCAACAACCTGCCATGGATAATCCCCCACAATGCACATAACTTCTGTCCCAACCTCAATTCGAATCTCTCTCTCTCCTCTTTCTTAACAAAGGAATTGTTTATCCCCCCACATCACCACAGGGTGACAATAGGTGAAATATGTTTATTGGCGTGAGGGCTCGTTTTGAGGCTATGAGGCTTTGAAAGTACTGCAGACCCCTAACCCTAACCCCCCCCTTCTCAAAAGGGCTAGTTTTATAATCAACTGTTTGGGATTTTAGATAGTATAGTCAACTACTGATGATCTTGTTTTGATTGTTGATTTAGTTTGAGTTCAGTTAGTTTAGTTGATTTTGTATCCTGCTTCATTCTATTATTCAATTTGTATTCTGCTGCAATGCCAATGTCGAAGAATCTGGACCCAATAATTTTTACTCTGTGTACATTGGTGAACTTTACCTGTAAATTGATGTAATAAATTATTCTGATTGCAGTTTGACCAAGATAGCATCGTTACATGACAACACACGTGTCACACGTCTCTATGATGCGCTACTGATGTCTTGTCTTTAATGTCTTTGCCTTCATTTAAAAAATAAAACCTTATGCAATGCTATTAGCAATAATAAAATGTTATAACCTACTGTAAATACAATGCCAATGTTACTATTATACACAGTTATAAACACAACCTGAGGTTAACAGTTGGAGGATTGTTTACATTCAGAAGACCTCAATCGTACCTTTATATAAATGCCTTTATAATAAAACAGGACAAAGGAAGAGGGCTGAGGGTGGGAGAGTTAAATCCTATACTAATACTGACACTGATACTAATCTTAAGGCAAGGTCAAAGACCTGGTTACACACCAGAGGCTAAACAGCCAAATAGCGATGGTCACTTCAAGCTTCAAGCCAACGAGGCTATGATCTCTCTGTGAGAACTCTTGACTTCAGTATATGAAACGGCCACTGGCCCCAGTGGCAACCCCCTATCTTATCAGCCTCTATCCACCAATCGACATCGAGGTGCCCTTGGGCTAGCAAGCTATCATATAGCCACTGTACCTTTTACGCTGCTCCTGTCTTCTCCCCACAGTAGGAGATTTATTGTAATGAGAAGATTCCTTTACAAAAGCTTGGATCAGCGTTTCTTTAAAGGTCTCAGTACCGTCCCTTGGGGGATACCCTTTGATCCCGACCTCTGACCCGGCGGGGTTAAGCCTCCCCTTTTGCAAATGGGTTTGACATGATAGACCACTTCCTAATTGGCCAATTGCTCAGCACTGTTTCTAGGTCTCTCTCTGGGTTTAACAAGTGTGTGTTCTTCCTCTGCGGGCCCGGGCGTCTCGTCACTCCAGCGCTCCTTCTTTGAAGTGACTGCTTTTCCCAGGGTGCTTCAGAAGCTTTACTCTGCAGGTACGGCGTCTCAGGTGACATGGGGGGTAAAGAAGAAGAAGAAGAAGAAGAAGAAGAAGAAGAAGAAGAAGTAAGGCTGTAGTACCACAGAAATGTCACAATGACATTTAGGCGCATTTGATGATTTGTATATTACACACAAATAACACCCCCTCCCGAAAT
>NC_137687.1:1731821-1749321 GCF_963989245.1 Nansenia antarctica
AACGTACGAAAACAACATGTTTAACCTAGCATCTACATCTGGTTAATACCTACCGACTGTCCTACTGGACATGTCACACCGCTATGCTCACAAAGGGAGGGGGGGGGGAGGTGTAGAGGGGGTGTAGAGATCGCAGGTGGGTTGTGTTGTTTTGATTGACACTTCACACAGATTTAAATGACCCTGTGCTTTCTTTTCTCACCCCTCAAAGACAATGTGTTCCCTCCTAGGCCAGTGATCCCTAATTAGCTGTCAGGTGATCGTCTGCTCCACTCATTGTGTTTCCCCCTGCCTCCCCCAGGCTGTATGGTCCTAGCAGTCGGTCTTTAGCCAGGAGTGACAGATCTCCTTTTCTATACACCACTACACCCCTGGAGGTGAAAAAAGAGACCACTTGGTTGTTACAAAGAGAGCCCAACTCCCAGTATTAAAAAGAGCCCACTACAGTATCGAATCTCATAACAAACAGAGGACAAGCCCTGCAAAAACAAGGGCCACTTGATGGTTTTATAAAAAAAGACTCTCAAACACAGACACTAACACAGGGGCAAGTCTGTGTTTTCAAAAGGCGCGACAGTTACATTTTTATTTGGAAAAAAACACAACATGCAGTCGTAGTTTCTGTGGTGGATTTTTGCAATTTCTTTCTTTCAGAAATGAAATAAATGACCTTAGCTTGATGTAGTTTCAAACTGTATATTCATTTGATTGTTTAATACAGATCTGTCTGTCTTTGATCTTTTTTTTCGTCAGGCAGGCAGGCAGATTATACTCAACGGGTTTTGACACAAATCTCACCATAGTCACCACATACATACATACATGTGAAACATATACTGTATATCGTGTCATATCCTTCGCCAGTAATCGCTGTATCCTCTAACTAAACAGGACACATGCCAGAGAAGTTGTTCTCCGATATGATAAGATATGATTTCCTCCTTCTGGACCTCCTGCATGGCTCTGCCCAGACGGTTTACAGCATCAGACACAGTAGCAGCATCATAGCATCAGACACAGCAGCAGAGCGACCAGGGCTTGAAGGTCACGTCAGCGTCGGCGGCGTAAACGTTAGACCCTTTTGTGGTTTGGGTAAATGTACATGGCCTCCCAGGGGGGCGGTCGGTCCTCCTCTTTAACCGGCGTGTAACAGACTTCTGTAGAGCCAAACTGTCTGCGACACATCAGCACTTAGAAACACAACCCCCCCGCTGCCCCCCGCAGCCCCCCGCAGCCCCCTGCAGCCCCGGACACAGCTGTGGTCGCAGTCTCACTGAGCCATTTAGAGGAACAACACAGGGCCTGGTGGAGGAGGAGGAGGAGGAGGGGGAGGAGGGGGAGGGGGAGGAGGAGGATGAGGTGGAGGGGGAGGAAGGGGAGGGGGAGGAAGAGGAGGAGGGGGGGGGAGAGGGGGAGGAGGAGGAGGGGGAGGAGGAGAAGGAGGAGGAGGAGGAGGAGGAGGAGGGGGAGGGGGAGGAGGAGGATGAGGTGGAGGGGGAGGAAGGGGAGGGGGAGGAAGAGGAGGAGGGGGGGGGAGAGGGGGAGGAGGAGGAGGAGGAGGAGGAGAAGGAGGGGCGGACGGGGAGGAGGAGGAGGAGGAGGGGGAGGAGGAGAAGGAGGAGGAGGAGGAGGAGGAGGAGGGGGAGGAGGAGGAGGAGGTGGAGGAGGAAGGGGAGGGGGAGGAAGAGGAGGAGGGGGGGGGAAGAGGGGGAGGAGGAGGAGGAGGAGAAGGAGGGGCGGACGGGGAGGAGGAGGAGGGGGAGGAGGAGGAGGAGAAGGAGGAGGAGGAGGAGAAGGAGGAGGAGGAGAGGGAGGAGGAGGAGGAGGAGGTGGAGGAGGAGGAGGAGGGGGAGGGGGAGGAGGAGGAGGAGGGGGAGGAGGAGGAGGAGAAGGAGGAGGAGGAGGAGGAGGAGGGGGAGGAGGAGGAGGAGGAGGGGGAGGAGGAGGAGGAGGAGAAGGAGGAGGAGGAGGAGAAGGAGGGGGGGGCGGGGAGGAGTAGGCCGGGCCTTGCTTGTTTATGTAATATACGTATGTCTTCAGTGTGCTACCCCACATAATGCATTGCACATATAGGCTATGAATATGTATGATTGGTTAAAGGGTGAATATTTAAATAATGTCGTTTTGTCGATTATTGATGAAGTTTGAATGCTTTTTTTTATTCAGGATGCACACAATAACCAGCTTTTCTGTGGGCCATACATACATACATACATACATACATACATACATACATACATACATACATACATACATACATACATACATTGTACTGTACATACATATAGGTCTGTGTGACCTCATTCACAGGTGAACCCACTCCACTTGTAAAGAAAATGATAATAATATTCCTAATTCCTATTCATAAGACTCATCTCTTCAGGCTACATCTTGACCGTCCCTCCTAAAGACCTCCCCCCCCCCCTCCTAAAGACCTCCCCCCCTCCCCCTTCATTACACCTCTTAGAGTTAGGGCCGCTGATGGAAAAGCGCCATTACTGTACTGTAAAAAAAAAAAAAAAAAAACTTCTTCTAGCACTGTGACTGCCAATGGCACCTGGTCCTAGCATAGATGTTCTTCTTACAATGTAGCGACTAGATAGAGTCCAGTAGTAAAAAAAAAGGTCTGTGTTGATGTTATGACGCGCCCAAAACAATTCACTTGAGGGAAAAAAGGTACGTTTAAAGCATTTATTGAAATGGAACAATCAAACTAGTGAACGTACAAAAATGAATCCATATAAAAGATGGAAAATAACAAACAATATATAACGAAAATGCGGTCAACAAAAAATACAACGACCCTGTCTCCCCTCTCTCTCCACTCCCGCCATACAGGTGAACAGGTGTGTTAGTGACCTCGGGCCCTAACCCTCCCCGCCCATAATCATGTGACTTCCGGAAGGAACGTCATCAAAACAATAAACAAACAAGCAAATAAACTCACAAATCATATTCATACATGGCTCCAACATACAATATATATATATGATTCACTTACTTAAGACAAATGTACTAAGTCGCTTTGGATTAAAAGCGTCTGATAAAATGTCAAACATGTCAAATGTAACACACACAAGAATACACATCATATCAAATAAAAAGATAAAAGAAATGAAAGAATCCGAAAACACAAAACAACAACAGGCATGAAAAAAAGTATAAATAAACTGGGGCATAAAACAAAACAATGAATAAACACGGTGCAGCCTAACGACCGTTTAAGACAGCTGGGAAACCACACGTTAACAGCTCTAATGCCTCAGACCAGAAACTTAATTTACCAATTTATGGGAAGACAAGCTCACAGGAAACAAGCACAACAACCACAAGCCTCCCTCACCCCCCTCCCTCACCCCCCTGTCCTGGGAGGGGTAATTACCCCTAAAAGGCTGCCATCTTGTATTAAGATGAAGCCGCTTCAGAACGAGAGAGAGAGAGACGGCCCTCGTTACAAATAATTATGAGGGAATTAGAAATGTCATTTAACTAAACGAGCAAATAATGTCCAGGATATTGAAGAAGCTGCCTGCACTTCTGCAGACTGCTGCAAGTCCCCATTACAAAAATTGTAGGTCTTTAATAGAATAATGACATGCTTTATCTTCTCTCTCTGCTGCTGCTCTCCGGGAGAGGAGAGGGTCTAGGAGAGGGTGAGGGCGAAGGAGAGGAGGAGGAGGAGGAGGGGGAAAGAGGAGGAGGAGGAGGGGGAAAGAGGAGGAGGAGGAGGAAAGAGGAGGAGGAGGAGGGGGAAAGAGGAGGAGGAGGGCGAAGGAGAGGAGGAGGAGGAGGGGGAGGAGGGGGAAAGAGGAGGAGGGCGAAGGAGGAGGAAAGAGGAGGAGGAGGAGGGGGAAAGAGGAGGAGGAGGAGGGGGAAAGAGGAGGAGGAGGAGGAGGGGGAAAGAGGAGGGGGAGGAGGGGGAAAGAGGAGGAGGAGGGGGAAAGAGGAGGAGGAGGAGGGGGAGAGAGGAGGAGGAGGGGGAGAGAGGAGGAGGAGGAGGGGGAAAGAGGAGGAGGAGGAGGGGGAAAGAGGAGGGGGAGGGCGAAGGAGAGGAGGAGGAGGAGGAGGAGGAAAGAGGAGGAGGAGGAGGAGGAGGGGGAGGAGGAGGGGGAGGAGGGGGAAAGAGGAGGAGGAGGAGGGGGAAAGAGGAGGGGGAAAGAGGAGGAGGGGGAAAGAGGAGGAGGAGGAGGGGGAAAGAGGAGGAGGAGGAGGGGGAAAGAGGAGGAGGGGGAAAGAGGAGGAGGAGGAGGGGGAAAGAGGAGGAGGAGGGGGAAAGAGGAGGGGGAGGAGGGGGAAAGAGGAGGGGGAGGGCGAAGGAGAGGAGGAGGGGGAAAGAGGAGGAGGGGGAAAGAGGAGGAGGGGGAAAGAGGAGGAGGAGGAGGGGGAAAGAGGAGGAGGAGGAAAGAGGAGGAGGAGGAGGGGAAAGAGGAGGAGGGGGAAAGAGGAGGAGGAGGAGGGGGAAAGAGGAGGGGGAGGAGTCGGAAAGAGGAGGAGGAGGAGGAGGGGAAAGAGGAGGAGGAGGAGGGGGAAAGAGGGGGAGGAGGAGGGGGAAAGAGGAGGGGGAGGAGGGGGAAAGAGGAGGAGGAGGAGGAGGGGGAAAGAGGAGGAGGAGGGGGAAAGAGGAGGAGGAGGAGGGGGAAAGAGGAGGGGGAGGAGGGGGAAAGAGGAGGAGGAGGAGGGGGAAAGAGGAGGGGGAAAGAGGAGGGGGAAAGAGGAGGAGGAGGAGGGGGAGGAGGGGGAAAGAGGAGGAGGAGGAGGGGGAAAGAGGAGGGGGAGGAGGGCGAAGGAGAGGAGGAGGAGGAGGAGGGGGAAAGAGGAGGAGGGATCTCAAAACAACTGTTGCAGGGCTGTGTCCTTACGGGGTCGACCCTATGTGCTGTTCTCTGTACACAACCCTCCTCTCATCCTTAGAAGAACAGAATATGGATAACAGACCATTGTTGACCATGTCCGTTATAGAATGCCTATAGATTGCCATCATAGACTAACAGACTAAAGTTGGTGTATTTGGCAAGCCGAGGACATTCTTCAGTTTACAGACAAACAGACAACTATAGGAAATTATTGCCAACTACGTAGTAGTAGGGTTTAGACATTGAATGATTTCCCCTTTTATCCCTACCACATTGTTCTTCTTTGTTTTATTTATTCATTCGTATTATACTTTCAGTGCAATGGAAATTGCCTTTTTGCATTGACAAAATGGCTGAAAGATTGTGTCCTCCGAGAAGGTGGTGGTGGTGGTGGTGGTGGTGGTGGGGGGGCGGGGGGGGAGCAAATACAATTTCCCTTCAGCTCCTCCATTTCCAGTTGATATCAAACAGAATCATGAGAAATCACTTCTGGCTCAAGCTCTCCTTTTTAACCATTAGCTCATAAATACAGGAGGTAGTAAAGGTGGTTGGATGACAGGGTCTGCCTCAAAAACCCGGTTAGGCTCCCCTCAAATTCATTTAAAGAGCAAAACAGGTCTTTACAGTTGTCTGGCTTAATGCATTGCGATCGCCTTTAAAACCCCTTGTCTCGAGGCAGACTCATGGGCCTGCATCTCGTCATGGGGTTCCATTTTACAACCTCCTCCTCCCATATAAAGCTACACACATATTCCCACTTGAAGTCAAATGCCGCCTTTGTATGTGACTTAATAGGTTGTGACCAAATGAGGAATAAATCCCTAAATCATACGCCATCAGAGCGACATACAGTCAACGTAATAAACTACTGTTATGATGCTGCCACTTCCCATAGTCATGTTGTTGGTTGGACTGATCATCGGGACTAGCGCCCCTGCAGACTTGGGGTGTGCGCCCCCCTAAATCTTCCCAGTCTTTCGGAAGTTGTCCTGGTGATAGGATGCAGAGGTTTTAAAGCACTACAGACATTATTAATTGGTACATTTTATTTACAAGGAGGAGAGTTCATTGGTCACCCAATAATGCTATTGCCGTTCATTTAGTAGCTATACATACTGTATGTGACACAGTCTGATCATTTGGTCCGCATGTCAGCAACCAATCAAAATGCTCAGACTTTTCTTTTGAAACACGGAACGACAGGAATACGGAGATACGAATCACAACACAAACTCGCTAGTCAACTAACACAGCTTGTTTTGTGAGCCTGCTGACAATGTAAAGTAGTGTTCTAGTTAACTAGGTAGCCGTGGGGGGATTACTCACCCAATCCATTGCGTTGTTGCAGTATTTTGGTTTGACTAGCGAGTTTGTGTTTGTGATTCTCAACAACGTTGAAACGTAGCTCTTTGTTTCAAAAGGAAAGTCTGAACATTCTGACTGGTTGCCGACATGCGGACCAAATGATCAGACTGTGTCACATATATATTATAGTGCCATCAGATTTGAAAATCATTCAACATTGTTAAAACAGTTTTCTCTACTGAAGCTGCCCTGCCACGTGCATTCTGTAGATGGTCACTGATGTCACCTGACAACGAGGGTCATCACCTATTCTGTCCTCTTCATTATCATACAGGATATAATACAGGATCCAGTGGTGTAGTCTACGTGATACGCAGGACTACGCCGTATACCCACTAGGAAAGGCCAAGGATTTCCATATACCCACTTAAAAATGTGCGAGGATACGTAACAGAGTTTTGTGACAGAACTTTCACACTTTCATTCATAAAATTCACCCCGTCTGTGTTACGAAGCACTTGACTTTTGGACCATTGGGACTGACTATAGCGTCATATACCATCAACGGGGGGGAGAGGCGACATGAAATATGTCCAAATGCAGCACTATCATGCACAGATCAGCCTTATAACATGTAATTTATATATATATATATATATATATATATATAACGTTAGACAGGGAGCGCATATTTATTTTTATGGCGTTTCCGAAATGAACGATATGAGGCTGGGAGGGGAAAATCACAGTATACCCACTAGAAAAAACTAGACTACACCACTAACAGCATCCCATTCAAAATCCTACTCACCACTTACAAAGCCATCAACAATCTGGCCCCCTCCTACCTTGCCGACCTCGGCCCCCTCCACACCCCCTCCCGTTGCCTCAAGTTTGACGACAAAACCACCCTCAAGACCACCAGGACCAAGCTCCAGACCTGGGGTGATGGGGCCTTTTCAGCCGCTGCCCCGTCCCTCTGGAACCCCGCCCCTCCCCAACCACATCAGACAGGCCAACACCCTCCCAACATTTAAACAGGCCCTCAAAACCCACCTCTTCAAGCTCGCCTTCACCAGTTTACCCTCTCCCCCTCTCCCCTTCCCATGTAGGCCCCTATACTTTCTTCTATTTACTTTTTTTTTCTTCATTATTACTACTCAATCTTTTCAGTTTGTAATGCGTCTTTGAGTGTCTAGAAAAGCGCTATATGAGTCTAATGTATTTGTATTGTATTTATTATTATTGTATTATTATTATTTATTGTATGTATTATTATTATTATTATTATTATTATATCTACAGAGGGAGCGTGCTGTGAGACAATAAATACTCAAAAACTATCAAAACTACTGTGAATGCCAACATGAGACTTGTGTTTCATTCAACAAATGCAATGCAGATCAATTATCGAGGCTACATGAGCATGGGTAGTTGATGTAAATGGACTGCTCTTATACAGCGCCTTATTCCAAAGTGCTTTACAATGGCCTCTCATTCACCCATTCACACACACTTTCACACACCAATGGCGGCAAGCTACCATGCAAGGCGCCGGCCTTTCGGGGTTCAGTGTCTTGCCCAAGGACACCTCGACTTGTCGAACCACCGACCTGCCGACCTTGCGATCATTAGCCACTGGCTCTACCTCCCGTGCCACAGTCGCCCTCATGTATTCAGATGAACCTGTATGGTGTGCTTGACAGGTGTAACATGTATTTTCATGAAAGCTTTATGCAAGACTTGTGATCTCAAGATATTACAGTGACGGTATTTTGGTTTGTTTGTCATGTAGAGAATGGATAACTAACTACCAGAACACAAATCGATCCTTAAAATGTTAGATGATTTGTGTTTGAGAATTTGTGTTTATTGCATTTACGGGTTTTGTTATAGCGTCGCACTGGCACATGGAAAGAATGCTACCTTAGAGGTCTAGTTCACTGTAAAATGACATTTCTGTGATTAACCACCAACATCCATTCCAATCAATGCACGCTTTTTAAGTCCTAATTCCTGGTTACTTTGCAATTTGAACTTCCTTATTTGAATATAATGGCCAGACTGAAGTGAAGGTATGTCATTGATTCCAGAAATTAGATTTTTAGAGTGAGCTATCCCTTTAAATGTTAACATGTATATACTGCAGTTTCCTGTAGGTATTAAATAAGTACCTTAGGAGTCATTTTGCCTTTCCTCTTTACCTGACTCTCTCTCTCTCTCTCTCTCTCTCTGTCTCTCTCTCTCTCTCTCTGTCTCTCTCTCTCTCTCTCTCTCTCTGTCTCTCTCTCTCTCTCTCTCTCTCTCTCTCTCTCTCTCTCTCTCTCTCTCTCTCTCTCTCTCTCCATAACCTCCTGTTTCCATTATTCTTGCTATAAATTATACCACAAAGTGAATTACACTTGCTTTTCGCTTTACCGGGCAGGTTAGATGAATCCTAAGGCACAACACATCATCTCAACAAATCTTCAGCGAGACGCCAGCCACTGTCTCTTTGCCGGTTAAACCACTTCAAATCATTTTCATTGCCCCGCTATTAAAATTTGTAATTCAATCCCACCATTTAGGGGATACATAACACAAGCCTCTCTCTCTCTCTCCCTCTCTCTCTCTCTCTTTCTCTCTATCTCTCTCTATCTCTCTCTTCCTCACCTCTTTATCTCTCCATCACTCTCTATCTCTCTCTCTCTCTCTTTCTCTCTCTCTCTATCTTTCTCTCTCTCTATCTCTCTCTCTATCTCTCTCACTCTTCTATAAATCAAACAACCCCAGGTGACAGGTCATGCAGATTCCCCACAAGTCAGCGGTGTGCAAACATCCATCCAGGAGAGTGGTGTATTACCGTCAAACCTGATGACATAATGACCGCTGGAGAACTATAATAAACAGCTTAATTCACCCAACACTATTGCTCCTTTTCACGAGCGCTCTGTCTCTCCTTTCCTCTCCCCTCTCTCTCCCTATCTGTCACAAATGTATCTCCCTGCATCCCTCCACTGGCGTCCGAGTTGCCCATAAATCACTGCTGTTGTCTAACGCAGATCCATTTGCCCAGAACACTGGGCGGCTATTGCAAAAAATTGGGTCAGGAATAATCTGTAGGGCAACAGAGCTTCCCTAGTCACGATGCTGCTGGGTAATGTACCCATTAGCCACAGAGAGGGGGAGAACGAGGGAGAGAGAGAGAGAGAGAGAGAGAGAGAGAGAGAGAGAGAGAGAGAGAGAGAGAGAGAGAGAGAGAGAGAGATCCCTTCGACACTGTAAGAGGTGACATCCAAGAATGCTAGCTGACACTGTATTATAAACATCAACAACAGGACACTGCTGTGTGTGTGTGTGTGTGTGTGTGTGTGTGTGTGTGTGTGTGTGTGTGTGTGTGTGTGTGTGCGTGTGCGTGTGTGTGTGTGTGAATTTAAATAACGTTCTCTCCAAATCTAAAAGGAACTTGTCTCAATTCAAGGACATTAAATTATCACCAGTTGGGGCCTGCTGCAGCATGTAGGGTTAAACAGAATTGTTCACTTAGCCCTATTGTAGCACCAGTATCTTGCTGAAAGAAAATACCAGACAATCTGTTAACAAGACCTATGGTTGTTATTGATACTGTAGTGGTCGCTGTCTTCAAAAGGAATGGTGTCACAAGACAACGCTGGCAGTGCTTTTCCACTAGAAACCAGGTTCCACTCAGGACTGTTTTTGAGGCCCAAGCGCTGGTCATTTTGTTGTTGTTGTTGTTGTTGTTGTTGGTGCATTATGTTTCCACCATCGGGGCTTGGGGGGAGAGAGCAGGGAGAAGCACAAACAATCAACGTCTTCGGGAAGCGTTTCCAAACGGGTTTCACCCTCAAACCAACACGACTCGTAACTCAAGCAAATAAATCGGTCAACAATTTTCACATTTTATTTCCTCCAGTGATTTTCTTAGTAACATAGAGTAGTAACTTTGAGTTTGAATCTAGCAAATACATTGTGTGGTTGAATGTGCTGCATGTATCTAGTTTGGATGTATACACAGAAACTAGCATAGTTGTTTAGTTAGCTTGCCAGATGCGCCAGTCATATATTTCCAAATTAAACGGGTGCTTACCTGCATCTGGACTTAATAGTGCTTATTAATGTGTGTAAACATGACTACAAGTTGTCCCATGAACTAGCCTTGCCAAACAATGGGAGGCTGCAACAGGCCTACACATTGCACACCTGCCCCCCAAAATCCCACCCAAGTCCTTTAAAAGCCCCCCCCAAAAAAGTCTCCCCATTGTCCCAGGTGAGGGTAGGATTATGTCCAGATGAGGGTAGGATATGTCATGTTCTCACAGATGGAAACAGAAAAGTCAGAGGGTCTGGGCAGCAGTATTAAAGGTGACAGTGGAAAAGCGACGTGAGTCTTGAACTTTGAACAATTCATGGATTCCACATGATGTCATCACATATTTTTATTATAAAAAATAATAATCTGCAGGATGACGATAGTGCAGTGTCTTCAAATCACGTCACAACCAACAATAATGCCTCATGCTTAAATATCTGTTGTTGGAAAAAGGCAAATATTTCGTACAGAACTTACGTAATGGCTTGCCTATGGTTTGCTTATTCTGAAGAATTTGCTGGTCCGACTTAAGATAGCTACAGCTATCAGCTGTCCTACTGCACCCTGTGTTCTAATGACAGTAGCTGAGAAGAAGGCTAGTTACATGATATAACGTCACTACCCTTATCTCTACTTCTATATGACTTTTTCATAGTGAAGTAGTGAAGACATAAACTAATATAGAGATCAAGCAGTAAACATGTTGTCTCCAAAAGAGCCATGTAGCACTCCTCCTTGTGTGAATTGGTGACAAGTATTTAAACATCTGACTGAAAAGTTAAGGAACCTGTCGAGTTTATTGTATTCATTATCATCCTTGCTCCTTATAGCTTTGCGTTTATTTGAAGGCAGCCCAGCACGAATTTAAGATATTATATATTATATAATTATTATATAGGCCTAATTATGATATTACATACAGACAAGTTACCGGAGCAAGTATGTATGATTCTTTTTTTATTATTAATTATATAATTTGACAAAAGTCAATTGGCCAAAGGGTGGAGTCTGAGTCTCTCTCTCCTCTTCACACCCTATGATGACGTTTCTAATGACACCTTTCACTTTGGCCACAGCATCACACACACACACACACACCATCACACACACACACACACACACACACACACACACACACACACACACACCATCACACACACACCATCACCATCACACACACACCATCACACACACACACACACACACACACACACACACACACACACACACACACACACACACACACACACACACACACACCATCACAGGATCCATCAGCGTTGCCTCGAAATCCCGAAGACGCGTCGTTCAGCCACGTGTCGTCAAAACTGTCCCAGTGATGTCGCAGATAAAGTGTGTGACACATCGGACAGAGACCGATCCATAAAGTCTCCATCCCCAGTAGTCTCCCATGCAATTGGGGGACACAAAATAAAGTTGTAGGCGTAAATGTTCAGTGTAGCCTATGGACAACCTGAGTATAACGCGTTTACACTTCGTGAGTTTAGAATGATAAGGTTCTATCTCCGTTTAGAATGATAAGGTTCTATCTCCGTTTAGAATGATAAGGTTCTATCTCCGTTTAGAATGATAAGGTTAATCTCCGTTTAGAATGATAAGGTTCTATCTCCGTTTAGAATGATAAGGTTCTATCTCCGTTTAGAATGATAAGGTTCTATCTCCGTTTAGGGCAGTTCAGAGATATTGAGCGTCAAAGTTTTTACATTCCATTATGTTTTGTGAGATGGAACCTTTGTATTTTATTAATTACTAATTCAAAAATGTCAACATTTTAAAAAATAACACCACACAGGCATTAATAAACACCTAATGGATCAGATTATGTAAAAAACTCAATTTTGACGAAAATGGAGATAGAACCTTATAATTCTAACGTCACGACTTGCAGATAACTCATTACACAGCCATGGTCCATGTGGAAACAGCAGTGGGAGTGTTGAAACCCATACAGTACCTCTGCTATGAATTACAATTATTTTGAAACAGAAGCCTATCCTATTAACCACCAATTACACCATCTCACATTGGACAAATAGGGAACCGCGGACAATAACCTATTCTTACCAGACTCTCACAAATTCAGATTAATCATATTCAATTGTGATTTAGAACTGACCACGGGAAGATTTCCTTGTAGCTTATGGACTAATGCTATTATATTGCATTGCATCGTTGTATTGTTATCAGTGGAATTGCATTGGATATATAGGCGACACTGGTTGGAGGGGGATGTGGTGCCACTTGGTTGTAAATAGGCAAACTATAGCTGACATGTTCTCACTACTATCTCAGACCTAGGTGGATGTTACTCAGGTCAAAGCATCCACAATGGATACGGTATAGTTAAGTCAAGGACTTGGCCAAATCTGTTGTAAACCGTCTCAACTTCGGAGGTGAACGACGTGGTTAAAATCACAATGAGCAAACTCTATGGGTATGGGTCAGACGAAATGTAACATGTTTATTATTATTAGGACTATTATTATTATTATTAGTATTAGTAGTAGTAGTAGTAGTAGTAGTAGTAGTAGTAGTAGTAGTAGTAGTAGTAGTAGTAGTAGTAGTAGTAGTAGTAGTAGTAGTAGTAGTAGTAGTAGTAGTAGTGCTAGAATTGTTATTGTTATTATTATTATTAGTATTATTATTATTTCCCATTTTATTTCTATGAATAATTCACGTATCTGCACACCTGAAATACTATACTGGGTTAAAATTGGCTTAAAGCTTCACTGTGATTTCTGCATGCCGGGTCACAACAGAACTATGAAATACATGTCCACATGCAAATAGCACTTTAATTCAATATGATATATCTAGTGAGTGAAAACTGTTTTTTTCAAACATGAATTAGGCATCGATGCATATTTTGTTTTACAAAGGCTTCTATTACAACACAAACATAAACGACAGTATAACGTCATGCAGCTAAATGATCCTTGTTGCTTTGGTTATGACGAGCAGCGCGAGGCCTGTTAGAGTCAGTTGATGACGTCGGTTATTAAGCTATTTAGAAGTGATATCATAATAATCAGGATGGATATTGCATTAATTAAAATGTTTGAAAAATATTGCTGACATCCAAATTGTGCAAACATGATGAAATAAAAAGAAACAATTTACAGTTTAATTGATATACAATATTTATTGTGTGCGCGCGTTATTTGGTATGCCTTTGATTACAATTAAAAAAAAAACGTTTTCCTCAAATGGAATAATTGAGTGTACACTCTCATCCCACCGCCACCCCAAAGCCGTCAACCAGGCCTGGAACTTGAATGAATAAGAATAAATGAAAATGTTTTCGCACATTTACGATAAAACGTTTCAAATACAGTCAAGGGGAGCTTGTTCTGGAGACATAATCCAACTGATTGCGTATGTATTGTATTGCATTGTATATTATATTGTATTGTAAATTCCCCCATATAATGATTAAAGGTTAAAGTTGGGTCAGAAACATAAATCAAAGTATAAAATAATTAGTATACACATGGTGTATTTACATTAGAGAAGCTTGCTGCTTTATTAACATACAGTTGCTGCATAATAAGAAATGTATACTTTCAACAAATAAAGTGATATAATAGACATGAGTTATGTCACGTGTTCATTTTTGTAGCCCAGTGTAATTAAAGTATGACATTGTTGTTGTTTTTTGCTGTTATTCACGAGTCAATATTCCATCTTGTTGTACAGGTTGTATAACGGTAACCCCGGGATGCTGCTCCCGGGGTAGTATAGAGGTGTTGGGAAAGCGATGGACCTGGGCACCGGCACCCGGAGCAGGGAACTATCTCTGAAAACCAGCGGCATGCCCACCAGTGTCTGTGCCGAGGCGTGGGCCATGTTCGCCGCCTCCAGCTCCGCGGAGAGCTGCCGCTTCCACTTGTTCCGGCGGTTCTGGAACCAAGTCTTTACCTGCGTCTCGGTCAGCTGCAGGCTGGAGGCCAGACAGGCCCGCTCGGAGCTGCTCAGGTACCGTTTCATGTCGAAGGTGGACTCCAGCTGGTACACCTGGCTCCGGGAGAACACGGTGCGCGTCTTCTTTTTGGACGAGCTGCTGTTCTTGTCCGACTGGCTGTCCGACGACTGTCTCTCCTCGGAGGACACGGGGGACATGTGATTGTTGCATGGTCTCTCTTGCATGGGGGACATGTGATTGCATGGTCTCTCCTCTGAGGACACGGGGGACAGGTGATTGCATGGGGGTCTCTCTTGCTCCTCTTTGTAATCCTGCAGCAGGGGCTGGCGGTGCGTCAGGTGCGGCCGCCGTGGGACCACCACCTCGTGGCCCGAAATAAACTGTCCTTTAGTCGCACCTGGGTTGGGGGAACGGAGCGGGTCAGTATAGGCTATGCCGCGTGCGTAATAAAATACCATAGGAAATTAATTTGATGGTGTTGCACAATTCATGGTTGTGTCAACAAACCGACCACAGCGTCCTCTTATCGTCCTAATCATTGGGCTAGAATGATGGCCTATAATATAATATGATAGGCCTATAATACATAATTTGCATTAAACGTTGCACGCTTGATTTGCTGTTGTTGCTGTTGTACCTAGTAGCATACAGGCCACATGTGCATTTTCATGCATTTCTGAAAGGTCAAGGCGATTTGTGAACATTCATAGAAGCTCATCGTGCCGAGCTTAAATACTACAACATCACTCGATAGGCGCGTCTCTTTACAAGAGTTCATTAAGTGTGAACTGTGACTCATTCATCGACTGTTGAAAAGGTTGTAAGTGCCTTTCTGAATACACATTTCAATATGACGATGCCTGGTGCACAATATTATTTAAATCAGGCTACATTTAACGCTCAATTGATGAAAATGTAGTGCAGTCATTGTGAAAACATTAATCAATTAGCAGACTCGATTGAATTTGGAACGTGGGGGAAAACATCCAGTTAATTATCTGACCTTTCCCCTGTTCAGTGATGTAGCTGTAATACGACACATTAACAAAGTGGAGTGATAGCCCACCATTATTTTAACCACAAACATAAGCTACTGATTATCGAAACGTGTAGGCTTAGAAGCTGCTACTGCAACAAGTAGACCATAGCCTAAGTTTACTATTGTTGGTGCTATTTACAGAGGTCATATTATAGTAATAACAGTCGGGCTAATAATAATATTAAAAAGTCACGTAAAAAACAACACACGTCAAATACATTATTTGTTTTACAAATATATAATAATAGTAATAGTAATAGTAATAATAGTAATAATAATAATAATAATATTAATAATAGCAATGATAATGATAATAATAAATGGAATAAACAGGCCTGTAAACTTAAATTTATCAAAACATTTCTGATGTTTTAGCCTTTTTTTTTTTTTTGAGACACGACCAAGATATCAGCGAGGAAAATCCAGATATTTTAAGATATCCAAGATATCACCCTTTTACGCGCATGCATTGAAAAAAAAACTATACCCAGACTCTCAGACTTTAGACTTACCTAAACAAGAGAAATTGAGCGGTTGGTGTTGGCTGCATGGCCGACGGGGGTCCGAGCAGAAACAGTCCTCGGAGTCCTCCAGACAGTCCTCCTCCGAGGACACGGAGAGCGAGCGCTTGAACAGAGGGAACGGTGCCTTGGAGCCCCGCGGAGGGAACACCGGTGCCTTGGAGAGGGAGGGTCTGTCCTTGGAGCCCCCCTTCTGAGGCGCCTCGGACGGCGTGCCTGCGAGGATCGACTGGATGGTGAAGCTGGAGACCGGGGCCGACGACGAGCACTTGGTTCCGCTGTCTTCTGTGTGACTCATTCTCGATTCATAACAGTAAGAATAGGCTATATTATACTATCTCAGCTTTTTTTTTGTTTTTTTTATTCTGTTAATATTTGGTCTGGTGTTAGGCTACAATCACAAAGTCCGTGCGTAAAATAGCATTTTTTAGAAACGCGGTATTCTTTTTTTTAAGGTTACGTAGTCTAGGCAAAGCCGGTTGTTTTTCTGCTGGAGCTCAGGGAACGTGAACGCATCCCTCCCTAGTCCACATCCAGGCGCTCTGGACTGAAGGCGCTATTGTGGCGTTGCCTCATTTGCATGTAGGTAAGCTCTCCGCGGGCCAATCAGACGAGCCAACTGAGCCCGGACCTTTCAAACTCATGTCGCAGTCCTGAGATAGGATGGGGAGCAGGAGAGCAGGAGTGTGTGTGTGTGTGTGTGTGTGTGTGTGTGTGTGTGTGTGTGTGTGTGTGTGTGTGTGTGCGCGTGTGTGCGTGTGTGTGTGCGTGTGTGTGTGTGCGTGTGTGTGTGTGTGTGTGTGCGTGCGTGTGTGTGTGCGTGTGTGTGTGTGTGTGTGTGCGTGTGTGTGTGTGTGTGTGTGTGTGACCCTTCACTGACAGGAGGTGTATTTTGCATGAAAGCGGTAGGCCATATAGCCTATATATATATATATATATATATATATATATATATATATATATATATATATATATATATAACACATGTGTGTAGTATACTATATTATACTATATTATATATTATATTTTGCACACTCCAATTGCCATTAATATCAACAATGATCAGCACCAATGCAGAACAAATCACTTGATTTGGAATAGCCTTATTAAATGGGTTAGTTGGTAAGCTAACCCAACATACAGTCCTGCACTACGGAGCCCCTAACTAACCAGCTAATCTAACATACAGTCCTGCACTACGGAGCCCTAACTAACCAGCTAATCTAACATACAGTGGCTGGACAAATTTTTTTCCAGAAAATAATAAACTCATTCCACGTCCATTATGTGCGATTAAGAATTAATTTGATCATTACTGAGCTAATCTGCCTCGTGCGGCCCGCGTGGAGTGTAGGCCTGCTAATTGATTGACTAATTGATTGGAGGGTGGGGGCGCGCTCCACCTCCGCCCTCTGTCCCCCTTTCCCTCTCTCCCTCTCTCCCTCTGTGTGTGTGTGTGTGTGTGTGTGTGTGTGTGTGTGTGTGTGTGTGTGTGTGTGTGTGTGTCTGGCGGGGCAGCTGCAGGGGCCTGAGTTCGCGGCACATTATCCCTCTTTACAGCTTTCTAAGGGACCTCAGACACATTACAAATGTCCGGTTTTAATCATCGTGTCAGTGCCCTAAGCCTCTGCCCTGGGAGGGCCCTGGGACTCCAGCTCTCTCCCCAATTACAATACGGTTTCTTATTTTCAACGTCTGAGGAAAATATAGGAAATAGGAAAGAGTAAACAGGATGATGATGATGACGAT
>NC_137687.1:1754321-1764321 GCF_963989245.1 Nansenia antarctica
GGCCACGTGCTCTCCGGACCTGTGGCTTCCACACTGCCGCGCGTCGCGAATGGGAATTCGTGACGTTAGAATTATAAGGTTCTATCTCCATTTCTGTCAAAATTGAGTTTTTTACATAATCTGATCCATTAGGTGTTTATTAATGCCTGTGTGGTGTTATTTTTAAAATGTTGACATTTTTGAGTTAGTAATTCATAAAATACAAAGGTTCCATCTCACAAAACATAATGGAATGTAAAAACTTTGACGTTTTTACAGAGACACACTAACTTTTTACTTTGCCCTAAACGCAGATAGAACCTTATAATTCTAAGCTCATCAAATATATGATTATAAGTTAAAGGTTTAGCCTAGGCTACTTATTCCATTTTATAACACTGGACATGGTTCTGGAAGTCGAGGCAACGCTAACAAACACAACATAAATCCCTTCGCCTCTTAAATCCAAAAGTCTCTATAACATTATTATTGAACACACACCGATTAAAAGATGAATATGGATACATCCATTTATTTCACAACAGAATTCAGCAATACAATATCAAAAAGGTTTCATGTTTCACTGTACAACGGCCGGGAGAGCGTCAAGTGGCAACTCCTTTCCTAAACTCGATTAAATATTATATTCATAATATACATTTGTACAACATGTCATCTGATTCAGAAACACACATGGGGGGTGACACCCCAGCTCATATGCTAGCACTAAGAGGACAGGTCCAGTGCACACGCAGCAGACATAAATGAATCTTAGGACATAAATGAATCATATATGGACTGGGCCTATTTCAAAACAAAGAATATTTTTTTACGTAGGCTAGTTGCCCACAGAACATAAAACATCGTATCTTGATTGTCCCTTTGTGACGTCAGAATTATAAGGTTCTATCTCCATTTTTGTCTTCTCTTTTTTTTTTTTTTTACATAATCTGATCCATTAGGTGTTTATTAATGCCTGTGTGGTGTTATTTTTTTAAATGTTGACATTTTTGAGTTAGTAATTAATAAAATACAAAGGTTCCATCTCACAAAACATAATGGTATGTAAAAACTTTGAAGCTCAATATCTCTGAACTGCCCTAAACGGAGATAGAACCTTATCATTCTAAACGGAGATAGAACCTTATCATTCTAAACGGAGATAGAATAAAGCGCTTTAAACGTGAAACGGGAGTGTTGATGCAGTGGTAATTCTGTCCTATTGATAGGGATATCCCTAAAAACAGATTAAAAAAGAGCGAAAATTGAGAAACAGAAGATGGGCCTGTTTGCGCGCTACATTCACTGTGCTTACAGTAACACATCAACATCCCAAATGCGTTGGCCTGTTGGGCCTGAACCAAACTGCAGTCCATGTTGTGTGAATATGAAAATTAAACCAAATTAAATCCCACGTGATTCCGGGAAACACGGTAATGGTTCTGCACGCGGGAAACACGGTTCTCCGGGGGGGGTGGAGTAGGACCCCCGAATCAGAGAGCAACATTAATTAGAAGAGAAACATACACACACAAACATCTGTCACTGCAGACGTCTGAATACACAATAACTGAATGAATGGAACCGAAAGGAAATACTATTAGTATTCGTATTAATACCAATAATATTAATAATATTTGTCATAATATGTTTGGGGGTTTTTTTGTCGTTTTTTCTTCTTCTTTTTTTCTACAAAAATATGTTTGGTCTTTTTCTTGCACCATATGGTTTTTGATGGGGGTATATTATGAATTTAAATAAAAATAGCGTCATTCTAAAATCTTAATGAATTGTCAGTGGCCCATAGTGAAATATGAAATTCAATGGAAAACGAAAATTTTACAACGTCCTTTTTTGTCCTTTTCTTTTCTTGTTTTTCAGACCGGTCTAAGAAGCGGCACGGACGTGACCATGGGATGGGAGTAATAGATGGGATGAGGGAAGGTGAGGAGCGGCTGGCTCACAGGGACGTTGCCCCCCGTCCCGGCCTCGGCCCCCGGGTTCTCGTGGTAGAGGATGGGCACCCTCACTATCCTCTGCGCCGCGGCGTGGCTCAGGTTGGCGGCCTCCAGCTCGGCGGCCAGCTGCCTCTTCCACTTGTTCCTCCGGTTCTGGAACCAGATCTTCACCTGGGTCTCTGTCAGATGCAGGGAGGCGGCCAGGCCGGCCCGCTCCGAGCTGCTCAGGTACCGTTTCATGTCGAAGGTGGACTCCAGCTGGAACACCTGGCTCCGGGAGAACACGGTGCGCGTCTTCTTCTTCCGACAAGTCTGTTTCTTGCTGTCTGAGTCTGCGACCCCCCCGTCGACCCCCCCGGTGCCTTTCCGCGTCGTCTCCTCCGAGTCACTCTCCTCCAGGACGATCTCGTCGCCGCTTTTGTTGTCCTCGTCTGGGTCTTTGGCGTCCGGGTCCGGTTTGACACCGGACCAGGAACTTAGTTTGTCCGGTTTGAGCACCAGATCCGGCGAGTCACGGTCTGTCCCCGACGTGGGAGAGGAACCTCTCGCACCTGCCTTCTCCGTCACTATACATGGACACAGGAAATGTTACATTTAAAAATGTGGAAGAAATGTTGGACTACAAATTAAATAGAGACACACTAAATGTACTAAATTAAAAATAAACGTTTGTTATGAACTCAACCTGCCATGGCAGACGCTTTAGTGCTACATGGAAAACAGGGAAGACAATTAAAACATCTTTTTTAAATTATGAATGGCCCAAGAAATAATAACCCAAGAAATCAAAACTCCAAATGTTGTTATCCTTTTTTGGATATGTTGCACTTGAGGTTATGGCTTATAATGGCTGATGCGACTAATGCTATATCATTTACCAAATGTGACGACCAACCCCGTCCTCCCCTACACTCTATGGGGGGCTATCAGGTCGTATTTGTGATAATCAAGGAATGGAGGACCACCGTACCTTCGTGTCTGTGTAAGTGGCTGAGAGTGGAGGCCGAGCTGAGGGTGTAGGGGTGGTACCACCACGGCAGCGCAAACCTCTGGGTCGGAAAGTCAAAACGTGGAAAGTTAAAGTCCCCGAGGGTCTGGGAGAGGGAGAACCCCCCTTCAGAGGCGAAGATGGGCTTCGGTTTGGTCGGTTTACGGTCACAGTTCAGCAAGTTCTTGATGGAGAAGGGAGAGTCCTTCGCCGGAGTGCAGCGGGTCTCTAGTTGCGCCGTCTCGGGCATCGCTGCGTAATGGTCCCGGTCCAAACGCCCCGGACCAGAAATACTACCAGTTAAAAGTCAACAAAAAGGCTTTTGACTTTACGCACAAGTCGGTGATCTGGGTTGACGGGCTCTTTAATTTCCCTTGTGCGCTTTAATGCGTAATGGAGATATATCTTATTGAGCAGCTAGGCGAGAACGTCAAAAGTCAAAACTCAAGAAATAAATAAATACTCATCAGGAGAAGTAGACATATCATATGGACATTATCGCATCCGAGTCTTGTGGGTTCCTCCTCGGTCCAAATGTAACCGTGTCCACCCGCGTCAGTCTGGCGCCGGATGCTAATGATCAAATAAAAATGTCATCCAAGTTAAATGCGGAAAGTATACGGCGATTGGGCACGTACAATGGCAAATGGGATTTAGGAAGAGATGGGAAGTGGAGAGAGAGAGAGGGGGTGAGAGACGGAGAGAGAGAGAGAGAGAGAGACGGAGAGAGAGAGACGGAGAGAGGGGGGGGGGAGAGAGGGGGGGGGGAGAGAGAGAGAGAGGGGGGGGAGAGAGAGAAGGGGTGAGAGACGGAGAGAGAGAGAGAGGGGGGGGAGAGAGAGAGAGAGAGAGAGGGGGGGAGAGAGAGAGAGAGTGAGAGTGTAGGCTACACGATAACAACTAAGTCCACCCTCTCTAGACTTTGCGTTTTGGCTGTCGAGTTATTGGTCTTATATTGTCCAATTAGGTAGCAAATGAGAATATTGTTAACACAAAAGGAGAGATTTGGAATGATTCTTATCGAAGGTAGCAGGCGCCAGACTAGGCCTGTAAGGTGTAGCCTACGCATACATTTCTGGTGATATCCTACATTTCCCAAATAAATACTTTTAGGGTTAGGGAATAAAAAGGGATTTTTTTTTTTTTACTAAAAGGGAATTTTGGACAGTAGGCCCATGCATAGTTATTGATAATATATTTAGATAATTTATTGATAATTGTTTTGCACGCAAGCAAGATGATTATGTGAGATTGTTGCGTAACATAAACACCATCTGAATGCAGAAGATCAAATGTACTTATCAAATGCACAGCTCTGCTCAGCTCATGAACTTAACATTGTGAGAAAGAGATACACTGCATGGGCAAAACAGATTTCGATGTCTACCCAAATGTCTCTGTATATTACCAATAGTGCATGTTGACATATGCATGTTCATTTTCTATTCCCAATACATGTTCACCTTTCATCATGAATTCAATGTTTCTATAGGCTACCCACCGGCTAAAGAGGGGTACACGTTATAGCCCCAACAGGCCTATGTAAGCGGTGCTGCCTCTGCCTCTATAATCTAACCGGGATTTTTAAATACATTTTGAGAAGTATCCTTTTTTTAGATGTTGTCATTGTTTACGTTTTCTGTGTATAAAACACATGAGCTATTTTCAATATTGAACTAAACCTATATTCATTTAAGATGAATTGATATTACTATTCAAAGATAAATGTTTATTGGTAGTCTACTATATAATATGGTTAATCCTATTTTAACACCTACCCTTAATCAAGTTACCAAAAATGTGTATCTCATATTGATAACTCTCTGAGATTAAAATTAAACCCAAAGATCCAAAAGTCGTGTGTGTCCATTTTCTTTTCTTTTTTTAAATAACTTCTAAATTGTTAAACTATTCTGGATTTGACTCGCATCTTGAAATAGCTCTAATTAAAAAATGTCATCAATGATAGATTGGAATAATAGTTCTTTTTTCATTGATTTTCAGAACATGCCACTTTCAATGTATCTCTGGCTCCCATAGTCATAAATTCTTTCCTAGATCGATTTTGCTAATTCATTCCTCAGATTGCACCCTTTGTAAATGCGGTAGGCTATGTATATTCACTCATTGATATTAATTGACTTGTTAGAGGCTGGTCAACGGTAGATGAATATCAAGAGGACAGCGCCCTCTACGGGCCCAGGAGGGTAAACGCATGTGTGACTGTTGACTTGTCACTTGGAAAAAGCCTATACTTGTTTTAGTAGTGGGCCTACTTTGTATGAGCTATTCCTTTTAATTTAAGCTATATTTGCTCTCTTGTGTTATTGTTGGGATAAAACGTGTAATGTGTAAAGCTATGGGTGTTCATGTCATGATCAGTGTAAATTACAGGTTAAATCCTGTATTGAGTGGTATATGGAGTTTATGTTTTCCAGGGCGGTCTGACCCTAACAATGACGTAATTAACAGGTTTTTATTTGGAGGGCTGATCAAGTGGAGGTGTCCTGTGACGACGGTGTGATTACCGTGTTTGGTTACCTGTTTATTAACGCAGATATTTCACCAGCGCTTGTATATCAATATAACGCAGGGCAAGCACATGTACGTGTTCTAAGTCACTTTGGATAAAGGCGTCTGTTTAATGCAAAAACTTTTTTTTAAATCTCATATAACTTCCTGATATCATTATATTTTTCTCTGGACGTTTTCTTGAATTCAGTGAATTATTGAAGTGACTTGCCTCTATGAAAAGCTGGGTCGTTGAGCACGTGTTGCCGTTGTGGGATATGGGCCCTTGACTAGGCCGGCAGAATGTAAAGTCTTCACCTTTTTTGTAATACCGTGAATGTTTAACCATGTTGTAATACCGTGAATGTTTAACCATGCTGGAGAACCTTGGTTATAGTCGGCCTCTCAACGTGGGACATGTCTGAAGCATGGGACTGGTTAAACCCATACGAAGCACTGAGCTGCAACGTTTGCAGGAAAAGCGCTATACAAATAAAATTATTATTATTATTATTATTATTATTATTATTATTATTAGATACTGTGTGGCGTCTGAGAGGTGATGCTCAAACCGGGGATTTCGTTAGGTCTGTTTTTTAAGTGCACGCACACAGTACGTGTGGCGTTATTAAGCTGCAAAGTTTTATTTGATAGTCGTGATTAATCCAGCCGCTTGACGCAAACAAACAAACACACGGTAGACTACTCTAATTCAGCCAAGTTATGCCTCACACCTAATAGTGAACACATTGTTTAAGATGACATAGAGAGCATCTGCAAACAAATATTTTGTAACAAATTGTGTAGCTTTGGGGGGGGGAGGGATGTTATCGCCATGGGGGGGGGGTAAGATAAGGGGGGGGGGGAATAATCAGGACAGACACTTATTTTGTTTGGTGTAATAATGTGAGTTTTTCATGTGTACTCTTTTGCAATAAATAATTGATTACAAAAAAATAACAAATGTAGCTTTTAAGATGTTATTTAGAATAAGGTCCATCTATAGGTCCATGCATATATACGTTGTGAGGCAATAAGCTTCTGAATGTTCCATAAGTCTATCTCCTCCGGTCTAGGCCACTCTGACTTTGGTATTATTTATCTCAAAGCGACCCGTTATTGATTATTTCACAAGGAAAATGACAAATGGCGGCAGGGAATGACACGGTCAGCAGCTCCTATTAGAGAGATGATAGTATTGCTCATGGTTTGTTAAAGGGTCCAGTTTAGATACTTTATAGGTTTACATCCATCATCGTCTAATGACCTATATGATGAAAAACACGCTCTCTGGTGTCGACGGCCCCTGTGCCGCTAACTTCGCTCAGTAATTGCTCCCATATTAAATATAGATTTTTGTTTTGATATCTTGTGAGGATTCCTTTCTTCGGGTCAAGATTGTGATAAAAGACACACAGAGAAACACAGAGCGGAGAAACAATAAAAGGTAGGCTTAGGCATCGCTTCTAAAAAATATATAGGCCTATGTTATGAGCTTCTATTTTTAGCACCATATATATTTACAAAATACTATATTGTTACAAAACATCTCTTTTTTTTTTTTTAAACGATGCTGATAATACAGCACACATACATATTGATCATGATGGAGATTATGACCACGATGATTACGAAAATGGTAAAGATAAATGAAGATACTGCTGCAGCTGCTGCTGCTGATGGTGATGCTGTTGTTATTGCTTTAGGGTGGTGGGGATGATGATGATGATGATGATGATAATGATGATGATGGTGGTGGTTCAGCAGTGATATGTAGGTGTTCAAGTGAAGTCTTACTGTAACCTCTGGAAGGCCCCATCAGACATCAGACCAGAGGAAGTAGGGCTGGTTGTGGTATCACAGCTGCAGGTGAGTGTAAGCTCTGTATGCGTGGCTGCAGTCAGGTAGACTCATGGAATCACTACAGCATATTATGTTGCGTTTATGTATACATATTCTCCTATTGGAACCCGCACAGTGAAATACACACAAATATAATGTAAACAGACTGCATTTATATAGCAGCGTAACAACGGCCTCTCGTTCACCCGTTCACACATCAATGGCAGCAAGCTACCATGCAAGGCAAAGCGCCGGCCGGCGGATTGGGAGCAATTTGGGGTTCAGTGTCTTGCCCAAGGACACCTCGACACGTGGACAGGAGGAGCCAGGGATCGAACCGCTGACCTTGCGATCATTAGACACCGGTTCTACCCCCTGAGCCACAGCCGCTCCACATTTACACATCTGTTCTGACACCGTTGTCTTGACAATACTGAAGCAAATGTTTTAAGAGCACTGACACTGTTGTACACCCCCAGATCCGTACCTATGTTAGACCTGGCCCTGGGCCATAACAACAATGGAGAGACACACACCATATGAACGGAATATAATTAAGAATGTATTAAATATAACTAAGGAGAACTAAGGCAATCATCTTTTTTGTGATCAACATTTTGTATTGCTTTTAACAACAACACATAACATAACAATGACAATACAGAACAAGAAAGGAAAGGAGGGAAAGAAAAAAGAAAACAAAAAAGAAAGGGGTAGTGTAGCGGACAAGTCATAGACAAATAGTAGAAATATAACACAATCCGGATTGGGGTAAAGGGAAAATCTAATTTAAGGCAATAATCTGATGAGGTGTGATAATCAGTATGTCAGTAGTGTAAGTGAGTGGAGGCAGTGGAAGGTATGGTGAGGAGGGTGTTGGGTGGTGTAAAACAACATGACCACATGGTGCTGGTGGAAGAGAGAGAGAGAGAGAGAGAGAGAGAGAGACAGAGAGAGAGAGAGAAAGAGAGAGAGAGAGAGAGAGAGAGAGAGAGAGAGAGAGAGAGAGACAGAGAGACAGAGAGAGATAGAGAGAGAGAGAGCTGGGGAATGGAGCCTCTTTTAACCAATTAGCTGGCGCTGCCTCCAATCCACCTGATTGGGCTCCAGCCCCGCCCACCAGGTAGCCTACCTGGACAAACAGATGTTAGTAGCCCGACAAGGCCAGAGGGCCGTCACAACGTCCTAACCTAACCGGTTTTGCTTTCAGCACATTAAACAAAGAAGTGAAAAACATATTTAAACGATCGTTAGCGTTTTTACCACAAGTGTAACATCCTGTGTAACCTGACAGTCACCTGACCCTCACTCCGTCCTTCCTGTATGTCAACGGTCCCCTCCCCATCTGAACGAACCATTAAACCACTGAAGGTCACTGTCTCAGTGTCTCTCTGAGATTGGCTGGATTTAAGCTGTTGTATTTAACTTGTAAAGGAATTGGTGGCCTCTCCGTGACCCAGGAAGCCTTAATTGGCATTGTGCAGGTATTGATTGGTGAGTGGAGGGCTGAGGCTTGAGTTACAACCTGATTAGGGGGGTGTTAAACGGGTTTGGGCACCAGCGAGACATTCCTCCTCCTTACCTCCCCTTCTGTCCTTTATCACTCCCTCTTTCCTTTATCGTTTCTTCTCTCTGCAGAGATGATGACCTCTGTGGTGTTAGAATGGATCCAGTCAGAGCGATGTAGCCCTATTTCACCATGATTACCAGCTTCTACAGATCCCCCCCCCCAACACCCCCCAACACCCCCCCAACACCCCTCTCCAAAAAACTGCCCAGAGTCGCCAACCGCCAACTGAGCCTATAGGCTTTTACCCAAGCTGCAGGGACGTGTCATTACAAGGCAGGTAATCTGGCGCGGGCAACAGAAAGGTTCTCATCAGTGTCAGGCTGAGATATAGATATGGGACGTGTAACAAATGGCCAAATGCACAGGCAGCGGAGCAGACCATCAATATAGCAATTTCTGGTGTCATAACACGGGCGCTTTTCCTAAAGCCAACCTTTCAAAAAACTTTTCCCTCTGCAAATCGCTGCGGCCCCGCCATTAGAGGCCCTGCCTTGTGAATTTAATGGATTCCGTACAAATAATATTCCACCGTAATGGAAAAGGTTGAAGTCACTGAAGACAGATGAAGTCATAAACACATATAATTGAGAATCAAAGACCGATAAATTTTAAACTGCTATCCATTTTCTCTTTTTAGATGATGATCTATGTCGCGGCAGCGGCTGGAAAATGGAAGAGATTATGGAGGAAAATTATAACAATAAATTTTCTAAACATACACCTTGATTATGCTTCGATTTTTTTGGGGTGGGGGGTGAGGGGGGGGGGAGAGAGGGGACGGGGGACGGGGGGGGGACGGGGGAGGGGGGAAGGCTGGGATTGCTGAAAGCTTGCCGGCTAAATGGCACCATAAAATAGGTTCCCTGCTCCTTCTCCTCCCGAGCGCAGGGCCCCGGCTAGCCTGGAGGTGTGATTTTCTCCCTCTAAATGGGGGAAATGAATTGTGTAATTTATTGCGAACTCAAGCACAGTGAGATTAGATCAGCATATCCCATCAAAGGAACAACAATCAATCAGCTTCTAGTTAACAGCTTGAAACGCATAAACCACCTAATGGCTTTACAATTTAACAGATTGATAGACTTATCCGGTCCTAGGGGATGAATTAACAGAACCGGGTACTTTCACACAAGGCGCTGGCACTTTTGACAG
>NC_137687.1:1769261-1779261 GCF_963989245.1 Nansenia antarctica
ACGTTTTCTGTGTATAAAACACATGAGCTATTTTCAATATTGAACTAAACCTATATTCATTTAAGATGAATTGATATTACTATTCAAAGATAAATGTTTATTGGTAGTCTACTATATAATATGGTTAATCCTATTTTAACACCTACCCTTAATCAAGTTACCAAAAATGTGTATCTCATATTGATAACTCTCTGAGATTAAAATTAAACCCAAAGATCCAAAAGTCGTGTGTGTCCATTTTCTTTTCTTTTTTTAAATAACTTCTAAATTGTTAAACTATTCTGGATTTGACTCGCATCTTGAAATAGCTCTAATTAAAAAATGTCATCAATGATAGATTGGAATAATAGTTCTTTTTTCATTGATTTTCAGAACATGCCACTTTCAATGTATCTCTGGCTCCCATAGTCATAAATTCTTTCCTAGATCGATTTTGCTAATTCATTCCTCAGATTGCACCCTTTGTAAATGCGGTAGGCTATGTATATTCACTCATTGATATTAATTGACTTGTTAGAGGGTGGTCAACGGTAGACGAATATCAAGAGGACAGTGCCCTCTACGGGCCCAGGAGGGTAAACGCATGTGTGACTGTTGACTTGTCACTTGGAAAAAGCCTATACTTGTTTTAGTAGTGGGCCTACTTTGTATGAGCTATTCCTTTTAATTTAAGCTATATTTGCTCTCTTGTGTTATAGTTGGGATAAAACGTGTAATGTGTAAAGCTATGGGTGTTCATGTCATGATCAGTGTAAATTACAGGTTAAATCCTGTATTGAGTGGTATATGGAGTTTATGTTTTCCAGGGCGGTCTGACCCTAACAATGACGTAATTAACAGGTTTTTATTTGGAGGGCTGATCAAGTGGAGGTGTCCTGTGACGACGGTGTGATTACCGTGTTTGGTTACCTGTTTATTAACGCAGATATTTCACCAGCGCTTGTATATCAATATAACGCAGGGCAAGCACATGTACGTGTTCTAAGTCGCTTTGGATAAAGGCGTCTGTTTAATGCAAACACTTTTTAAAAATCTCATATAACTTCCTGATATCATTATATTTTTCTCTGGACGTTTTCTTGAATTCAGTGAATTATTGAAGTGACTTGCCTCTATGAAAAGCTGGGTCGTTGAGCACGTGTTGCCGTTGTGGGATATGGGCCCTTGACTAGGCCGGCAGAATGTAAAGTCTTCACCTTTTTTGTAATACCGTGAATGTTTAACCATGTTTGTAATACCGTGAATGTTTAACCATGCTGGAGAACCTTGGTTATAGTCGGCCTCTCAACGTGGGACATGTCTGAAGCATGGGACTGGTTAAACCCATACGAAGCACTGAGCTGCAACGTTTGCAGGAAAAGCGCTATACAAATACAAGTTATTATTATTATTATTATTATTATTATTATTATTATTATTATTAGATACTGTGTGGCGTCTGAGAGGTGATGCTCAAACCGGGGATTTCGTTAGGTCTGTTTTTTTAAGTGCACGCGCACAGTTAAAGTCACATGCACCCTCAACACGTGTGGCGTTATTAAGCTGCAACGTTTTATTTGATAGTCGTGATGAATCCAGCCGCTTGACGCAAACAAACAAACACACGGTAGACTAGTCTAATTCAGCCAAGTTATGCCTCACACCTAATAGTGAACACATTGTATAAGATGACATAGAGAGCATCTGCAAACAAATATTTTGTAACAAATGTTGTAGCTTTTGGGGGGGGGGGGGTAAGATAAGGGGGGGGGGGGGGAATAATCAGGACAGACACTTATTTTGTTTGGTGTAATAATGTGAGTTTTTCATGTGTACTCTTTTGCAATAAATAATTGATTACAAAAAAATAACAAATGTAGCTTTTAAGATGTTATTTAGAATAAGGTCCATCTATAGGTCCATGCATATATACGTTGTGAGGCAATAAGCTTCTGAATGTTCCATAAGTCTATCTCCTCCGGTCTAGGCCACTCTGACTTTGGTATTATTTATCTCAAAGCGACCCGTTATTGATTATTTCACAAGGAAAATGACAAATGGCGGCAGGGAATGACACGGTCAGCAGCTCCTATTAGAGAGATGATAGTATTGCTCATGGTTTGTTAAAGGGTCCAGTTTAGATACTTTATAGGTTTACATCCATCATCGTCTAATGACCTATATGATGAAAAACACGCTCTCTGGTGTCGACGGCCCCTGTGCCGCTAACTTCGCTCAGTAATTGCTCCCATATTAAATATAGATTTTTGTTTTGATATCTTGTGAGGATTCCTTTCTTCGGGTCAAGATTGTGATAAAAGACACACAGAGAAACACAGAGCGGAGAAACAATAAAAGGTAGGCTTAGGCATCGCTTCTAAAAAATATATAGGCCTATGTTATGAGCTTCTATTTTTAGCACCATATATATTTACAAAATACTATATTGTTACAAAACATTTCTCTCTCTTTTCTTTTTTTTTTAAACGATGCTGATAATACAGCACACATACATATTGATCATGATGGAGATTATGACCACGATGATTACGAAAATGGTAAAGATAAATGAAGATACTGCTGCAGCTGCTGCTGCTGATGGTGATGCTGTTGTTATTGCTTTAGGGTGGTGGGGATGATGATGATGATGATGATAATGATGATGATGGTGGTGGTTCAGCAGTGATATGTAAGTGTTCAAGTGAAGTCTTACTGTAACCTCTGGAAGGCCCCATCAGACATCAGACCAGAGGAAGTAGGGCTGGTTGTGGTATCACAGCTGCAGGTGAGTGTAAGCTCTGTATGCGTGGCTGCAGTCAGGTAGACTCATGGAATCACTACAGCATATTATGTTGCGTTTATGTATACATATTCTCCTATTGGAACCCGCACAGTGAAATACACACAAATATAATGTAAACAGACTGCATTTATATAGCAGCGTAACAACGGCCTCTCGTTCACCCGTTCACACATCAATGGCAGCAAGCTACCATGCAAGGCAAGGCGCCGGCCGGCGGATTGGGAGCAATTTGGGGTTCAGTGTCTTGCCCAAGGACACCTCGACACGTGGACAGGAGGAGCCAGGGATCGAACCGCTGACCTTGCGATCATTAGACACCGGTTCTACCCCCTGAGCCACAGCCGCTCCACATTTACACATCTGTTCTGACACCGTTGTCTTGACAATACTGAAGCAAATGTTTTAAGAGCACTGACACTTTTGTACACCCCCAGATCCGTACCTATGTTAGACCTGGCCCTGGGCCATAACAACAATGGAGAGACACACACCATATGAACGGAATATAATTAAGAATGTATTAAATATAACTAAGGAGAACTAAGGCAATCATCTTTTTTGTGATCAAGATTTTTTATTGCTTCTAACAACAACACATAACAATGACAATACAGAACAAGAAAGGCAAGAAGGGAAAGAAAGAAAGAAAACTAAAAAGAAAAGGGGTAGTGTAGCAGACAAGTCAGAGCCAAATAGTAGAAATATAACACAATCCGGATTGGGGTAAAGGGAAAATCTAATTTAAGGCAATAATCTGATGAGGTGTGATAATCAGTATGTCAGTAGTGTAAGTGAGTGGATGCAGTGGAAGGTATGGTGAGGAGGGTGTTGGGTGGTGTAAAACAACATGACCACATGGTGCTGGTGGAAGAGAGAGAGAGAGAGACAGAGAGAGAGAGAGAGAGAGAGAGAGAGAGAGAGAGAGAGAGAGCGAGCTGGGGACTGGAGCCTCTTTTAACCAATCACCAGGAGGCAGCGCCAGCCCCGCCCACCAGGTAGCCCCGCCCACCAGGTAGCCCCGCCCACCAGGTAGCCTACCTGGACAAACAGATGTTAGTAGGCCCGACAAGGCCAGAGGGCCGTCACAACGTCCTAACCTAACCGGTTTTGCTTTCAGCACATTAAACAAAGAAGTGAAAAACATATTTAAACGATCGTTAGCGTTTTTACCACAAGTGTAACATCCTGTGTAACCTGACAGTCACCTGACCCTCACTCCGTCCTTCCTGTATGTCAACGGTCCCCTCCCCATCTGAACGAACCATTAAACCACTGAAGGTCACTGTCTCAGTGTCTCTCTGAGATTGGCTGGATTTAAGCTGTTGTATTTAACTTGTAAAGGAATTGGTGGCCTCTCCGTGACCCAGGAAGCCTTAATTGGCATTGTGCAGGTATTGATTGGTGAGTGGAGGGCTGAGGCTTGAGTTACAACCTGATTAGGGGGAATGTTTCCGCTGTTTTTATTTGCCACCCCCACCCCCCACACCCCCCACGCCACACCAGGTTGAAGCCGATAGGTTGGTTTGGGAACTCAATGTCATTGAGAAGGTTGAGATGAGGCGTAGACACTGCATTATAATATATGCCATTTTAAACGACGATTTAAAGGCTTTTGTCCAAAACAACTTACATTGCAGTGATTGCAAAAATGTTTCAGTATACTGTATGGTCCCTGCAAAAAAACAAACCCACAACCCAAGAGTTGTTAGAGGTGAAGCTCTACCAACTCAGCCACAGAGGACCAAGTGTTGTATTGGGGATACAGTTGTACCCTGTTTGGAAATTGTGGAAATGCAGTAGGGTAAATGGTCGAGGTTGGTGGATTTGTCATTGCCGCCACACGAGTGTCTGATCCCAATCGCAGCTCCTTGTTTTCCCTTGACTGGACCGTTGCTCTGGTGTGTGTATCTGTGGCTCGGTAGAGTTGTGGACCTGTTCAGAACTGTCATGTTGTGGTCCTCAGGAAGAGGTGGTTTGCACAGAGAGAGAGAGAGAGAGAGAGAGAGAGAGAGAGAGAGAGAGAGAGAAGAGACACCTATAGACCATGAAGTAAATACTTTATATGACATGTGACATGTTCTAGTGTTTTGGTCCGCACGGAACTACGTTTTAACGTTGTTGAGAATCACAACACAAACTCGCTAGTCAAGCCAAAATACTGCAACAACGCAATGGATTGGGTGAGTAATCCCCACTGCTACCTAGTTAACTAGAACACTACTTTACATTGTTAGCAGGCTCACAAAACAAGCTGTGTTACTTGACTAGCGAGTGTGTCATTGATTTTCAAGAACGCGGAAATGTATTCACATTTTTCGAAAGAAAAGTCTGATCGTTACATATCAGATCCCGATATGCGGACCAAAGCATTAGAACGTGTCACATATTCTAAATGCCAAAAATCTACTTATAGCGTAGCTGTTTAGCAAAAAAAAGAAAGAAAAAAAAGAACAAATCTAAACACATGCTATTGTGAAGGGGAGACTACAAACCCCATTGGACTGAACAGCTCAGAGCTGACAGTCTCCAGTTTGGACGCTAGGCGGGGGGGCGGGGCGGGGCGGGGGGGGCGCGCGGGGGGGGGGGGGGGGGGTTAAACGGGTTTGGGCACCAGCGAGACATTCCTCCTCTTTACCTCCCCTTCTGTCCTTTATCACTCCCTCTTTCCTTTATCGTTTCTTCCCTCTGCAGAGATGATGACCTCTGTGGTGTTAGAATGGATCCAGTCAGAGCGATGTAGCCCTATTTCACCATGATTACCAGCTTCTACAGATCCCACCCCCCAACACCCCCCCAACACCCCTCTCCAAAAAACTGCCCAGAGTCGCCAACCGCCAACTGAGCCTATAGGCTTTTACCCAAGCTGCAGGGACGTGTCATTACAAGGCAGGTAATCTGGCGCGGGCAACAGAAAGGTTCTCATCAGTGTCAGGCTGAGATATAGATATGGGACGTGTAACAAATGGCCAAATGCACAGGCAGCGGAGCAGACCATCAATATAGCAATTTCTGGTGTCATAACACAGGCGCTTTTCCTAAAGCCAACCTTTCAAAAAACTTTTCCCTCTGCAAATCGCTGCGGCCCCGCCATTAGAGGCCCTGCCTTGTGAATTTAATGGATTCCGTACAAATAATATTCCACCGTAATGGAAAAGGTTGAAGTCACTGAAGACAGATGAAGTCATAAACACATATAATTGAGAATCAAAGACCGATAAATTTTAAACTGCTATCCATTTTCTCTTTTTAGATGATGATCTATGTCGCGGCAGCGGCCGGAAAATGGAAGAGATTATGGAGGAAAATTATAACAATAAATTTTCTAAACATACACCTTGATTATGCTTCGATTTTTTTTTGGGGGGGGGGTGAGGGGGGGGGGGAGAGAGGGGATGGGGGAGGGGGGAAGGCTGGGATTGCTGAAAGCTTGCCGGCTAAATGGCACCATAAAATAGGTTCCCTGCTCCTTCTCCTCCCGAGCGCAGGGCCCCGGCTAGCCTGGAGGTGTGATTTTCTCCCTCTAAATGGGGGAAATGAATTGTGTAATTTATTGCGAACTCAAGCACAGTGAGATTAGATCAGCATATCCCATCAAAGGAACAACAATCAATCAGCTTCTAGTTAACAGCTTGAAACGCATAAACCACCTAATGGCTTTACAATTTAACAGATTGATAGACTTATCCGGTCCTAGGGGATGAATTAACAGAACCGGGTACTTTCACACAAGGCGCTGGCACTTTTGACAGGACCTTTTCTCCACCCCCACCCCCCATCCCCCCCCACAATGCACCAAGCCTGATCCCCCCCCCCATCTTCAGTTTGGAAAACCGAGACGAGAGACACAGATAACTACATAACGTTAAGAGGATTCCTTTTTTTTCTCTCTCTTTTTTTTCCCTTGTTTTTTTGACAAAGCACTCCAGCCCCCCCCAGCCCCCCCGGTTTGTTACCCAGAAGAACCTAGGTGGCTCTGGCAGAAGTGTGTCAGATGTGGCGGAGGAGGAGGAGGGTTTAGTTTTAATGACCTGATTATCGCGGGTCATTTGGAACTGTGAAATCGAGGGAGCTATTCAGGGCCACTTAACAATATCTAAATGTGACTCAGGCGACCTATTCAGCCGAGTGTGTGAGGAGGGGGGGGGGGGGGGGGGGAAGGCACCATTTGTTTCAGTTTCTCGTCAGTCACACAAATGACTCATTAATGTATTGATCAAGTGATAAAAATCTACCTAAAGGTGGAATACGTTAAAGAAAGGGGCTATAGAGTCGGAGTCTCATGGGGCCTGGGTGTCTTGCCTCCAATGAATTGTGTCGTGTCGTCTGGAGGCGTATTGTCTTCCAGCCCCGATAGACAGATAGACAGATAGACAGATAGACAGATAGACAGATAGACAGATGGGATTTGATTTGATTTGAATTCAATAGGATCCCCATTAGCTGATTCAAAGCATCATCTACTGTTCCCGAGGTCCACACAGAACACATACATCATCATATAAACATAGAACAAAGACGAATAACATCAACATCACATCAACATGCTAAATGCCAAAAATGTAAAAAAAAAAAATGTAAAAATGCCAACATAACATCATCACAGAACATAGAACAACAGAGAATAACATCAACATAACATCACAGAACATAGAACAACAGAGAATAACATCAACATAACATCACAGAACATATAACAACGGAGAAAAAAAAGCATCAACATGCATAACAACAAATAACTAAAAATACAAAATAAATAAAGGTCAGCAACGCTCAGGGCCCCAGTTATGGAGGGGACATGCACACACAGGGGATCAGCTAACCCTAACCCTAACCCCACACACAGGAGATCAGCTAACCCTAACCCTAACCCCACACACAGGAGATCAGCTAACCCTAACCCTAACCCCACACACAGGAGATCAGCTAACCCTAACCCCACACACAGGAGATCAGCTAACCCTAACCCCACACACAGGAGATCAGCTAACCCTAACCCTAACCCCACACACAGGAGATCAGCTAACCCTAACCCCACACACAGGACATCAGCTAACCCTAACCCCACACACAGGAGATCAGGCTATCAGTATTCACCTTCAGAATCTGGTTGTGTCTTATCATCAACATGGTATTAGTACTGGTATTGGTATTGGTACTGGTATTGGTATTAGTACTGGTATTGGTATTGGTATTGGTATTGGTATTGGTATTGGTATTGGTACTGGTATTGGTATTGGTACTGGTATTGGTACTGGTATTGGTACTGGTATTGGTATTGGTACTGGTATTGGTACTGGTATTGGTACTGGTATTGGTACTGGTACTGGTATTGGTATTGGTATTGGTATTGGTATTAGTACTGGTATTGGTACTGGTATTGGTATTGGTATTGGTATTGGTATTGGTATTGGTACTGGTATTGGTACTGGTATTGGTACTGGTATTGGTATTGGTATTGGTATTGGTATTGGTATTGGTATTGGTATTGGTATTGGTACTGGTATTGGTACTGGTATTGGTATTGGTATTGGTATTGGTATTGGTACTGGTACTGGTATTGGTACTGGTATTGGTACTGGTATTGGTATTGGTACTGGTACTGGTATTGGTATTGGTATTGGTATTGGTATTGGTATTGGTATTGGTACTGGTATTGGTACTGGTATTGGTATTGGTATTGGTATTGGTATTGGTATTGGTACTGGTACTGGTATTGGTACTGGTATTGGTATTGGTATTGGTATTGGTATTGGTATTGGTACTGGTACTGGTATTGGTACTGGTACTGGTACGATGAATTGAGAATCAAGGACCCCAATTGAAATAAGCCAGTGGCTTTCTTGGGTTTTTATCCTGTTAGTTGACCTTGTATGTAATATGTACTTTCATGTACCTACTTCTGCAAATCTTCTAATAAAGTTTTCAATCAATCAAATTGGTATTGGTATTGGTATTGGTATTGGTACTGGTATTGGTATTGGTATTGGTATTGGTATTGGTATTGGTATTGGTATTGGTATTGGTATTGGTATTGGTATTGGTATTGGTATTGGTATTGGTATTGGTATTGGTACAGGTACTGGTATTGGTATTGGTATTGGTATTGGTATTGGTATTGGTATTGGTACAGGTACTGGTATTGGTACTGGTATTGGTATTGGTATTGGTATTGGTACTGGTACTGGTATTGGTATTGGTATTGGTATTGGTATTGGTATTGGTATTGGTATTGGTATTGGTATTGGTATTGGTATTGGTATTGGTATTGGTATTGGTACAGGTACTGGTATTGGTATTGGTATTGGTATTGGTATTGGTATTGGTATTGGTACAGGTACTGGTATTGGTACTGGTATTGGTATTGGTATTGGTATTGGTAGTGGTACTGGTATTGGTACTGGTACTGGTATTGGTATTGGTATTGATACTGGTATTGGTATTGGTATTGGTATTGGTATTGGTATTGGTACTGGTACTGGTATTGGTACTGGTATTGGTACTGGTATTGGTATTGGTATTGATACTGGTATTGGTATTGGTACTGGTATTGGTATTGGTATTGGTACTGGTACTGGTATTGGTACTGGTATTGGTACTGGTATTGGTATTGGTATTGATACTGGTATTGGTATTGGTACTGGTATTGGTATTGGTATTGGTATTGGTACTGGTATTGGTATTGGTATTGGTATTGGTATTGGTATTGGTATTGGTACAGGTACTGGTATTGGTACTGGTATTGGTATTGGTATTGGTATTGGTAGTGGTACTGGTATTGGTACTGGTACTGGTATTGGTATTGGTATTGATACTGGTATTGGTATTGGTATTGGTATTCGTACTGGTATTGGTATTGGTACTGGTACTGGTATTGGTATTGGTATTGATACTGGTATTGGTATTGGTATTGGTATTCGTACTGGTACTGGTATTGGTATTGGTATTGGTATTGGTATTGGTACTGGTATTGGTATTGGTATTGGTATTGGTACTGGTATTGGTATTGGTACTGGTATTGGTATTGGTATTGGTATTGGTACTGGTATTGGTACTGGTATTGGTATTGGTACTGGTATTGGTATTGGTACTGGTACTGGTATTGGTATTGGTATTGGTATTGGTATTGGTAATGAATCTGGTTGTGCCTTATCATCAACATCATCACTGGACGCATCTTTGTCTGTTGCTTCGATTGTGTGTGTTACTTCGTTTACATGA